>NC_141146.1:104929965-105246631 GCF_053477565.2 Lygodium microphyllum | reverse complement strand
ATTGATTATCGTGCCCTAAATAAAATCACTGTCAAGAATAGACAATTCTTAGGGTAGACAAAGAATAGATTTGCGCACCAGTTAGGAGGGCAGGAGAGGGGGTAGGCAAAGAGGATTTGTGGATTGGGGGGGCAGGGTAAGGAGGCGCCGGTACCCCCTTCCTGGCGCTTACCTGTGTCACATCCGTCTGTCGCACCGCCTCCATCCCCACCGGCGTTCGTTCGTTCGGGCACGCTCTCTCTCTCTCTCTCTCTCTCTCTCTCTCTCTCTCTCTCTCTCTCTCTCTCATATAAATACAAAAAAAGCAAAAAGTGTTATTTAATTTCTCATAAGTTAGAAAATTAATTAATTAATTAATTAATAAATATTTATTAATAATTAAGTAATTAATTAATTAAATAATTAATAAGTAACTAGTTAATTAGTTAATTACTAATTAATAGTAATTATTATATAATTAATAGTTAATTAGTAATTATTATTAATTGAATACTAATTAATCTAAATAAATAACTTACTAATTAATCTAAGTAATTAACTTAATTAGTAAATTAACTTGCTAATTAATTAATTATATAATTATTTTATTAATGATACTAAATAACTAATTAGTTTAATAACTATTGAGTCAAATAATGAGCTAACAAAATTAACTATGAAATAATTAATTAACTATTAACAAATTAACCATTAAGTATTATATTAATTAGTAATTAGTTTGTAATTAGTTAATCAAGTAATTAATTAGTAATTAGTTATTTAGAAATGAGCATTTCACTAATAGTAATTAAAAGTAGTTAATTACCTAATAGTAATTATTATTAATTAATAAATAAGTAATGGTAATTACCATAAATTAGTAATTAACTAATAGTAATTACAAATTAGGTAATTTCTAATTTTAGCAAGTTAATAAATTGATGAGTTAATTACTATTTCATAGTAATTAGGTAACTAATTAGTTGAATAACTAATTATTGATTAATATTACTAATTCATCTAACTAATCAACTTAATTAGTATATTAAATTACTAATTAATTAATTAAATATATTAAATAAATAATTAGATAAATAATTATTTAGTGAAATAATAAGTAAATAAAATTAACTTTTAACTAAATCAACAAATTAATTATTAGATATTTAATTAATTATTAATCAAATTCACTTAGTAATCAATCTATTAATTAATTAAGTAATTAATAAAAATTAAGTAATAGATAATAGCTTTTTTGAATAACTAATTAATTAATATTTTTAAATTGAATTATTTAATAAGTAACTAATTTATTAATAAACCAATTAATAAAAAAATTAATAACCACTTCATAATCAATTATCTAATTAAAAACCAAGTAACTAATTAAGTAACCATTAAAGCAATAAAAAAATGAATTATCAATTAAGAAATAACACTATATTTTATATTAGTTACTTAATTAAATAAATAATTACTTAAAATTAATAATTAGTAAATGAATAATTTATATATTAAATATTATTTAATTACTTAGCCAATAAAATTATATTTTGATCGATTAGTTGACATAATAACTAATTGCTTAAAATTAATAACTATGAACTAAAAACAATTAGTAATAACCAATAACTAGTTTCTTGAAATTAATAATAATTCATTAAAATCAATAACTAATAAATAATAATTTATTATTTATTAATTAGTGATAACACACACACACACACACATACACACACACACATACACACATATAAAATTCATTATAAATGTGTTTTTAACAATCAATAAATATCTTTTATTCAAGTTGTAATTTCTAATGGTAATATTATGTATTTATTTTATTTTAAAATATTAAATAATTTTATCACATACTTATTTAGTTATTGAAACTAATTATTACTCAATTAATTAATATTAATCTATTAATTAAATTTTCAATGATTCAATGTAAATTAAATAATATTTAACAAGATGGTATCCGTTAGTTCATTGATTATATATTTAGTGTATCAATCAAATTATATCAATTAAATTAATTTCTTAATTGATAATAGTTAGCTTGTTTTTTAATTCATGTATATCAACTAGCTTATTGATTAATTAGTTATTATAGTAATCAATTAGTATGAAGTGAACCATTGGAATGTTAATTTTACTTAATTTGTTTATTAATTGATATATTACTATTAATCATTTCATATAAATTAATGTATTATAATAGTAATACTAATTAATTAGTTAGTATGATTATATATTAATGCATTAGTTGTATGGGATTTTTTTTGGAGGGAATGAAGAGAGAGTGTAAGTGCATGTGGATTAGGATTGATCTGCCCCACCGAGAAAGGGGTCACTGGTGCGCCTACATCATCTATCTTAGTTATTTGGGTTTAGGATCCATGCAATGAGAGAGAGAGTGCGTGTGGGCCAAGATGGTTGATGAGAGAGAGTGCATGTGGATTGGGATCATTTTGTTGCCAAAGAACGGGTCACCAGTAGCCCAATATTTGATGTAGAAAAATATGACTAGCACATCCCCTCCCCCCTTCTCACATCTCTCTCTTCGTATGGTACATGTCTCCTAGTCTCCCTTTCTCCATCTCTCTCTCTCTCTCTCTCTCTAACATGCATTTAATGCCCCACTATGTCAAAGTGGTTATATAAAGCCACACACCCCCTATAACACAACACCTCCCCCTCTTGAAGATGTGGATTATTTTCTTAATCTCACAGGTATGTACACATCTCCCTCCCTCCCTCCCTCCCTCTCTCTCTCTCTCTCTCTCTCTCTCTCTCTCTCTCTTTCCTCCCCCTCAATTTCCTCCCCCCCCTCTCTCTCTCTCTCTCTCTCTCTCTCTTTCCTCCCCCTCACTCTATCCATCACCCCTATTCTCTCTCCCTAGCTCCCTCTTGGTGCTCTCCAACCTCTCTCTCTCTCTCTCTCTCTCTCTCTCCCATGGCACCCACATCCACACACACACACACACACTCTATCTCCCTCTTTTTCTCTCTCCCTCTCACAAATCTCTCTCTCTCTCTCTCTCTCTCTCTCATGCCAAATACTTTATATATATAGCACTCGCACACACACACACACACATGCATGCACACTCTATCTCCCTCTCTCTCTCTCTCTCTCTCATGCACACACTTTATATATCCTCTCTCTCTCTCTCTCTCTCGTATATGGCATACACCCCCCTCACACCCCCACACTAAGTCTTTCAATGACATCCATATCTGACATGAGTATTCGTACATGTGTAGATAGCTTTGGAAATGGATCCAACATTGAGTGCTACACCAAATACTGAGGTCCGCATATATGTACTACTCCTCTCTGCCAAACCTATTATGCACTACACAAGTAGTTGGTTCCTGATGTTGAAGAAGGAAGACATTTGCAATGGCAATGGCTATCGTGTTCTTGCTATCACGTATGCAAATGGCCGAATACAAAGCATGCCGGTCCATTGTAACAATGACCATGAGGCTGTCCAAGTATATGTTCTGGATACCTTGGTCTCGCAAGACTATCTTGTCAAACAAGGAAATGGGCCTAAGTTATAGCCTTCACCCACCATAGACCTCACTCCCAGAGCCCTTGTAGCATTGAGAAAACAACAATCACCATGGAAGCCTCACCACCCCCCTTGGACATTGAGAAAAACAAAACCATCCCTATCACACTTGATGTGGAAGAGGAGGGGATGCAACAATCCTCTTATGCTATAAGTGTAGTTGAGTGCATAATGTCTTCGGGGGGATTGACACCAAATCTTACGTCATTTGCTTCAAAATACAAGCACTATAGAGAGAGTGGAGGAGATCCCAGTTTTCTATGATGGCAATGTGACGTACGAGCTTCCACTAGTAGCAGACAATATCCGTCCAATGAAGGGTATGGAGCAAAAGTATGATGGCCATTGCTAGACAAAGCCCATGTCAACATCGATGGCATTCCTTGGTACTGTTCGTCGAAGCAAATGTATCGAAGAGCTAGAGTGTCCCAATAGAGATTGTACTGGCAGGTCAATTTTTAGCTCCCCAAACAAGGTGGCATGGATAGGTGCAAGATTCTTCATTTGCTCCACTATCATTAAAGTGATTGCAAAGTCACATGACATGGTTCTAATGCCCTATCGCAAGTAAATCATACTAATCAAGTCCAAATACATGCCATGCAGGTAAACTCAATACCACCATACCGACTGTTGGAATGTTGGCTGTTGGTCTCGGAAGCCTTGGATGCTTCTATTGAAAGAATCCCCCATCCTGCTCTCCAAGTGCGAGTGTGTAGTGTATTATGTGATGTCAGCAAGGCCAGTGTCAAGACTATTTATTCATCAAGGCACACATAACCATAAGGTACAAAGAGGCACATATAGAGCTAATGTCAAAGAGGTGCGAAAGACCATAGAGGAAATAGTAAGAGGCTTTAGTGCAGCTGGACCTCGACACCTGTAAAATGACTGTGGCTAGAAGGCTAGTGATGGGTGCCTTGGTTCGTGAGCAAGGTGTCCCCATGTCCGACATTGGACTCTTGACGATGCTCGAGGAACTCCAACCACTCATTCAGAGGAACATGCAACATATTATTCCATTCACAACACATTTCAAAATATCTTTAAAAGGCCATGCATATGAAGATCAATATTTTGTGCATGTAGGCTCAAACACATGGTCTATGCAGCACGCGTTGAGAATGATCAGGAAATGGAATCTCGTCTTCTAAAGTTAAAGCAACGTTGTGCATACAGATTTTTCCATGGTAGCATATTTCCTGGGCGAGCCGTTGACAATGATAGTAGGTGCTTTATATTCAAAATGTCAACAACTGGGCCAGCCTCAGGGGGGGTTGACTTAGTGAATTGTATGCAAAGGAATGACATTGGGGACCTACACAATAGCTGGGTATGCTTTGACCACATGCATTGCATTAATGATTGGATCACCATGGTAGCACATGTGTATAACCCAAGGTAGTTTCTCTTACCTGATTCTACCGTCACAACACAGACTTAAGTAACATAGTTCTCCATACTCTCCCATTCCTTTCTTGTGTCTCTAGTGTACAAGAGTTGATGACTCTGGAAATATGTGAGATGAAGGAAGAGGATACAGATGCACAAGCTCTTTTTTGGAAAAAGATGAATGAGGTGATGGAGAAGTATGGACATCCAAGCGCTGATTTTTGAGGATTCATGGCAGACGAAAGGCATCTGCCAATTGGAGGGCCATCCGCACAGTGTTCAATGGTGGTTGGATGACGTAATGCAAGGAAGGGAGAGATCTTGCTTATTTCATTGGGAAAAAAATCTCTAAATACACACATCACAATATGTGTAGAAGAGTTTTCAAGATGAGCATAAGCACTTGTGCCACATGTGGAGGTGGGCAGTCACAGAAGATGATGTAACAATGCAATATTGATTCATTCGGGCTTGGTGGGCCCTAGGGAAAGTTGCAGATTGCAATATACTAGCAATGAATTGTTGGCTTAGTTGGTGGCATATCAGATATCCATGTTGGAGGTGGCACTTTGTCGAGGCAAGACTAGTTTGTAATAGTAGGATGTGACATATGGTGAATTTGTTTTCTCATGCTCCATACCTTCTCCTGCTATATTTTTGTCTAGGTGGTGGAGGACATTGCTCTATGCCAACCACAAACTTGGTAGAACCAATGCATACAAGTTGGTTGGTAGGGGAGGGATTCATAGGATCTATCAGCTTGTACGATGCATGTGTTAGTAATTTGGCCAGCGCTCTATTACAGAGCACAAAACAACATGCATTCATTGGTGGAAAGTTCCATGGTGCAGGACGCAGTGCAAAGAAGCATTTGAGTCGACTACAACAAGGAATTAGCCCCACACCTCGAGCAACAATAAGGATGATTGAGGAGGTGGCAAGAGGAATTGAATTGCATAAACATCTCGATTTTCAAGGGGACAATGTGATTGTAGTAAGAAAACGCAAGGTTGATGGAAAAGTGGGGTTTGAGGAAGCCAACGCCTCTCATAGGCCTGAGTATGTGACCGAAAACATACCTAGAAGAAAGGGTACAAGAAAACTGAACTTTGAGGACCCTTTGCCTTCTGACCAATCAAGGGGAGTATCACCAAATTGTTTGGAGAAAATGGTAGTGGAGACAGTCCTTCATGACACCGTTTGGGCTATAAGAAGGATTCCAGCTCGCAGCCATGTACAATATCAAGGATGGTTGGGAGCTAGAGAGGAAAAAAGCAAAAAGCCTATAAAAAATATGTCACATGGGCACCTTCATTTTGGGGTATCATGGAGTGGTCTAGCTTAAGTGGAGAAGCTAGCAATCAACATGGAATGCGACACTAGTTCATGTGGTTTTGTAATGATATTGTGGATCATATATGGAACATTTGTTTTTCCATTCAACACACACCGCCCAAGGTTCCACAAGTATGGCCAGTGGCACGAGGCACTAATTTGAACGTAGAAGAAATCCACATGTTGGAGAGTGGTGGGTTTGTTTTACAAAAGGCAGTACAAGAGGCGCATGTTAACAAGGGCTTGTGTAGATATCATAGAGGTGTTTCACAGGCTGTGGGTAAAAGGATAGACTCAACGTTGGCTCTAGATGCAACTATGAAGGGCCACACTATTGTGAAGGCCTTGAAGCATGAGGTTTTCAAATTAGAGACAGCTAACTCAAGTGTCATGCATGAGTGTTATGATGTGCACATTGCAAAGAATACAACATGTAATTGTCAGGATTTCATGGACCGTGCCGCAGAATGAAAAGCGTATTTGGCATGTAAGCATCTATACTATGTGTACCTCCAAGTGTTTGGGATGGATGCAAATGCCAACATGTTTATACACCAACCCACAATCACTGAAGATAACTTGCACATTGTATTTGGAAGTAGAACTTTTCCAACACCACCTATATAGTGACCATCAATGCAATGCCAACACTACCTCTTAGCACAACTGTATTTTATTTTGTTGACAAGTCACTGTTATACAATTCATTTTGATGGAAGGCCTTTGCTGAACTTGTCTCTCTTAATTTGACAAGCAAAAGTACGTTTTCCAAAGTTAACACAATATAAATATATATTTGGATTGCCTATATGAATTGTCTTGTATCATATTTGTTGGGGATAGAGAGGGGAAGGGGAGGGAGCTATCAATGCATTGAAATTAAAGTTTTAAAAACACTTACTGGCTATCCAAGCATTCACATTATGAGAGAGAGAGAGAGAGAGAGAGAGAGAGAGAGAGAGAGAGAGAGAGATGTATTTAGGATTCAAGAGAATCGTTAGTTACAACACATGCCATAATCTGATGTGAGGCATTATGATATAATGTGGACTGATCTCATGCATGAGAGAGAAAAAGTGAGAGAGAGAGAGAGGGAGATAAACACGGAGAGTGAATGACTAAGATTTATATATGTATATATACATGTGTGTGTGTGTGTATGTGAGAGGGAGAGAGAGAGAGAATGTAGAGTGAGAGGGAGAAATTGCATGTACAACCCTAAATAGAGAGAGAGTAAAGACATGGAGTAATTCATGAGAGAGAGACAGAGGGGGGGGAGAGAGAGAGAGAGAGATAGAGAGAGAGAGAGAGAGAGAGAGAGAGAGAGAGAGAGAGAGAGAGAGAGAGAGAGAGAGAGAGAGAGAGAGAGGTATGGGCCATGGTGTTCCATTCTTTTGGGGTGATCGCATGAATGAATCCACGTTATGTGCTAGAGAGAGAGAAATCTTTTACATGAGATGGAGTGTTATTTGATCGAGTGTGCTAGAAAGAGAAAAAGAGAATATACATGTGGAGGGAGAAACTGAGAGAGTGAGTGAGTGAAGGTAGCAGTGGCAATTGTGGAGGTGGTGGGGATAATGGTAGTGGTGGTGGAGGTAGCAATAGTATTGGTGTGTTGCCAAACCGCTAAATACAGTAAAGATATAGTGCATCAACCCATGTACAACTAATCACTGACATGTGCATGATTGCGCATTGAATTTATCCTCAACGAAACTACTTACAAAATTGGAAATTTGAAAATACGCACAATGCAAATCATGGTCAAAATAGAATATCACATATCAAATTTGGCACTATGAAACCATGAAATACACGGTAGATAGTGCATCACACCAAGTACAATTAGAGGCAGGCAAAATTTAGCTCCATTTTGCAAGCCACTGCTATCAAATACTTGAAGGTCTATTGGAAAGATAATCTAAAACTAAGCTCCTTACAATCTACAACCAAACGTGAGCTAAAAACATAGATCCAATTACAGGGTATCTTCTCAAAGCATCTTGTTGACATTAAGATTAAATGCATCCTTGTTGTTGTGGATCCTATGAACAAGAACCATATCTATGGGCTTAATAGTGATACGTCGGACATGAATGGCTAAAAGTTGACAATCACTCATTAGAACAATCAAGTAAATTCCAGCTACTTCTTGGAGAGCAAGCAAGGCTTGGCTTTACCATCGCCCCACATTCCTTGCATGGTTCCTTGAAAAGAACTTGTGATGATGCCCTAACTGTAGATCTTGTAGTATTTCTTGCACCAACCTAGAAAATGGTGCCTTAGGAATAATCAAGTTGGCACTCTTTTGGAATTTCCTTATCTCACGTAGCGCAGTTGTGCCTGGTCTCCATCTTCGCTTCGTATGTGTTGGAGGATATGTATTACTAGCTGGAGCAGTAGTGGGAGGTGGAGCAATTGGAGCATGTGAACCACCATTTTAAGATAATAGCGAACCATCATTATTGACCACACTAGGGCCACCATTGTTGGCCGCAGTAGTGCCACCATTATTAGTTGCAATAGGGCCACTGTTGTCGGCCACTAGGGGACCTTTGTCACTCATAGTACACTCACTAAATTTGGAAGAGTATTGAGCTCTTGCTCTTGCAAGCACCTTCTTGATATGAAGCTTGGAATGTGCCATGGTTGTGATGATGAAGGATAGAAAGGTTGAGGGTAGAGTGAAGAGTAATGGAAAAAAATGAAAGGAGAGACTTGACTTAAATATGAAACTTTTAAACTTATTGTGGTGTAAATGAGCTTTTAAATTATCATTTCATTTCATTTCTCCACCCCATCCTTGCCTCTCTCTGTCTCCTGCCACCCCCTCATGCCCCTCTCTCTCTAAGCCAGTGAATGTTTCAAGGTTTGGAATTTTCATATTTGTCTTAGGATTTTGAATTCGACTTTTCATAATTAAAAAACATAGTTCAAAATAGACTTTGAAAAACATGGTAACAAACCTTCGAAATTTTAAACAAAATTTGCAAGGCATCTCATGTGAAAGATAGGAGTATTGATGTGTCATATCCTTAGTACTTGTGCTCTCTTGTGGACTTTGAATGCATCAAAATTATTATCTTTATCTAGGTCTCCATTTCTTGCCATCTCTTTGTTGGGTTTCCAACCATTCTACGTGGCGTTGTCTAGCTGTGCTTTTTTCATATCTTGCCTTTCTCACTTCATATATTTCCCTACTTATAAATTCTACTTTAGAGGTTTTGGACTTCTTTTCTTTTTCTTAGTATCTTATCTCTTATCTCCTATACCACCATTGCAATAATTTCCTCATAGAATTGGAATCATTGATGCCACCTCCATGATAAGTTGTTTTGAAAAGCAAAGCGAGCTTGCTAGTGAGGTTGTTCCATGCCTTGAGTTGACCATACTGCCAAACTTCCTTGATATGCAAAGTATGGACCATGTGCTTCAAGTATATGTTGCACAAGAAGAGAGATTAGAAACACAAACTAATTCGAAATGATGATTTTTTTGGTAGGGTCAACAAGGCCTTGTTACTGCCCTTTGCAGCTTCCCATGTGTGCCTAGTGGTAATCATTTATTATCCACCAATGTAGAGATCATTGCCTTATTGTAGAGACCGCTACTCCTTTGGTAGCGAATAAGGTTATCACCAGTTTAGGAGTCCTGGTGGCACATATTTCCTCTCCCTTATGGAAGCAATTATGCCAATTCCTCCAAAACCAATTTATGTCGAGGCAAGCCTACATCCAAGTGTTTGTCTAGAGAACTATCCAGTACATCTATCCAATTCCTTGAGCGGGTTAAGTTCAATTGGACAACCTTTCTATTGGCTAAAAATGGATTAGAATTTTTAGCATTTAAAGAAGGGTCAACTTAGTACTATTTCCTATGGGGTTTTTTTTGCAAAAGATCATTCAATTGGCACCTCGCCCAAGTGGCATTCCTATGCTTGATCATGCTCCATTTCCCTAGGAGTCTCCTCCTTCTGACCCTTCTCCTCCTATGCAAGCACATTCTGATTTAGAAAATGTTCCCCCTATTAGGATCATTCGAAATAAGCGCCATACACAAGGTCCTTTTGATCCTATCCATGTCCCAACCCCTGTAGTACCGATTTCAATGCCTAAGGTGTCGGGTAGCTCCCTTCCCCCGTTCTTTACTTGTCCTAATTTTTTTGCAGTACAATAGGAAGGCACACTGGATTCACAAATCCCTTCATCTCTCTAGACGTTGATTACTAGCACCTTGTTTTCTGAGCCTATGTCGACTGTCCAAACAACAATGGAAATAGCTTGGACTTTCTATCTCCAGCTTGTCTACATAGGAGTTTCTACCTCTTTCCAAGACAAGGTGGATTCCTTGACCTGGTACTTGAGTAAGGCATTAGACGATTTAGCTTCAGAAAGGTCTACCCTTAATGACATTCATACACAAATGCAAGGAGCTATTGTTGTCATGGATTCTCAAAAAGCTACCCTTAGAGAGATGTAAGTTAAAATTGTAAGCTTAGAGACAAATAAGATGTCCATCACTAAAGAGAAAGATGATGCTTTGACAGAGATGCTTACTTTAGCCATGAATCTTAGTGTTTGTGAGGGTGAATTGAAACATGCCCAAGTGACTATGGAATCTCAATAAAAGCATACTGATGAGTTGCAGTCTAAAATATATACCCTATCTATTCCCCCTCCTGGTCATGTTATGCCTTCTATTGTGCCTTCTAAGGAGTTGGAAATTTTACAGGAATGGGCTAGGCTGTGTGAGGCCTTTGCTATCAAGGTGGAAATGTTACAACATTGTATGGACTATGTGCATGAAGCTTTTACTCGTTATTGTGAACTTGTTTTCCCTCCACTCTCTTTTTGGCTTAAATATCACTAGCAAAGATTGGCTCTATATATCTTTTTGAGCAATGTGGATTTACAGTCTCTAGAGGGTGGTTGGCAGGATATTTGATCAAGTGATTGGCTTAAATTAGCGTTTGAGAGTGCCTTGGATGACCTGCTTGATCCTCAAGTTAGATTGCTATCTTTCATGTATATTAAAGGGGACTTGTAAATTCTAGATGAGGAGGATTTGAATATTTATGTGGGGGATGTGGTTTTGCAAGCTATATTGTATGTACATTCTGTGGAGTTCGATCTTGTGGATGGTCTGCAAAATTTTCATCAGTGCACATCACGGTGTAGAGGAGTTGATTGGCATCCTCCTTTGGATGATGCTGTCATGGGTCCACGCCATTGTCAAGCATTTTTTTTCTGAAAATGCAAATGGGCTTATCCTTGCTAAACATTTCAAGATTATGTTGGCATGGCTTGAGAGCTTTGTGAGTCAAGAAATGGGTTAAATATCGAGGATACATTTTTCCAAAAGACATATGATTTTGAACATTATACAGATTGTGATTAAATAAACCAAAAAAGGCAAGTTTCGATATTTTGGTGATGAATGAGTATGAGTGTATCTCCATTGGGATTTTTGGTATTGAGGGTTAAAACTAACCATTGCAATTAAAGAACTATCGTAAAGTGGTGTGGAGCGAATGTGTTAAAAGCTTTGTTTTAAAACCTTATGCTTTGTGGCTTTGGAAAAGCGCGTGTAAGTAAAAAGAGGAGTCGCAGGACAACGAAGAAGAGAGGGATATAAAAAAAGAGTGATTGTTCGAGATTGATCAGGGAATGCTGTTGACTGAATATTCGAATACAAAAAGGATGGTTGGCGATTGAGAAGGGAGCGGATGGGATACTGATTGATTGTAGAAAACTGGCAATTCTATGAGGAGGAGGGAGCACGTTTGTAAGAGAGGGTGATAGCGATTTGATGATCAGAGAGTGCTGATGCATGCAGGATTTGAGGAGCTTTTGATGTTGGTGGCATGATCTACTCTACAGACTTTCGAGAGTAAAAAGAGGACATACGGCATATACTATCTTTTTGTTTTGAAGCTAGCATTCTTTCACCTTTGGGAAAAATACATCGAGTGCTCGACGTTATCTTTGAAATATTCTAAAGGTTAAAAGCCTTTAGAGTGTGGAGGCATTAATTATTTTTTTAAAAGACACCGTACATAATTCAAAGAAGTACCTATAGTATTTGTGGTTGTCGAAGGCTTTTATCGAGATTTGAAGAATTGTTTGAGCCAGGGAATATTTTTCCTTCATTGATAGCGTTGATGTTGTTTGTGACCTACAATAGATCAAGCATCAAACCACAATCTGTAGCAATGCTTCTTTTCCTCGTGTGTCTTGGGTTGTGTGAGGGGTTTATCCTCGATCACTGCTCACAATACATTATTTTTTGTGCCCCTATTGAGAGCACTGACAAGTGGTTTGCTGCTATATTTTGGTAGCTAGATTTCTTTTGCAATGGCCACGTTCCATGGGAGATCGGACAAAGATGTGTATGCTTGGGTGGATTATGTGTAGCGCAGTGTATGCACATGTTTGATAGTTAGATGATGAGGAGAAGGTAAATTTTTCTTTGCACTAGGGATTCAAAGATTATGCCTTGGAAGTTATCAGTTGTGTTCCGAATGATATTATTAGAAGTTGGGAAAGTCTCTCTTGGTTTATAGAGAGTTTCTTCTTTATTGGTCTTGCAGGTTCTGGCATGAGTAATTGATTATATAGAAAATTTCAAGGATTGTAACCGCTTCAATTCCATGATATTGGCGAGATGGGATGCTATTATGAGGATTACATGGATGTGTTGGATCCGCTTTGGCAAAAGGTACAAGATTTGGCATATGGAATATATCCACAAAGTAGTGATGAGTATGTTGAATAGAAGGCATGTGTGTATACAGAAGAGAGGGAAATATGTATATCAGTGGATTATTTTTTAGATTTGGAGAAAGCTCAAATTTTTGCTAGTATGATAGTTTATGATAGTGAGAGAGAAGAGGGGGAGGGCTTCAAAGAGTTTCCTATATCTTATGGCAATGCACGAGGTGTTATGTCTATTGATATTGGTTTGGAATCCTTGGTTTGCAAGGAGGATTTTGGTGCTTCTTTGGGATTTGGTGATGTGTTGAGTGATATTGAGAATCATTATGTTGAGGTGTTCTCTGATGATTGTGGTGTTGTTTCTAGTGTTAATGGTGATGAGTTGGTTGTTGAAGAAAGTAGACTAGAGCACTTGTCTTGTATGCTAGAGGATGAGGGAATTCTTGAAGAGTACCCCTTGGAGTTCGATGATGCTTCTAGTATTGAAAAGATATTTTTGGATAGTTTAGGAAGTGATGATGATGATGATGAGTTTGTTGAAAGCTGAGAGCTCATGCAAAGTGCTGTGTATGGAGCAAGATTTTCAGTTGTTATCTTTCCTTCTATCTTGGATAAAGTTGTGTTTTGTAGATTGAATTTGCAGGGTATATTATCAGATAATGGTGTTTTTGAAAAGGAACTTGCTATGAACATTTCTTGTGGGGACTCTCATTTATTAGAGTATGCTTGTGAGTATGAGGATGTTGGTACATTATTCTCATTGGATAAAGCAATGTAGGATGTGTCTATCAAAGTGAACCAATGTATGCAAATAGAGAAGACTATTCCTAGGCTTTGGCAAAGTAATTGTTGGATGTATGAAGCAATGTGTGGTATTCAAGGTGACATGGAAGATTATTTGATGAAGTCATTGGAGTTGCTTCTTGATGAGGAAGAAAGATTGGGTATGAGTTGTGGTCTTGCTTATTGCATTGAGGAGTTCGAGTAAAAGGAAGAGATTGTGTGAGGATGCAAGAGCTTGTTCAAAACTTCTTGAATTTCTTATTAGGATGCATATAGATGTTTGCAAAGCTTGCAGGTTTTCAAGATGTGGTTATGAGGTTTGGAGGCAAGAGTTTGAGTCTTCAAGATGATGAGGCTATTGTTGCAAACATGTGCTGTACGAAGCATATTGCATGGGACACAAAATTGGAGTATATGTATGCATATGAGTTATATGGTCTTATAAAGATTGCTTCAGGCTTATAGAAGTATCTTGCATGGGATGAAGAGGATGTAATTTATGTGTTTGACCTAGGAGTTTAGTCAGAATACTTCACAAGGAAATTTGATGAGCGCAAAATTATATTTGTGTTCGATTTGGGTACTCAAAAAATCTTTTTGTTGGTCTTCACAATGAGGGTCAGATTATTTTTGTTTTTGATCCAAGTGGACCGCTGCACATAAATGTTTGCGGCCTAGGGGGAGGGTTAAATATGTCAAGTGTTTTTTTTGAAAATGCAAATAAGCTTAAACAAGGTGGAAATCTATCCTTGATGAACATTTCAAGATTATGTTGGCATGGCTTGAGAGCTTTAGGAGTCAAGAAATGGGTTAAATATCGGGGAGACATTTTTCTAAAAGACATATGATGTTGAACATTATGCGGATTGTGATTAAATAATACCAACAAAGGCAAGTTTTGATATTTTTGTGATGAGTGGGTTAAAACTAACCATTGCAGTAAAAAAACTATCATAAAGTGGCGTGGAGTGAATGTGTTAAAAGCTTTGTTTTAAAAGCTTATGCTTTATCTTTGGAGAAGAGTGTTTCCGAATATAGAAAGGATGGTTAGATGGGATATTGATATCGTAGAATTGATCACCAAAGGGTGGCAATTCGACGTGGAGCCAGAATAACAACATGGATTTATGGGGAGGTGGGAGCTTATGGATTAATTGTGTTGCATGAGGGGATGGAGGAACAAAGGCCAACCTATTAGCTTGATCTAGTATAAGCTGATAGTCATGATTATCTAAGAGACAGAAGTGTGTAAAGTTGCAGAGCATAAGTGGGCTTAATTCAGAGCTCTCAATGGCAAGTAAGCTGCGAATACAACTGATTTGAAAAGGTTGCATGGCCGCTGTCCCAAGTTCTCTGGCGGCTTTGAATTTGTTTATCCAACAGCAATCAGGGTGGGTTTATATGATGACAAGTAAATTGGCTTCTAGGATCTTTCAGAGCCATCTTCTGGTGGATGGATGGAGGAGGCATATTGTAAAAGAGAGATTATATGATGAAAATGAAAAATTAGTGCCAGCAAAGCTTCACTTTAGTTTTTTTTAGGGAGCCATTTTCCTGAGTTGGCTATTTCAAGGATCAACTTAAGGAAGGTCGATCTCAAGAAGGCTCAATAATTGTAAAGCTGCATGTTTGTAAGAGAGGGTGAGAGTGATTTGATGATCAGAGAGTGATGATGCATGTAAGATTTGAGGAGTTTTTGACATTGGCTAACTTTTGGCATGACTTGCTGCAAACTTTCAGGAGTAAAAGAGGATGGAGGGTGTATACTATCTTTTTGTTTTGAAGCTAGCATTCTTTCAGCTTTGGGGAAGAGACATCGAGTGCTCATTATCTTTGAAATATTCTAAAGGCTAAAAGCCTTTAGAGTGTGGATGCATTAATTATTTGTTTAAAAGAAACCATACGTAATTTGAAGAAGTACCTGTGGTATTTGTGGTTGTCAAAGGCTTTTATTGAGATTTAAAGAATTGTTTGTGTAAGGGAATATTTTTCTTCATTGATAGTGTTGATATTCTTTGTGACCTACAAGAGATCAAGCATCAAATCACAATATGTATCGGCAGTCCTTTTCCTTATGTGTCTTGGGTCGTGTGAGGGGTTTATCCTCAATGACCGCTCACGATACACCATCGATAGAGTACTTTTTATAAGTCTGATATCTAGCAGTTGCATGCTAAAGTATTGCAACACATTGTTGATAATCCCTTGTTTACTGAGGAGTTCTTCCAAAATTTTAAATTCCATTGCATGCTTCATTTCCTCATATTCTTTTTTTTACTCTCTGCTCATTTATTGTTGCTTACCTCACTATCTCTTCTCCTCCTATAGATCCTTCTGTTATTGTTCCTCCTATTCCTTCCACCTTTTGTTCAGATTCACTTAAAGCCTTCTTAGTATCATTTTCTCCATTTCCAACATCATTATTCCTACACTTTCCCTACTTCTATGATTTGTCATATCCACCTCTTCAATGTTTTACCCTCATTCCTATTCCACCTCCTATAAAATATGTCAATATTCCCCCTCATTATGTGTTGGATACTCTTGGATTTGATGATGATATCCTCCATCTACGACCATGGACTTTACATGATTTTGTGAAAGGACGTGTATTTAATTGACCTCTCATTCTTGGGCCCTAAGAGACTTCTTCAGCATGTTCAAACTCGTATATTCTATTTTCTTGTATGCATGCTCAGTCTAAAGATACTTTTGTACATCTTGTTGCATATTTCTATTGGTATATTGCCTTCATGTATCAACAATCCAATCTGAACACTCAGAAGACCATTCCAACTTTAATAATAAATCCTGATGATGATGTGACTATTGCTTATATGGATGTGCTCTATTACTTTGCATAGGCATTTCCTACCAGATTCATTATCTTGTTGGAAAGGATGTGTTGTCTACACTTTCTTCACAATGTGCCTCTCCATGTTATGTATGAAAGAAAAACCCTAGAACGCCTCAAACTTAGCATGAAGTTTAAGAAGAAATATCTTCATCTTGCATAACAGTGGTGTAGTCCTTGGATGTACCATCTTTTTAATGAAAATTCTCCTTATTTTTAGCTCTCCATTTTTGGGACTGGTGCCATTCAAACTATATTTTATTGTGTATTTGTGGGTGTTTTGTTCTATTTTCTATGATGTATGTGGCATATATTTTATCCCTATTATGTGGAGACAATGAAGTTGCTGTTGAAGAAGGTTTAAGCTAAAGCTTATCAAAGCTGGTTGGAGGTTGAAGTTAAAGATTTTTTGGAAGACTACGTGTTACAATACAGAAAACCCTTATATCCTTTACTAATTTGTTTAGTTATAGTTTGGCATACTAAGGATTGATCTATACTTTCAGGTGTTTTCCTTTCGTCACTTTGTTTGCTAGATCCAGGTTCTTTTGAAGGTTGATTGGGTCAAGGTAAGTTCCTAAATGTTGATTGATTGATTATGAAGATAAAGTAATGAGCTAGTATTTTGAGCTTTTATTCTCATTTTCTAAGGTCGCAAGGATACTCCTTGACTAAGTGTGGGGATATATTGAGTGTTGAGATGATTGTATTTTTAGCTATTTTTTGTTGTTTTTTGGATATTTTTTGGTTGATATGAGGGTGTCTCGATTGAATTTCAATGACTTTGGAATTTTTTTGGAATATTTTGAGTATGTTTTAGAAGCTCATGATGGTTTTTGGTTGAGATATGATGTTTTGGTAGATTCTGTGATGGGTCTCTTTGGTTCTATTATGGCATGTTTTGATCTATTTTCTTTCTATTGGGTGAGATAACATGGTGAATAAGTCTTTTGAGGATTTATTGAGAGTGTGATGAATTGTTTTGGATGTTTAAAGTGGTTTTGATTGAAGTTGTATGTTTTTAATGCTTTTTGTTGATCCTCTATTGAGCTTTTGTAGAGTCTCTCTCTCTATTTTGTTTATGTTATGTTTACTTTGTGTGAATGTTTTATGGGATGGATGTTTAGTTTGGGAATGTTTTTTAATCTTGGAAGAGGAAGAATTCAGGTTCAAGATAGCTTGAAGAAGCAGAAGAAGTAGCCGAAGAAGACTTGAAATGAAGACTATAGTGACTGTGATAGTAGTGAGCTCTCAAGAGACACTATAGTGGCTCTAGTGACTCTTCATATATCAGACATACCTCTTGGGAGGGGTATCCACGACAAATAGAGGATTATTGAGGACTATTGATTGCACTTCCATTGTAATATTGAGTGAGAATATGTGTGTGTGTGATTGAGTATAAGAGATAGTCATTTCAATGCTAAAAAAACATTGTATCAATATGAGAGATTGAGAGAGAACTATGAAGACATTGAATATGAATACTATATGTGATAAAATTCCATTCAAAGTGGAGCATTCTTTTGTATTTTTGTGGTTATTTGATGGATTCTAAGAAGAATATGAAGATTATGATCAATATTGTTAAAGATAAAGCCGTCGGACATTCTTGTTATGATGTTGTGTGAAGCTTTATTGTGCTTTGTGTTCTTTTTCCTATTGTGGTTATATAAATCATGAAAAAAAGCTTGTTGATGTGTACAATATAGATTTTCTTGTAATAAGATCCTTGTTTTCTTGTTTTCTCTTGAGAGCCCCACTTTTTCCACTCTATGATTTATTGCTAGTAGTAATGAGTTCTTAGGTCACCCAAGGAGTCCACCTTATAGAAATGTAAGATATCACGTGAGTTCAAAAGAAAGGGTATTATATTTAGTAAAATTTACAGGATTATATTTACAAAAGGGATTTTTTAATTACAATTTGAAAAAAAGTTGTAAGTTTAGTAAATTAAAAAGGGTCATTTTAAGGCCTTATAGCATGTAAAGAAAGGGTATTTCTTAATATCCTTTGAACGCATGTTATATAGATGATTTCTTATAGGTGGGCCCCCTGGGATAGGTCATGGTTTTAATTCCTTAGTATCTAAGCTAGTTTACTATTATATACAAACATTAGAAAGATTACTTATTAAAGTAAAGCTTATTCGTGGGTTTAAAAGGAAGAGAGCCTATGCATGGATTGTGGATGATCAAGTGTTGAATCATTGATGAAAATAGCTTCTTATATGAAGAAAAACTAGAGATGTGTTATTTCAACATGTGATCTAAGTACTAGGAAGAGTAGCATGTACCACTCTATATGATTGCACTCTAAGGAAGAATAAGTTGTTGTGGATTGCATCTTGCTTTGCACAGTATTCAAAGAAAATTGTTTTGGTTTTGTCTTTTTAAGAAAAGACTTATTGTTTTAGGAAAGAGATGGCCTTCCTAGCCAATATAAGTTGGTTGATTCGCATGGAATATTCAAGGTGATTTTTGGATTGATGTTATTGAAAAGGAATGTTTTTCTAGCTAATGATGTGACATGCTAGTTGCCTTGGTTATGCATTCTAAAAAGGTTAAAAGAAAGGATTCTATCAGACCTCCCCCAAGGCTAGTTACACAACCTTACACCAAGGAGGTTGATTTTACCACTTTGGAGAGCTTGGATTTCCAGCCATGATTGCGAGAGGTCTCTCCATAGGGAGGAGTTAGGTAGTAGGAGGTGGTAAAGGTGCTAGGGGGCTCCTTGCTTGTAAATTCCTTATACAGTTAGGCATTGCCTAATCCCTATGTAACCTAAAAGGACATTCCTAGGAAGCCTTGATGGAATCTTGGTGGGATTGAACCTTCAGGTTGTTACTTCCATGTGGGCAGAAAGAGAAGTTGTAATACACCTACATGGATAGGAAAATAAACCATAATAAGAAGATGAATAAAGGAGTTGTTTGGAACTTCTTGATAAAGGCCTATTTGAGTGACGTGATACAAATTACACAAACGAATCTAGTGACCTAGAAGCCTTATTAAGTAGGGTACCTTTATGTATTGAAACTTCAATGTGATAGGTAATTAGATAGCTAAATATAATCAGTCTTATAAAGGGAAGTGGGAGGGTGTGATCCTTGATGGATTCATTCCTAAGGTAGGGTTGTCTCAATTAGCATAGAGCTTTCTTTCAAGTAATGAGCGATAGGAATTTATATGATGACCCACTAAATAATCAAGTAGAACCCTGACTTGTGTCATTTTAGAGGACCAAGATGAGACTATGTCCTATGTACTGAAGGTTTGACATGCGGCACTCCCCTTTATTTCTCATTGTCTTTGAACCAAGTGTGACATGGTCCACTTCATTTCAACTTGACTTTTGCTAGATAAGTTGTTAGGTAACCTTAGCATTGAAAAAGAAACCTTCGTGTTCAGGTCAATCGTCATGGGTATAGATGGAGTTTCCCCTGAATAAGAAACCTTATTTCAAGTCGATCCTTGTCGTGGGTATAGAAAGAGTTTCCCTCACACAATAAGCTCAACTGATATCTAGGTGAAAACTTTGTGATAAACTCAAGAGATAGAAAGTGAGAGAGGGAAATAAGATAGAATAGGGAGAGAGAGAGAGAGAGAGAGAGAGAGAGAGAAAAGAGCATTAGAGAGATGGGAGAGCCAAGGAGAATATAAGAAGGGGAACCAATAAGGAGAGAAAAGAAGCATCCATCCTTCTCACACAACATCCCATCCTCCCACTCTATCCATTGATAAAGAGCCTATTAGTACTCAAAAACCAAGGATTTCCTGCACAAGAGGAAAAGCTTAAGGCAAGCTAAGGCTTCAAGATAGGAGACAACTCTTTGAAAGGACTCTAGTGTTTCCTAGACCCTTTTTCCACTTTATGATTTATTTCTAGTTGTAATGAGTTCATGGGTCATGGCTTCAATTCCTTAGTACCTAAGCTAGTTTCTATTGTATATAAACATTGCAACAATCATTGATTAAAGTGAATGTTGTTCATGGGTTTGAAAGGAAGAGAGTCTATGCATGGATTGTGCATGATAAAGTGTTGAATCATTTAAGAAAATAGCCTTTTATACAAAGAAAAACTAGAGATGTGTCATTTTAACATGTGATCTAAGTACTATGAAGAGGAGCTTGTATCACTCTATGTGATTGCACTCGAAGGAAGAATGCACTCTAAGGAAGCATAAGTTGTTGTGGATTGCATATTATTTTTCAAAGTATTCAAAGGACATTGTTTTGGTTTTGTCTTTTTAAGAGAAGTCTTATTGTCTTAGGAAAGAGATGGCCTTCCTAGTCAATATAAGTTGGTTGATTCATACAAAATATTCAAAGAGATGGCCTTTCTAGCCAATATAAGTTGGTTGATTCACATGGAATATTCAAAGGTACTATTTAATTGATGTTATGGAAAATGAATGTTTCGCTAGGCTAATGATATGATAGGCTGGTTGTCTTGGTTGCGTATTCTAAAAAGGTTAAAAGAAAGGATTCTACTAGAGCTTCCCCAAGGCTAGTTATGAAACCCCACACCAAGGGGGTTGATTTTATCACTTTGGATAGCTTGGAATGTCGGCCATGATTGTAAGAGGTTTCTCCATAGCGAGGCATTAGTTAGGATGTGGTAAAGTTGCTGGGGGGTTCGCGCTAGTAAATTCCTTATAAACTTAGGAATTGCATAACCTCTTTGTGACCTAGAGCGATATTCCAGGGAAGCCTTAGTAGAATCTTGGTGGGATTGAGCCTCTAAGTTATTACTTCCATGTGGACAGAAGGAGAAATTATAATACTCCTATATGGGTAGGAAAAGAAATCATAATAAGAAGATGAATAAAGGAATTGTTTGGAACTTCTTGATAAAGGTTTGTTTGAGTGTTGTGATATAAATTACGTGAATGAAACTAGTAACCAAAAAGCCTTATTAAGCAAGGTGCCTTTATGTATTGAAACTTAAATATGGCAGGTAATTAGACAACTAAATATGGTTTGTCTTATAAAGGGAGGTGGAAGGGTGTGATCGTTGATGGATTCATTCCTAAGGTAGGGTGGTCTCAATTAGCATAGAGCTTTCTTAGAAGCAATGATCGATAGGAATTTATAGGATGCCTAACCAAATAATCAAGTAGAACCCTGACTTGTGTCATTTTAGAGGACCAGGATGAGACTATGTCCTACGAATAGAAGGTTTGACATGCTGCACTTCCCTTTGTCTCTCATTGTCTTTGAACCAAGTGAGATGGTCCACTTCGATTCAAGTTGACTTTTAAATGCAATTGCTTAAAGAGTGATGCTAGATAATTTGTTAGGTAACCTTAGCATTGAATAAGAAAACTTGGTTAAGGTAAATCCTCATGGGTATAGATGGAGTTTTCCCTTGAGTAAGAAACCTTAATTCAAGTCAATCCTCGTGGGTATAGAAAGAGTTTCCCCTACATGATAAGCTCAAGTGATATCTAGGTGAAAAACTTTGTGATAAACTCAAGAGGTATAAGGACAATGAGAGAGGAAAAGAAGACATAATAGAGAGAGAGAGAGGGAGAGAGAGAGAGAAAATATCATTAGAGAGATGGGAGAGCTGGTGCATAAATCGGATGATGTATGCGTACGTAGTGAGTGCCAGGAGGTCCCCAAGAATAAAGAAGTTTACTTTTCGCTCAAAAACCAAGAGAGAAAATTTGCACGACATGAAGCAAGAAGAATAATTGGGTACAATCTCCCCCCATGCCTTGTGTGAGCGCTCCACAAAGCATGTATTTAATATATTATTCATCTCCAAGCTAAAAAATAGCCCAAATTTACAATTAGCACGCTTTAGCTTTTGTGTTTTCTTTTGTCCAAATAAAGAATAAAGCAGTTGGGCGCCCAAAGAGTCGGGCTGTGCCCAAATACAATGTCCAATAACGAATATTTAAATCATGCGCCCATGCACATACAAAATAATAAATATATGTCAAGTGCTTTAATAAATAAGCACGTCAAAATAAATATTGGCGCCATGCCTAAGATGCGTGCCCATCAAAAATGATAATTTCTTCTAAATAACTTGAATACACGCTATCCAATGCTTCCCAGCGCCACCGCCACATGCTCTACACATCAACTGAAGCATTCACAATTGTTAGAAAATAATAAAATTAAATCGACAAAAGTGAATACCTAGCAGTCTTTAGCTACAAAATAAATAAATTGGTTAGAACTTAGTCCTAACCTTAATTTATTACGAGTGCGCACTCTAAACTCATAAACGTCCATTAATTTAAATATGTATTTTGCGGAGTCACCCACTATAGAATCACCCACTGCACATTAATTAACGAGATGCCGAAAAGGACATGCATCCCTATCAACTTTTTGCACAAGGAATCCACCTTGTGTATGAGCCCCGGCAATAAATATAATTTTACGGAATCCACTGCAAAACCTCACGAAATCCACTGTGGAATATGCCTCCTGGCATCAAGAGCCAAGGAGAAGATAAGTACGGAAATCAATAAGTAGAGAAGAGAAGCATCCATCCTTCTTGCACAACATCCCATCCTTTCACTCTATCCATTGATAAAGAGCTTATTAGTACCCAAATCCCAAGGATTTCATGCATTAGATGCAAAGTTCAAAGAAGGTAAGAATTGGCAAGGAGACAACTCTTTGAAAGGACTGTGGTGTTTCCTAGCCCCTTCTTCCACTCTATGATTTATTGTTAGTCATAATGAGTTCATAGGTCATGGCTTTGATTCCTTAATACCTAAGCTAGTTTGCTAGTGTATATAGACATTGGAATGATCACTCATTAAAGTAAATGTTATTTATGGGCTTAAAAGGAAAAGAGCCTATGCATAGATTGTGGATGATGAATCATTTATGAAAATCACTTTTGATGTAAAGAAAAGACTAGCGATGTGTTATTTTAACATGTGATCTAAGTACTAGGGATAGCATGTATGATTTTATGTGATTGCACTCTAAGGAAGAATAAGTTATTGTGGACTGCATCTTCTTTTGTGCAAAGTATTCAAACGACATTGTTTTGATTTTGTCTTTTTAAGAAAATGCCTATTGTTTTATGATGGGAGCTCAAATGGGCCGGCACTGGCTATGGCACTAGCCGGACCTCATGCTCATAATAGACAAACGCACCCACACCACCTCGCGAGCCACGAGCGTCTATCTGCTGCTAAAGGACGAACTGTCCTAAAGCCTAATCTATGCGTTTATATTTTTGTAGTCCAACGTTTCCCTTTATATAAACTCCACAGAGGGAGAACCCATACACATTGGCAATAAATGCCATGATAATCACATACATGGGAGGCAACCTCTCGGTGGAATCACCGCGGCCCCACTGCAGCTCTCCTACATCGCAGGGATTAGCCCCTTGATGCGCTGCTCAACATATAGAACAAATGAACAAACTCCACTCTTTCATTTTGAACGTATTCCAGGAGATACCATGTGTCCTTACTAAATAATTCCCCAAGAAATGAACATCTATCCTACGGCTTAGGTTGTCTCTCCACACTCAAGCGTGGGTCGTCATAATCGAAAACAGATGCTATGTATCCAGTCTTTTGTATTCTGATACCATGGTTGACATGCACATGCAAAAGTGGATGATCCTAAAGTGCTCAAACATAATTTTCAATCAGAAACCTGTGGTGCACCTTTCCAATGCTCATTCACTAACCTGTTGCGGTGATGTAAGGATATCACCGAGACAACACTCGTACTACTATCCTCTTAATTAAAATACACAAACTCTATGTCATGATATACATCAGAAAATCAGCAACAATCAGCACGCAAATTGCACCATTCAAACATCCTAACCCCCTACGTTTAGATATTGCTTTCGTTGCATAGGTGTAGAGGTTCATTTTGTCATGTTTTGATGTATGAAAAGCGGTAAATCACAAACTTTGACAAGGAGATAGGGCAAACTGAGGCTAAACCTCATGCTTTGTCACTACCATATATCCACAAACAATCATTATATTTTTCCTTATTTTTGTGAAGCATATTTCTATTTTTTCCTTATTTTCCCTATTTTCTTGATTTATTTGTCAATAAAATATGCTATTTTCTATTTTTTCTTATTCCAATCACTTTAGCATACTAACATTCAATTTATTTTTCATTTCCCCCCCATAGGAACACATTTCACCCACCCGAAACGACGAAACTATCATTTTACCGCTTAAAAACCGCATTTCGGGTTTTACGGGAATTAAATAGCGCATGTAAATAATTACAAAATCAAAATTTTTTGATAAACAACAATTAATCATGATGTAACTAGCACTCAAACAAATTTTCATCCAATAAGAATATCATTACCATCATAAAATACCAAAAATCCTTCATTTTCTTCATAAAAATGGTCATACCGTGTTTTTACGAAACCCGAGACGCATTAAATGACTGCATGACTAGTGGACGGAGCCTCCATTGCTCTCAATCCAATGTTGCACATCAATCTTCAGTATCTCCATCAATCTCCATCACCGTTTGCTTCAATCTCCTTTCCGATTTCTCCTTCAAGATAGTGCGCATGAACAACCCATAGAGAGGAGAGAGAGGGAGGAGAGAGAAAGACTAGATTCTGATCTCCTCATTCAGCCAGCCATATCTCACGCGAAGACTGGCGATATGATCATGAAGGAGAAGTTGCCGGGTATTGTCTGATCCATGGGGTACTTGCAGCCCAAAATCGAGTTGGGGGGGGAGGGGTCCCGATTTTTTCGCCACCATTTTCTGATCAGCGTGCTGCCACCATATCCGTGAAAAAAAATGAGGGGGGGGGGGGGGGGGTGCCCCCTCCCAAAGGGCACCCCCTTTTGGTCCTAATTTTGTTGTCCACCTTTTCAGATCTTTGCCAATTTTTGGCCTCTTGCGCGTCCGGACTCTGTTTCGACCTCTGAAAAATCTTGCGTGTCCATTGTGGCATCCCGCACTGATTGGTAGCTCCCAGTATCCTGCACGGCAGTCGAAAAAATTATCAAAAATCAGCAAGTGTCGCTCGGGCGCCTTTTAAAATCTGTATTTCACTTGGTGCTTCAAATCGTCCTAGCTGCAGCTGCCGCCTTCGATGTCGTATATTTTTCCCCTAAATTCCAGATTTTTTGGCAAATTTTAGGCACATCGCGGGCTCAAAAATCCGCTCTCATTGGCGACCATGGGATAGGGCGACTCAGCCCGTCGAATCCCACAATAGGTCTGCACAAAACAACCAAAGGAAGCATCAAGCTGATACAAAATAGATATATATTAAACCATAGCACAATGCTCACCCTACCTCCTGACAAAACCAAGGCATGAAATCCACAAGGAGTAGGCCTAACATAATCTGATCGAAGGTCCGAAGCTAGTCACTAATTGAATGCTCCAACACGGCCAAGCTAAAAAGAACTATCAAAGAGGTTGCCCTAAGTGGTGGTCTGAACTACCAACCTAACTAAGGACAACACAACCAGGAGCTCCTACTAGGCAAGGACTCCTATAGCCTAGTCAAGAAGTATTTTCTTTTAGCACATTTCTTCTTTTAGGTTTTTATTTTTCCCCCCATACTCGGGCGTGTAAAAAGGAGGGAGCTGAGCGTAGTGACCCAAGGAGAACAGGGCATCGGTCTCGGGTCCTGTCTCGGTACCCAAGAACCTACCAAGCCTTCGCCAGGCGACACTTAATCCTTTCTTGACACTCACTTTTATTTTCGCTCCAACCTTCCTTACTTTCTTCTTTTCCAGCGAGATGCCATCCCTAGGAAGCCAAGGCATCGGCCCCGGGCCTGACTCGTCCCTAGGAACCTACCAAGCCTTCACAAGGCGATGAGCAACTGTTTCCAAATTTTCCTTTCTTTCCTTTTCTATTTTTATAGGGGTTGGAACCCCTTTTTACACACCTTTGTATATATTTATTTTCTTTGAGATATTCATGTTTTTATTTTCCCTATCTATCATCATCATTTTCCTTCGGCAGGCTTCTCTAACTGCCTCTCAACTAACAAGAACTCCTAGAACGGCTGCCTAGTAGGCTAGCAGAACAGGGTTAATAGGACTGCTTTCTAAAACAGGTCTTTCGATGCTTGGCAATGACTTTACAGGAGGCAACGACTACTCAGCCCTCCCTCAGACATACCTAACCTAAACCTGGGACTTCATGCCTTGGATACCGGTCCCCAACAAGAAAAAAAACTCCCCTACAAGTACATAGACACATATAGCATAAAAACACGTTACTCATAAATGAGAGATATCACCTGGATAGGGCCACGAGAAGTCTCCGCGCGACATAGGCTCCTTCCAAGCTCTTCTTTGAACCTGTCTGGCACAAGACTAAAACAAGAAACCATTAACCGCACCTGTACTAAACAGACGACCGGCCCTCTTGGCCTAATGAGATAAATCACTTCACTATAAAAACTGATCTGCCCTCTTGGCCTAAGGAAATAAATCATTAAAACCTCGCAAAACTGGCCCTCTTGGCCTAACGAGATCAAACAGAATAGCACCTACACATCCCTCCCCGAAATAGTACAGATATACAATAATATCCTCCTTTCCAAAACCCTTTTACTAACAATCACCGAATACCACCTTGCTTGGCAATATGCAGTCCCATAATCAAGGCTTTATACTCTGCCATGTTGTTAGTGAATCCTACCCCGAGATAAGCAGCTAACTTTATCATAACTCTACGTTGGGGATCTCGGATTACTACTTCAACACTCCCTTTTTTATTAGGGCCCCTGGACGCTTCGACAAAATATAATGTGTACGTCCACAATGGGTTTACACAGCCTGCCATCACGAACTTCTCTATTCGTAATTATGATAGTCAAAATTTAGCATGTTTAGAGGATGAACTGACGGCTCCATCCCACCTTCTTTATTAAACTCAATAGGGATACTTGTCAACATTCGTAAGTAGTTTTGGCAGAAGACTTTGATCTCCCACACAAAGGTTCTGTCTTCTTGCTTAATCACTTTGTATCCTTTGCTCCACCAGATAAGTTTCCCCTAATGGTATCTCTGCTCTAGATATGAGTGCTCCAAATAAGGAATTAATTGCCCCATCAACTAGCTTTAAGCTCTTTTGCAGGTCTCAAATCAGCCCCAGCATGGACCTGCAATGCATTTCTCTGTGTTAGCATACTTAGAAATAATAAGGTTTAATCTTATTAAGATTAACCTTATTTTAAAATTCTACTCCCTGCAGATCAGCTAGTAGAGTCGTAGACCTATTTTTTCCTATCCTGACAATCTTGTAGGGGCCATCCCATCTAGGTTCCAGCTTCCTTGGAAACAGCTCCCTACGCACATCGTAGTACATAACTAATTGCCCTTTTTTAAAGGTATACTTCTTTGCTTTAAGGTCGTGCAACTGCTTCATCCGACATTTAGCTACCTCCTGGTGTAATAAGCTCTACAATTTCAGCTCATCCAGGTGGGCTATGGTCGTGATACATTCAAAGAGTGCATCCTCGTCTCCCAACAAGTGGTTAATTGCAAACCATATGGTTGGCAACTCGATTTCGAGGGGTAACACACACTCTTCCCCATAAACTAATTTAAATGGAGTATGGCCGGTAGCTCGCTTGAACGTTGTATTGTACGCCCATACAACCACATACAACTTCTTGTCCCAGTCTCATTTCTTCTCAGAGACTATTTTAGACAAGATACCCACAAGCTGCTTATTAGTACTTTCGACTTGCCCGTTGGCTTGCAGATTATAGGGGGTCGTTTTGTTGTGCTTGATTTGCCAAGCGTCAGGCTTTTGATCACTTTATTCAAAAAGTGGATTCCACGGTCCGACACTAGTTTCTTCAATTGACCGAAACGGCAGATAATCTGCTCTAAAAGAAAACTTGCAGTCTCTTTTGCATTGTCCTGCCTCGTCGCCTGTGCTTCTGACCATTTTGTGAAATAATCAGTTGCTAATATAATGTACCTCTTCTGAGTAGTAGACGACAGGGTGATAGGACCCACAAAGTCAATGCCCCACTTTTCAAATGGAAGGATAGCCATGATAGGCGTAAGTGGGCGTTTCCTATTCTCTCTGCTGTCATGTCTTTGACAGGTATCACATCTCTTAACGTACTCAAAGGAATCTTGGAAGATGGACGGCCACCAATATTCAGCTCTTAAAGCTTTCTGTGCCGTCAACCGTCCAGCGAAGTGCCCTCCACATGCAGAGTCATGGCACTCTTCCAAGATGAAAGGAACCTCGTCAGGCATCACACATCGGTGATAGATATCATCAACACCCAGCCGATATAGTGTTCCTGCGATCAAGGAAAACTTCAAAGCCTGTTGTCTGATTTTTCTCTTTTCAGATTTTGATAAGCTAGCTCCAGTCTCTCCCATTGATAGATAATGCGTGATAGCAACATACCAAGATGGGATACAAGCTGTATCGATTTTAAACATTTCTTCGATATCACTTCCTTCAGCCAAAGTCTCTTTCGGCTCCCCGAAATCCACAAGGCATTCCACAATACCTTGCAACCTTGGTGGCTTACTCTTAATCTCATAATCGAACTCCTGCAAAGTGATTAACCACTTTGCGAGACGATCAGGCGGTTGCAGCTTGTTCATAAGCAATCTAAGCCCTTCCGCCTTCGTATAGAAAACTACCTTCTCATAGAGGATGTAGTGCCTGAATTTTTTAGTCGCAAAGACCATCGCAAGCACAACTTCTCCATGTAGGTGTATTTGATTTCTGATACACCCAATTTTCGACTAGCAAAAGCTATTGAATGATACCACTTTTCCTCCCAGATTTGGGCTAAACAGCAGTTGATACTATGCATGGTGGCTGCTGAAAATATGTAAAATACCTCGCCTCTTTTAGGTGCTTTTAAAAATGGTGCTTTTACAAGCTTCTGTTTCACATCCTCGAAAGCTACCTTACAAGGGTCACTCCATACAAATAGACAGCTAAAGGATAATAAGTTCGTTAATGGCAATGTCCTTTCTGCCAAGGCATTTATAAACCTCCGATAGTACCCTACCAATGATAGAAAGCTATGTACCTCTTTCGGAGTGTGTGGTGGACTCATAGCGACTATAACCTTGATCTTTTCAGGGTCAGTTGCGATCCCTACTGAACTGACCACATGGGCTAGCAATAGCCCATAAGGCACTCCAAAGACACACTTCCATGGGTTAAGAGCGATACAAAATTGTCTACAGCGCTCAAAACACTTTCTTAAGATAATCAACATCCTTTCCCTTACAGTGGCTGCCCCTAGGTCATCGATAAATACTTTCAACTCATCTGGGGAGATGTCACCAAAGGTCTTGTCTGCTGTTCTCTTTGCCATGATCCAGGTGCATTGCACAATCCAAAGGCCATCACATGGTATGCAAAAGTACCAAAGATAGTAATGAAAGTTGTTTTCAACTTGTCCTCTTCTGCAATTGCTATCTGGTTGTATCCTGCAAAGCAATCCATAAACGAATATATTTCCCTACCCACTAATTGATCCAAAATCTGGTCAATAAATGGAAATGGGTAGTAATCCTTAACCGTCTGCTTATTCAGCTCTCTAAAATCTACACATAGTCGGATCTGGTTGTTTTTCTTCTTCCTGATGACAAATGGTGAACACCATTCTATGTGCTGTATAGGGAAGATTAAACCAGTTTTCCGTAACTTCTGTAACTCCTCAAATAGTCCGTCCCTCAATTCAAAAGGCATACGCCTTACCTTTTGACGCATAGGACGACTGCCTTCTTTTACAGGAATAGTATGAACAGCCAGGCTGGGAGGAATGCCTCTCAGCTCGTCATAACTCCAAGCAAAGATGTCGCAGAATTCTCGGATCAAGGACACATAGTCCTCCCTTTTTGCTGAACTGAGCATGGAACCAAATTTAATTGGCCGCGAATCATTCGGCGTGCCAAGGTCCAACTCAATCACATCCGCATCTCTTATCCTATCTTGCGGCTCTATCAGCTCATTTAGAGTTATCTAATAAATATCCTCTGTAATGGACCCCTCTTTAGATTCATCACTGGATAGTCTCACTACTAGATGGATCATCTGCTGTCTCTAATCCAGTAGAGGATAAAGGAGCTCTATCACTTTGAGGAGACTCAGGGTAAGCATCGACTATTACTCGATTAGCACCTCTACCTAGAACCACTCGACTGGCGGGTATATCGACTTGACAATTTGTTCGTAAGATCCAAGGCCTACCTAGCAAAACTCGATAGCTCAGACGTCCTGCAAATCTTATCACCCTAAAGTCCAAGAAGCATCTACACTTGCCACTGTAACATGGACTTTTTTGTCTCTCCACACTCAAGCATGGGTCATCATAATCGAAAATAGGTGCTATGCATCCAGTCTTTTGTATTCTGATACCATGGTTGACATGCACATGTAAAAGTGGATGATCCTAAAGTGCTCAAACATAATTTTCAATTAGAAATGTGTGGTGCACAACCAGGCTTTCCAATGCTCATTCACTAACCCGTTGCGGTGATGTAAGGATAGCACCGAGACAACACTCGTGCTACTATCCTCTTAATTAAAATACACAAACTCTATGTTATGATATGCATCAGAAAATCAGCAACAATCAGCACACAAATCGCACCATTTAAACATCCCAACCCCCTATGTTTAGGTATTGCTTTCGTTGCATAGGAGTAGAGGTTCATTTTGTCATGTTTTAATGTATGAAAAGCAGTAAATCACAAACTTTGACAAGGAGATAGGACAAACTGAGGCTAAACCTCATGCTTTGTCACTACCATACATCCACAAACAATCATTATATTTTTCCTTATTTTTGTGAAGCGTATTTTTTTCATTTTTTTCTATATTTTCTTGATTTATTTGCCAATAAAATATGCTATTTTCTGATTTTTCTTTTTCCAATCACTTTAGCATACTAACATTCAATTTATTTTCCATTTTTCCCCCATAGGAACACATTTCACCCACCCGAAACGACAAAACTATCATTTTACCGCTTAAAAACCGCATTTCGGGTTTCACGGGAATTAAATAGTGCATGTAAATCATTGCAAAATCAAAATTTTCTGATAAATAGCAATTAATCATGATGCAAACAGCACTCAAATAAATTTTCATCCAATAAGAACATCATTACCATCATAAAATACCAAAAACCCTTCATTTTCTTCATAAAAATGGTAATACCGTGTTTTTACGAAACCCGAGATGCATTAAATGACTGCATGACCAACAGACGGAGCCTCCATTGCTCTCAATCCAATGCTGTAGATCAATCTTCAGCATCTCCATCAATCTCCATCACCGTTTGCTTCAATCTCCTTCCCGATTCCTCCTTCAAGATAGTGTGCATGAACAACCCATAGAGAGGAGAGAGAGGGAGGAGAGAGAAATACTAGATTATGATCTCTTCATTCCGCTAGCCATATCTCCCACGAAGACCGGCGATATGATCAGGGAGGAAGGAGAAGTTATCGGGTATTGTCTAATCCATGGGGTACTTGCAGCTCAAAATCGAGTTGGGGGGGGTCTCGATTTTTTCACCACCATATTCTGATCAGCATGCTGCCGCCATATCCATGAAAAAAATTGGGGGGGGGGGGGGATGCCCCCTCCCAAAGGGCACCCCCTTTTGGTCCTAATTTTTTTGTCCACCTTTTCAAATCTTGGCCAATTTTTGGCCTCTTCCGCGTCCGGACTCTGTTTCGACCTCTGAAAAATCCTACGCGTCCGTCTCGGCATCCCGCACTGACTGGCAGCTCCCAGAATCCCGCACGGCAATCGAAAAAATTATCAGAAATTGTCACTCGGGCGCCTTTTAAAAGCCGTATTTCGCTTGGAGCTTAAAATCGTCCTAGCTGCAGCCGCCGCCGCCTTCAATATCGAATATTTTTCCCCTAAATTTTGGATTTTTTGGCAAATTTTAGGCACATCCCGAGCTCAAAACTCTGCTCTCATTTTAGGAAGGAAATGGCCTTCCTAGCCAATATATGTTGGTTGATTCATATGGAATATTCAAAGTGATTATCTGATTGAAGTTATGGAAAAAGAATGTTTTTCTAGCTAATGATATGACAACCTGGTCACCTTGGTTGTGTATTTTAAAAAGGTTTTAAAAAAGGATTCTACTAGACCTCCCCCAAGGCTAGTCATGGAACCCTACACCAAGGGAGTTGATTTTATTACTTTGGAGAGCTTGAATTGGCCATGATTGCGAGAGGTCTCTCCATAGGGAGGAGTTAGGTAGCATGTGTCAAAGGTGCCAGAGGGGGGGTGGGGGGTGGGAGGTTCTCACTGGTAAATTCCCTATACACTTCGAAATTGCCTAATCCGTTTGTGACCTAGAGCGATATTCCTTGGAAGTCCTGATAGAATGCTGGTGGGATTGAATCTTCAGGTTGTTACTTCCATATGAGTAGAAGGAGAAATTGTGATACTCTATATGGGTAGGAATGTTGAGAAATACGCAATCACAATCTTATGATAGCCTCTTTGTATAGAAAAGTAATACAAGGATCATGCAATAGCTTAGAAGAATGTACTTGACAATCATTTGAATATGAATGCTATTGTACTTTGTACTTTCAATCTTGTCCATGTCTACTCAAGATTGTGTTTATGAGTCCAAGCTAATCTATCTTGGAACCTAATTCAATTGAGTAATACACTAAGTCATCATCTTGGAACTTAATTCACTTGAGTAATACTCTAAGTCATCATGCTTCTTGTCCATGAATTCCAACCACCATAGCTAAACCTTGCTCAAGGATCCATGTTTCTCAACAAGGAAAAGAAACCATAATAAGAATATGAATAAAGGAATTGTTTGGAACCTCTTGATAAAGGAATGTTTGAGTGTTGTGATATAAATTACGTTAATCCAGTGACCTAAAAGCTCTATTAAGTGAGGTGACTTTAAGTGTTGAAACTTAAATGTGGTAGGTAATTAGACAACTAAAGATGATCCATCTTATAAAGGGAAGCAGGAGGGTGTGATTCCCAATGGATTCATTCCTAAGGTAGGGTGGTCTCAATTAGCATAGAGCTTTATTTCAAGTAATGATGGATAGGAATTTATATGATGACCCACTAAATAATCAAGTTGAACCCTAACTTGTGTCATTTTGGAGGATGAGGATGAGACTATGTCTTATGGACCCAAGGTTTGACATGCTGCACTCCCCTTTGTTTCTCATTCTCTTTGAACCAAGTGCAACATGGTCCACTTTGATTCAAGTTAAATGCAATGGCTTAAAGACTACTAATGCTAGAGAAAATATTAGGTGACCTTAGCATTGAATAAGAAATCTTAGTTCAGGTCAATCCTCATGGGTATAGATGGAGTTTTCCTTGATTAAAGGCTGATGCTAGATAAGCTATTAGGAAACCTTAGCATTGAATAGAAAACCTTAGTTCTAATCAATCCTCATGGGTGTAGATGGAGTTTTCCTTGATTAAGAAACCTTAGTTCAAGTCGATCATCACAGGTGTAGATGGAGTTTCCCCTACAAGGTAAACTCAAGCAAAGCCTAAGCGACCATATTTGTGATAAACTCAAGAGATAGAAAAAAAATGAGAAAGGGAAAGAATGTAGAATAGGGGGAGATAGAAAGAGAACACAACATTAGAGAGATGAGCGAGCCAAGGAGAAGATAAGAAGGGAAACCATTTAGGAGAGAAGAGGAGCATATATGCTTCTTTCATAACATCCCATCCTAACACTCTATCTATTGATTAAGATCCTACTACTACTCAAAACCCAAGGATTCCCTGCACAAGAGGCAATGCTTAGACAAGGCTAAGGCTTCAAGCTAGGAGATAGCTCTTTGAAAGGAATCTAGTGTTTCCTATTCCCTTTCTTCTCTCCATGATTTATTTCTAGTCATAATGAGTTCATAGGTCATCATGGCTTTAATTTGTTAGTACGTTAGCTAGTTTGCTATTATATACAAACATTCAAATGACCACTTATTAAAGTGAAGGTTATTCATGGGTTTAAAAGCAAGAGAGTATATGCTTGGATTGTGCATGATAAAGTGTTGAATCATTAAAATAGCTTTTGATGTAAAGAAAAAACTAGAGATGTGTTATTTTAACATGTGATCTCAGTAGTACTAGGGAGAGTAGCATGTATCACTTTATGTGATTGCACTCTAAGGAAGAATAAGTTGTTTTGGATTATATCTTCTTTTACAAAGTATTCAAAGGACATTGTTTTGGTTTTGTCTATTTAAGAAAAAGCTTATTATTTTAGGAAAGAAATAGTATTCCTAGCCAATATAAGGTGGTTGATTCATATGGAATATTCAAAGTGATTATTGCATTGATATTATAGAAAATGAATGTTTTTCCAATTGGTGATGTCATAGGCTAGCCACGTTGGTTGTGTATTCTAAAAAGGTTAAAAGAAAGGATCCTGCTAGACCTCCCCCAAGGCTAGTTATAGAATCCTATACCAAGGGGGTTGATTTTACCGCTTTCAAGAGCTTTGGATTGGTCAAGATTGCAAGAGGCCTCTCCATAGGGAGGAGTTAGGTAGGAGGTGGTAAAGGTACCAAGGCAAGGAAATTCTCGCCTAGTAAATTCCTTATATAGTTAGGAATTGCCTAACCCCTACATAACCTAGAACAATATTCCTAGGAAGCCTTGATGGAATCTTGATGGGATTGAACTTTCTAGTTGCTACTTCCATGTGGGGAGAAGGAGAAATTCTAATACTCCTATATGGGTGGAAAAAGAAACTATAATAAGAAGATGAATAAATGATTTGTTTGGAACTTCTTGATAAATGAATTTTTGAGTGTTGTGATATAAATTACATAAACAAATTGTAACGTACCCACCTTGATTATGTGATGGATAATGCTTTAGCAGTTACCGATAGTTTACCTTCCGGTCGTCGCCATCCATACTCTAACCAGAATGATCGACGGTTAGTTAACCCTAGGTCTAGCCCAGAGGGGAAGCATCCTGTCGTTACCCACAGAGGACCGATCTGAAGGTTCCTAATTGACCTAACATTCACCTATCAACAACTAGCCCACATCTGGAGGTGTCCTTCGAGAGGCTTCTTATTCGGAAGGAGCGATTGCCATTACCCCTGGTTCATGGAGTACAACACTTTTTTCCAGTAGCAGATTAACGATTTATGAAATCCCTCGTAGTGCTTTGGCACATCAGTAGTACCTTTTCCCTAAGATAATTTATAGTTCGGGTTCTGAGACCAAACCCTAGGTGAGTCAACGAATCCGCCCTTCCTACAGTTTCTTCCTAGTGTTTGTTTTTAGGGAAACCTCTCGGCTAACCAAGACCACCCTGCCATAGGGCTAGATTCATCGAGAATCCATCCACCCACTTCACTCTATGGAAGGTCTTAGTTATCTAATTACCTACCACATTACGTGAAACATATAAAAATGGCTTCATTAATTTTAAAAAATCCTTTTATGCATAGTTGTTTGTTTATGTAATTTACTCATGGAGATATAATTAGAATAAAACAAATTCATTGATTATGTTCCATAATGTGTGTTCTCCCTCCTATATAGGAGAAAAATTACAATTTCATGTGCTCCCTTATCCGACGCATCTGTATGTCACCAAGATCAAATCCACCTATAGCTAGCATTTTTAGGTGTCCTAAGTAGAACTTGGGCCATACAAGGGACCAAGTAGTTCCTAGGTGTGTAAAGGATTTACTAGCAAGAGCCCCCTTGGCACCTTAACCACCTCCTACTTAATACGATCCTTGCTGGGAGACCTCTCTCACCATCGGAGCCGATCCATGCTTCCGCAACAGTAAAAACATCTCCTCTTGGTATGGGGATTCAGACCTATCCTTGGGCTATAGGGCTCCTCAATTTTTATCTGTCCCAATACTTAATTCAATGAGAATCTAATCTAGAAAATCACAAACAAGATTGATGTCTATAAGCAGTTATGACTTCAATCAATCATGCAACTTTTAAGTGATTATTAGTCTTGTAGCAATTGACCTTTGAAATTCATGCAGTGTGCACTTCCCCTAGGGTATCTAGATTTTGGGGTCTCTAACCTCTTAGTTTAAGGTTTATAATGACATTCTTGTAACCAAGTTTCTTGGCCTTAAGTCTGTTTCTTCAACTTAGAGATATTTGTGGTCCTAAAATCTTCTACCAAAGCTTCTAGATTAAACTATATCATTGACTAATTTCTTTGGCGTTTGTTCTTAATAAATCCGTCTTGAAAAATTCCTCATGATTTCTCTTGAGTTCTAGAATTTTGTAGTTTCCCTAATAGTTTCTAGCCTATAAGATGTTCTAATAATTTAGTAAGTGAATACTCTAAGATCGTAGTATTTCTTAAGAGACTTATCTTATTTCTATTGAATTCCTAAAGAAATTTTTAGAAAAAACTTGTGGTATTGAAATTGGTAAAGGGTTGTTATTCGTGCCCATGACTCCATTAGTGACTCCCGAACTCGCAACTCCAATTGTTGCTTCCACGTTAATAGGGTCATTCATGATTTGCACTTTTGAATTCTTTTTCTTCGGGGCCATGACAAAAATATGATTTGTAGAAGAACATGGCAGTAATACCAGCTAGCAAAGGTGTAAGACTCACAATGATGATAATGGTTATTACAAGATTCGATGATGAAGGCCTCATGGATGGTTCTTCTTGCTTCATGGAGAGCAATACTTCTCTCTCTCTCACCTTGGCAAGCAAGAGTAAGAACAATGATAACTCTTTCTTTAGTATAGAGCAAGAGCGAGAGAATAGGTATGATCTCTCTCTCTCTAATAGACAGAATAGGGATGAGAGTAGAGGTATGAATTCTAACCAGATTGATAGAATAGGATAAAGTTCTTCAGTGTCTTCTCTTTTTGGATTAGAGTAGAAGAGGATGAGAGACCTTCAACATATCCCCTTCCTTGGGTTGAATGGAATGATGCCTCTTCATCTCATAGAATAGAGTCTCCTCCTTCTCGATCAGTGTATTGTCCTCATCAAGATTGCTCTTGTCTCTCCTCCTAGTTATCCCCAAGTTTTGCAAGGGGGTAAAAGAGAGGATCCTTGATTTTTAGCATTTTTCAATGACATCATCGATGACAAAGGGAGAACGCTTTCTTTTAGCGCTTCTGATGACATGCTCCATTTTGGTAGTGCGAAGATAAACATTTATGAATATATGGGCGAGCACTGTGTGGCAGGTCATTGGGTGGCCATCACTCCAAGGTGGCAACTAAGGCGGCGACCAAGGCATAGACCTTGGCATCTTGGGCTTGACATACTTGGAAACAAGCTACAAAGGCTTCGTTGGCTGTGTGCAAGAAGCTCCCACTAGCTTGTAGGAAAATCTTCCCGAGAGGTCACCCATCTCAGTAGTGTCATCACCCAAGTGCACTTAACTGCCAAGTGACTATCCACAAGGCTAGTTCTTTTTGTTGTTATATACTACAAACTTAGTTTTAATACGCTAGTCTTGGAGGGTCTGCCAAGTCTTTATTCCATGAACTGGCATATTATACCTCATTAATAATAATGATTATCTTCATAATGAGAGTTAGTTTCACACATTAAAATAAACTAAGTAATGGGGACATTACATGAATCCAATGACCTAAAAGCCTTATTAAGTAAGATGCATTTATGTGTTGAAATTTAAATGTGGTAGGTAATTAGACAACTAAATATGATCCATCTTATAAAGGGAAGTAGGAGAGTGTGATCATCGATGGATTGATTCTTAAGGTAGGGTGGTCTCAATTAGCATAGAGCTCTCTTTCAAGTAATGATCAATAGGAATTTATATGATGACCCACTAAATAATCAAGTAGAACCTTGACTTGTGTCATTTGAGAGGACCAGGATGAGGCTATATCCTATGGACCCAAGATTTAACCTGATACACTCCCCTTTTTTTCCTCATTCTCTTTGAACCAAGTGGAACATCGTTTGCATCAAGTTGACTTTTAAATTCAATGGCTTAAAGATTGATGCTAGATAAGCTATTAGGTGGCCTTAGCATTGAATAATAAACCTTAGTTTGGGTCAATCCTCATGGGTATAAATGGACTTTATTTTGAATAAGAAACCTTAGTTCTAGTTAGTCCTCATGGCTATAGATAGAGTTTCCCTTACACACGTGATAAACTCAAGTGATACCCAAGTCACAAACTTTGTGATAAACTCAAGAGATAGAAAGAAAATGAGAGAGGGAAATAAGATAAAATGGGGGGAGAGAGAGAGAGAGAGAGAGAGAGAGAGAGAGAGAGAGAGAGAGAGAGAGAGAGAGAGAGAGAGAGAGAGAGAGAGAGAGAGAGAGAGAGAGAGAGAGAGAGAGAGAGAGAGAGAGAGAGAGAGAGAGAGAGAGAGAGAGAGAGAGAGAGGCATTAGAGAGATGGGAGAGCCAATGAGAAGATAATAAGGGGAACCAATAAGGAGAGAATATAAGCATCCATCCTTCTCACACAACATCACATCCTCCCACTCTATCCATTGAAAAAGAGCCTATCAACATTGAAAAGAGGGAAAGCTTAAAGAAGGCTAAGGCTTCAAGCTAGGAGAGAGCTCTTTGAAAGGAATCTAGTGTTTCCTAGTCCCTTTTTCCACTTTATGATTTATTGCTTGTCGTAATTAGTTCATAGGTCATAGATTTAATTCCTTAGTATCTAAGCTAGTTTACTATTGTATACAAACATTGGAACGATTACTCATTAAAGTGAGGGTTATTCATGGGTTTAAAAGGAAGAGAGCTTATGCATGGATTGTGCATGATAAATTGTTAAATGGTTTTGGAAAATAGCTTTTGATGTAAATAAAATACTAAAGATGTGTTGTTTTAACATGTGATCTAAGTACTAGGGAGAATAGCATGTATCACTTTATATGATTGCACTCTAAGAAAGAATAAGTTGTTGTGAATTACATCTTCTTTTGCAAAGTATTCAAAGAACATTGTTTTGGTTTTGTCTTTTAAGAAAAAACTTATTGTTTTAGGAAAGAGACTGCCTTCCTAAGCAATATAAGTTGGTTGATTAATATGGAATATTCAAAGTGATTATTGGATTGATGTTATGGAAAATGAATGTTTTTCTAGCTCATGATGTGATAGGCTGGTTGCCTTGGTTGCATATTCTAAAAAGGTTAAAAGAAAGGATTCTACTAGAGCTTCCCCAAGGCTAGTTACGAAACCCTACACCAAGGGGGTTGATTTTACCTCTTTGGAGAGCTTGGACCCGGCCATGATTGCGAGAGGTCTCTCTATAGGGAGGAGTTATGTAGGAGGTCGTAAAGGTGTCGGGGGGGAGGCACTTTCTGGCTTTGAAATTCCTTATACACTTAGGAGTTGCCCAAACTCCTATGTGACCTACAATGATATTCTTGGGAAGCATTGATAAAATCTTGGTGGGATTGAAACTTCAGGTTGTAGCTTCCATCTGGGTAGAAGGAGAAATTGTACTAATCATGTATGGGTGGAAGAAGAAACCATAATAAGAAGATGAATAAAGGAATTGTTTGGAACTTCTTGACAAATGACTATTTGAGTGTTGTGATATAAATTACGCGAACGAATCGAGCGACCTAAAAGATCTATTAAATGAGGTGACTTTATGTGTTGAAACCTAAATGTGATAGGTAATTAGACAACTAAAGATGATATGTCTTATAAAGGGAAATAGGAGGGTGTGATTCCTGATGGATTCATTCCTAAGGTAGGGTGGACTCAATTATCATAGAGCTTTATTTCAAGTAATGATGGATAGGAATTTATATGATGATTGACTAAATAATCAAGAAGAACCCTAACTTGTGTCATTTTGGAGGATAAGGATGAGATTATGTCCTACAGATAGATAAGGTTTGACATGCTCCACTCCCCTTTGTTTCTCATTCTCTTTGAACCAAGTGCCACATAGTCCACTTTAGTTCAATTTGACTTTCAAATGCAATGGCTTAAAGACTAATGTTAAATAAGCTATGAGGCGACCTTAGCATTGAATAGAAAACCTTAGTTTAGGTCAATCCTCATGGGTAGAGATGGAGTTTTTGCTGAATAAGAAACCTTAGTTCAAGTTGATCCTTGTGGGTATAGATAGAGTTTGCATTTGCAAGATAATCTCAAGTGATACCTAGGTGACAAACCTTGGTATATTCCAAAGGATTTTTTGATGGCATTGCCTAGGGCTACCAAATTGTGCTGACAAGGGTGATTTAGTCAGGCACATCACATGTGTGCATCACATGTTGTGTAGGATTGACTACCAAATCCTGCCAAAAATAGTTACTTAGTTACGTAGCTCAAGCATAGTATCATAGAAAAACCTAATGATGTTTTTTATGAATTTGAGGAAAAGGGATCTAAAGACATCCTAAAGAGATGTTCTAAATATTGTGATCTTAGTTGCCATCAAGTATCTTTTTTAACTATGAGCACTGATCTCTAAGAAAAGAAATTTCTCTTCAAGAAAATTAAGTCGCTTGTGTTCACTGAAAAAGGATCCAATGTTAAGAAAAATGTTGAAGTTTACATCAAAACCCTTGAAGTTTGTTTTGATGCGATAAGAACAAGTGTAATTAACAAGGCTATGATTAACAAGCTTAAAGTGATAACTAAGGTATGCTTATGACAAAAATAATACTACTGAGACAATACTACCATCAAAATTCTTATAAGTTGGGAAGATATCAAGAAGACCGTAAGATAAAGATACTTGTCAGCTCCCTATTGTATCATCAAGATGAATGAGGTTTTTTTCATTGCGCTATCTAGGATTAAGCTTAGAGGTCCTAATTCCTAGCTTGTGATACTTCAAAAATATGCACCATCAATGAATCTTTTACCCAATAGGTGGTCAAATTCTACCATGGATTGAAACAACCTTTGGATACTTGTCTAGAGTCCCTAAGACTTAGAAGGCACTTTTATAAAAGCCAATGCTTTGATCAGGCCTAATGGAGATCAATTTCTTAGAGATAACTACCTCATACTAGATGTCGAAGAAGAGTATGATTATTCAAAGGGCTAAGGAAAAAAGTGCCACAACTGCAGTGAGGTAGGACACATTCAAAAGAGATGCCCAAATCACCAGTGCTTCCTTTATAATGAGCTAGGGTGTATCCAAGTTCATTACCCTAATTTAGATCAAGAAGATGAGGAACCAATATAGAAACAAAGCCACATAAGTTCAACATTCGGCTTTCCTTAGGAATTAGAAGATAATGAAGACCTAGAGTCCACTAAAATCCTAAAAGATCATTAGGATCCCTAAATCTTTTGAATGTGCAATAAAACTTGTATTAAACATTTTCTTGCAATGGTATGATATCATGAAGTATTGCAATAAAAGTAACATTGAAATCATTGTATCACTTTGCACTTTGAGTCCTTGTGTAATCAAAGCATCACAATCAAAGCATGGTGGATCCTAAGCCATAGGTCCTATGATACAACTTATTCTAGAAAACAAGATCCTAGCTTCTTTCAAGATGAGGATATGTCCATTTCTCTAAGGGGGAGAGGATATAATGTCCTTGCCCTTGCCATGTGAAGGAGGGCTTGAAAAGGGGGGACTAAAATTTCTAAAAAATCTTACCTTACATGTCCTAATCTATTGCCACTGTCTCACCACCATGCACTCTCACATCCACCAACCACCACTATAATGCATCATAGATGCAACTTTGCCATGTCATGTAGTTCGAAACATGCGGCCAGCCATCATTGAGGATGAGAGAGAGGAGTCGACAGCATTGAGGGTAACAAGGAGAGGAAGGAATACCCCCCATTTCCAAAGGCTATAAAAGAGTCTTATTCACACAACTACTAAGGCAACCATTATCAAGAGAAAAGCATTGTGTGTGTGTGTGTGTGTGTGTAGATGATTTTGAGAGCCAATGTATACTTTCATGTTATAGAATATGTGGCGAAACTTGTATTTTAGACTTTCGAAGGTGTGGCGATTTGTTCTCTAAATCAAAGATATCCTATAATTGGTTGGCAAATATTTTTTGTGAAAATAATAAAGTAATAAAATGTTTAAAGTGTTATTTTTGAACTCAAGATGGTAAAGTTTTCTTAATAATAACGCAGAAAAACATTGATTGAAAGATAGTTCACCCAATGATAATGTTATTGCAAAGAAAATAGTATAACTAAAGCAAGGTGAATCAAGTCAATACACATTGATTAAAGCTTAACTTTCCTATGAGAAAATACCTATAAATAATGTATTGATGAGCCACAATGCAACATTCACTTGGATTGTTTATACAAAAGCTTCGCCAAAGAGCAACTCTTTTCCTTTAGCACCTATTTTCAGCTCATCAAACCACTCACCATGTGGTGTCATATGATTTGAGGCACCATAATCTATATACCAAACATCATCAGACTTTCATTGGTGCTTGCCTTTTTTGCATATATAAGTCATGGCAAAAAATCTCTCACCAATCTCACGCTCTGCACGACTAGAAGATACACAGTGTCCCTACTGTCTACCCTTTTGATCAACTTACTTTTTCCAATACTCTTTTGCAATGTGGCCATGCTTGCCACAATAATGGATATCTTTATCCTTATTAGCATTTTCATGAGTAGACTAAGTATACCAAGATTTTCTGCCCCCCTAGACTAAGATCGCCCCCTCGCACAGGAGTATCCACCATCGCTACTAGCAAATCCATGCTGACTCTGCCCATACAAAGATGCATGTTGTTGGGTTCCCTTGTGCCATGGCTAGAATCTTTGCCACGATGACCATGGCCTCTCTCATTAGAGTGAAAAGCTACATCTCTATTTTTAAAGTTACTTGAGATCGTAGTTAATCCCAATTTCACTTCTTCATGGATAAGGAAGGATACCAATTCATTAAGGTCAAGCATTTCAACCTGACTAAAATTGACATATCGAAGGACTTGTATTCAGGCCACCCTAGACTATTTAGGGTCATAGCCATCGAATCCTTATCATCTACCTCAATCTCAATGGATGCTAGGGTTGATCCACAAGAGTTTTTATCTCAAGCGCATAATTTTGAATGGACCATCCTTTCTTGTCCATCGTGTTAAACTTTTGCTTCAACTATATTTTTCTTGCACTAGTAGTAATACCATAGTATCTCATCAAAATATCCCATGCATCCTTCGGTGAGGTGAAAATAATTTTTTACATAACCATAGCATAAAAAATAAATAGGGATAGCCAATGCAATATCCTTTGAGCTCTCTCAATCCATGCTCAATGTGCCCTAAGTTGATCTGGAGTTGCATTCATATTGGGGAGTTTGGGCTCAGTCTCTATACCTATAACCAAGTCCCAGTAACCCTTGTTGATGAGAAAGTTCTTTATGTGAACTTTCGAGATAGCATAATTGTTATTATCGAGTTTCTCACAAGCATACCCAATCATGAAGATGAAAACCTTTATAGGAGAGAGAATCCTCATGAAACCCAAGATGTAGAGAGAACTTCCAAAATCAAGGTGACACTCAATAGGTAAAGGTAAACCTTGATCACCAATGAAAAACTTCTTAGGAAACCCGATAGCTAGAGGTAAACATTGATAAAAACGAAACTCTGAATCCTCACAAAACCCAATATTCAAAGAGAGCATCTAAAATCAAGGTGACACTCAATAGGCACATGTAGTCCCTGATCAAAGAGAAACTCCTTAGGAAACCCAATAAGCATGAGGGATAACCAAAATTCAAGATTACACTCAACAAGCTCTCAAGGAAGCAAAGTAGTCATAAGCGACACAAGGCACACTATTCAAGGACTCAAATTCTCCAAAGTCTAGCATCCTAACCTTAGATGACAAGACTCACTAAGTTAGAAACTTTAGTGTGAGCAAACAAGGGGACTTTATCCATGCATTATCTAGTTAGTCACCCTAATAAAATGTTGATCTTTTCTGGCAAGGCGATAAGAACTCTAATCAATGGTCATGCCCTTGAGCACCTATTATAGAAGTAAAAGACAAAAATTTTGTGAAAAAGATGGTCACTTAGCAAATAAATGCACTAAGAAATAAAAAAGTCCCAAAAATACTTCAATCTCTTGATTCCCAAAGCTCCATTCCTACTACTTGCGAAGAATTTGTGTCAATCCATAAAGTTGACATCAGGACCTATGAGTTTTTGAATATTCCCAATAGAAGAGTGCTAAGAGAGTCCAAGAAAGCCATGGATGCAAATGCCCACATTGAAGAGCTAATTGGGGTTAAATCCAAAATAGACAAGGAAGAAAAGAACAAAGAAAAAAAAGGGCAAAGGATGGAGAGAGAGAGAGAGATGTAGGAGGAGGAGGAGATGGAAGATGACAGTCAAAGAAAGGAAGAAAACACTTTACCAAGCTTAGGGGATCTAGAGAAAGAGAATGCAAGAAGACTAAATTAGATACCAAGGTAGGTGGTGGTTGATGTTGGAGTGCTAGAAGGCAAGTCATAGTACATTACAATTTCCTAGACAATGCAATATTCTTTCACACGAAGGACAAGGAGATAATGACACAATTATGGTGGTACACTTGATGTATGCTTAAATTTCATCATGTTCCTTTGCATAATATTATCCATTGAGGGCTTTGTGAGAAACATCTTGGAAATTTTCAAGTTTTACTAATCACTAAGATATTTAGATGTTGTGTTTAACACCTTAAAATCTCATTAGGTTGACCTTGTGGGAGCTCTCGCTCAATCGCTAGGATGACCCACGGACTGCTTATTGCTTCAAGCATTCCAAGCCGAGAAATAATGGCTACCTCTCACATAGCCGATGCGCCATCCATATCTACGGGTGTAGTGAGCTTACCTCCATGCCGATTGAGTTACCTCCTCTCTCGCGCACCCCGGTAGCTCCACGATCCAAGTGCAGGCTTCAAGAAAGCTCCATCCTCAAGCTCCACGCTCCAAGCTCCACTGCCGCAAGAAGAGAAGAGAAGAGAAGAGAAGAGAAGAGAAGAGAAGAGAAGAGAAGAGAAGAAAAGAAAAGAGAAGAAGAGAGGAGAAGATGGAGAGCTTCTCCTCCCTGGCCCCTCACCCTCACACACTCACTCCCTCACACTCTCATGCTCCCTCTCTCAAGCACAAGCTCAAGAAGAAGAAGAAGAAGAAGAAGAAGAAGAGAGCTCCTTTTGGCCACACACAAGAATGAGCTTCTCATTCACTTTTCAACTTTATATACAAACCCCTAAATCCATCTTGGGCGGTCATCCCCTTATCCCCTTTTTTACATGACCTAGGCCCTTTTTCCCATTGTCCTCCTATCTTCCTAGCCTCCTTCCTACCGCCCATCTACCTTTATAAATTGCATGGGTGAGAGCTTGGTGCTTTTAAAATCATGGTGCACCTTGCGCTTTTTTACAAAAGTATAGACTCACACTTTTTCTCGTGAGTCTTCTTCCTCGATTTAGGACTTTTCTGCACTTCTTGTGTTTCTAGATTCTTCTTGGTGCACCTTCACCTTCCGTTTCTCTTTTGCCTTGGACTTGTCTCCTGCTTCAGATTTTCCAGATTTTCCACCTTTGTTCATTTGAGGGTTAACATACTTTATCACTTAGATGTATAAGATGGTTAAAATTTATCAAGTGAATTAGGAACACAATAGTGTGCAATAGTTGACCCAGATTCCATGGCACATAGGCACACTATGGGGTTTGGTGCACACTTTTGTGCCTAGGATTTATGCTTTTGTTTGCTGATTTCAACATGGATCCTCTAATTTCTACAAAGACAAATGAAAATCGTATGGGCTTCTAGTTTCTACAAAGAAAAATGCAAATCATATGGACTTTTTCTTGGAGGAGTTAAACCTTGAGGAAGTCTAGTATGCCATTATTCCTTATAATCGGGGTAACGTGAATGTTTGTGTAATGCTTTGCTAACATGTTCGAATTGAAAATTGATTTGGAATATCTAACTTTTATATTTTAACTCATGCTGATCATATTTGAGTACTTCTATCTTGGACCTAAAACTCACAACAATTCGTTCGGTAAATTTCTTGCATGGTTTCCATGAAGATGTTAGACTACTTTATACATAAATTTATTTGTGGTTTTGAAGTTTTTGCCAAAATTCTAGAAGTATAATGATAAAATTTTGTCATAGATTTTCAAATAGATCCCTTATTACTCTACAGGAAAAGCTCCTCTCATTGGAAGGGGAAAGCTCCTCTCATTGGAAGGGAAGACAAAATTTCTTAGCCTCCTTCAAGTCCCTCGGTGTTGAGGGTTGATATGATTGTGTTCCTGGCTATTTTTTGTTGAACTTTTGGGTGATTTTTGTATGATTTGAATGAAAATTAACTAGTTTGGAAGTGAGAGAGTTTTGGATAAGATTGAATAGGTTTGAGAAGCTCATGATGTTTTTCAATGGTTATATGATGTGCCAAAAGGTTCTGTTGAGTGCCTGATAGGTTCTATTTAGCTTCTATTTTGTTTTGATTTCTTTCTGCGTGAGAGGTTGGAATGGTGATTGATAGATTTTAAGGTTGGTTGGAAGTTTATTGAATGATTATTAATGGTTTTTAATGGTTTTACTTGAGTTGAATGCTTTCTGATGACCTTCTGTATGGTACTATAGACCTTCTATTGAGCTTTTGTAGAGCTTGTATAGATCCTATATATGCCTCTATAAGTGTTCTATGGGATGAATTTGTAGCTTGGGAAAGTTTTATCATCTTGGGAAGAGATGAATACAAGTTCAAAATAGCTCAAAGAAGTGGAAGAAGTAGCTGCTAAAGATTTAAGTAAAGACTAAAGTGACAGTGACACTGTTGAGCTACGAAAGGACATTGTAGTGGCTCTACTGACTCTTCATATTAGGAATACCTCTTGGAAGGGGTGTCCACAAACAAAGAGGGATTATGGAGTGTTATTATTCATTATTCCAATGTACTATTGGGAGAGAGAATATGTGAGAGAGATAGAGTATGAGAGATAGCCAATTTTCTATAAGAAACATTGTATCTTAATGAGAGAGAAAAGTAGATTTGGCAATGAAGATCTCCAATTCTTCAATAGTAACAAGGATTCTCTAATCTTCCATTACTTTTCTTCATTTTCAACAGTGCCACTTCTTCCATTTTCAGCCTTCTGTTGGTGCTTATTGATGATAGTTTTCTTTGGCTGTGCACCAAAAACATGGAGCCCCAAGAGGAACACCAAAAAGATGGGTAATCTATTGCAAGAAAATCCATCTTCTATTCATCAAGAAGTTTTTTTTCATCCTTTATGTAACCACAACAAAAAAGAGAACACAAGGCATAACAAATCTTCATGTAGCATCATATAGCAATTCTCCCACAGATTTATCACAATAGAACTTCAACACATTCTTCATACTCTTTATAGAAACCATCAAAAGAGCCACAATAAAACAACTTTGAATGGAAATCATCACATCATATTCATCCTTCATAATTTTCATAGTCTTCAAATTCAGCTTGTGCACTCATTGTTGGTTTATCAACAACCTCATCATCCCAATCCTCGAGTACTATCATGCTATGCATCCCTCAATGGCAGAAGCACGTCACTATCTTGATGCGAGCTCTATGTGACAGACTGATTCCACCGTCTTCTCTAAAGATGCAAAGAGTTGTATCACAATAGCCGATTCATGCATAGGCTCTCTTCCTTTCAATTCCATGAATAACCTTTTCTTTAAAGAGTGATCGTTCCAATGTTTGTATACATTAGAAAACTATCTTAGGTACTAAAGAACTAAAGCCATGACCTATGAACTCATTACGACTAGCAATAAATCATAGAGTGAAAAAAAGGGACTAGGAAATACCGAATTTCTTTCAAATAGCTATTTCCTACCTTGATGTCTTAGCCTTCTTTGAGCTTTGCCTCTTGTGCTCAAAATCCTTGGGTTTTGAGTACTAATAGGTTCTTTATCAATGGATAGAGTGGGACAATGAGATTTTGTGTGAGAAGGATGGATGTTTCTCTTCTCTCCTCACTAGCTCCCCTTCTTATCTTCTCCTTAGCTCTCCCATCTCTCTAATACTCTTTTTTTTCTCTCTCTCTCTCTCTCTATTCTATCTTCTTTCCCTCTCTCATTGTCTCACCTAGATATCCCTTGAGTTTATATGGCAGGGAAAACTTTATCTATACCCATGAGCATAGACTTGAACTATGTTTCTTATTCAGGGGAAACTCCATCTACATAAATTCCTATTGATCCTTACTTGAAAGAAAGTTCTATGCTAATTGAGACAACCCTACCTTAGGAACGAATCCATCACAGATCATAAGACAGATCATCTTTAGTTGTCTAATTACCTACCACATTTAAGTGTCAACACATAAAGGTATCTTACTTAATAAGGCTTTTAGGTCACTAGATTCATTTGCATAATTGATATCACAACACTCAAAAAATCATGTGTCAAGAAGTTCAAAACAATTCCTTTATTCATCTTCTTATTATGGCTTATTTTCCTACCCATAGAGGAGTACTACAATTTCTCCTTTTGCACACATGGAAGTAACATTCTAAAGGTCCAATCCCACCAAGATTCTATCAGGGCTTCCCAAGAATATCATTTTAGGTTCCAAGAATATCATTTTAGGTCACAAAGGCTTTTACCGGCTCCTACCTAGGTCCTTCCTATAGAGAGACCTCTCACAATCATGGCTAGCCCAAGATCTCCAAAGTGGTAAAATCAACCCCCTTGGTGTAGGGTTCCGTAACTAGCCTTAGGAGAGGTCTAGTAGAATAATTTCCTTTAACCTTTTTAGAAGGCAACCAACCTCTCACATAATTGGCTAGAAAAACATTCCTTTTCCATAACATTAATCAAATAATCAGTTTGAATATTCCATATGAATCAACCAACTTATATTGGCTAGGAAGGCTATCTCTTTCCTAAAACAATAAGCCTTATCTTTAAAAGACAAAACCAAAACAATGTCCTTTGAATACTTTGCAAGGGAAGATGCAATCCATAACAACTTATTCTTACTTAGAGTGCGATCACATAGAGTGATACATGCTATTCTTCCTAGTACTTAGATCACATTTTAAAATAACACATATCTAGCCTTTTCCTTACATCAAAAGCTATTTTTCCAAATGATTCAACACTTTATCATGCACAATCCATGCAAAGGATGTCTTCCTTTAAAACCCATGAATAACCTTCACTTTAATGAGTGATTGTTCCGATGTTTATATACAATAGCAAACTAGCTTAGATACTAAGGAATTCAAGCCATGACCCATGAACTTGTTGTGACCAACAATCAATCAAGAGTGGAAAAAGGGACTAGGAAACATCAAAGTCCTTTCAAAGAGATGTCTCCCAGCTTGAAGTCTTAGCCTTCTTAGAGTTTTGCCTATTGTGCAGGAAATCCTTGGGTTTTGAGTACTAATAGGCTCTTTATCGATGGATAGAGTAGGAGGATGAGATGTTGTGTGAGAAGGATGGATGGTTCTCTTCTCTCCATATTGGTTCTCCTTCTTGACATCTTCTTGGCTCTTCCATCTCTCTAATGCTCTTTTCATATATCTCCCTATTCTATCTTCTTTTCCTCTCTCATTTTCTTTCTAACTCTTGAGTTTATAACAAAGTTTGTCACCTAGGTATCGTTTGAGTTTATCGTGCAGGTGAAACTATATCTATATCCACAAGGATTGACTTAAACTAAGGTTTCTTATTCATGGGAAACTCCATCTATAACCATGAGGATTGATATGAACCAAGGTTCCTTATTCAATGCTAAGGTCACCTAACACCTCACCTAGCATCGGTCTTTAAGCCATTGCATTTAATAGTCAACTTGAACTAAAGTGGACCATGTTGCACTTGGTTCAAAGAGAATGAGAAACGAAGCAGAGTGCAACACGCAAAACCTTTTACCTATAGGGCATATTCTCATCATGGTCCTCCCAAAAGACACAAGTTAGGGTTCTACTTGATTATTTAGTGGGGCATCATATAAATTCCTATCTATTATTACTTGAAAGAAAGTTGTATGCAAATGGAGACCACTTACCTTAGAAATGAATACATCTGGGATCACAACCTCCCACTTCCCTTTATAAGATGGATCATCTTTAGTTGTCTAATTACCTACCACATTTAAGTTTCAATACATAAAGTCACTTTACTTAATAAAGCTTCTAGGTCACTGGATTTGTTTATGTAAGTTATATCACAACACTCAAAACATGCCTTTGTCAAGAACTTCCAAATCATTCCTTTATACATCTTCTTATTATGATCTCTTTTCCCACCCACATAGGAGTATTACAATTTTTCCTTCTGCCCACATGGAAGTAACAACCTGAAGGTTCAATTCCACCAAGATTCCATTAGAACTTCCCAGGAATATCATTCTAGGTCATGTAGCGGTTATGCAATTACTAAGTGTATAAAGAATTTACTAGCGAGAACACCATCCCCCCCCCCCCCCCCCCCCCCCCCCCTCCAATCACCTTTAGCACCTCCTACCTAACTTCTCCCTATGGAGAGACTTCTCAAAACCATGGCTAGTCCACGCTATCCAAAGTGGGAAAATCAACCCCTTTGGTGTAGGGATCCGTAACTAATCTTGGGGGAGGTCTAGTAGAATCCTTTCTTTTAACCTTTTTATAATACAAAACCAAGGCAACCAACTTGTCACATCATCAGCTACTAGAAAAACATTTATTTTCCATAACATCAATCAAATAATCAATTTGAATATTCCATATGAATCAAGAAACTTATATTGGCTAGGAAAGCCATGTCTTTCCTAGAATAATAAGCCTTTTCTTAAAAAGACAAAACCAAAACAATGTCCTTTGAATACTTTGCAAAAGAAGATGCAATCCACAACAACTTATTCTCCCTTAGAGTGCAATCACATAGAGTGATACATGCTACTCTTCCTAGTACTTAGATCACATGTTAAAACAACACATCTCTAGTTTTTCTTTATATAAAAAGCTATTTTCACAAATGATTCAAGACTTTATCATCCACAATCCATGCATAGGCACTCTTCCTTTTAAACCCATGAATAGCATTTACTTTAATGAGTGATCATTCCAATCTATGTATACAATAGCAAACTAGCTTAGGTACTAAGGACTTAGAGCCATGACCTATGAACTCATTATTACAACTAGTAATAAATTATTGAGTGGAAAAAGGGACTAGGAAACACCAGTGTCCTTTCAAAGAGTTTTCTTGTAGCTTGAAGCCTTACCTTCTCTGAGCATTGTCTCTTGTGTAGGAAATCCTTGGGCTTTGAGTACTAATAGGCTCTTTATCAATGGATAGAGTAGGAGGATGGGATGTTGTGCAAGAAGGATGGATGCTTCTCTTCTCTCCCTATTGGTTCTCCTTCTTATCCTCTTCTTCACTCTCCCATCTCTCTAATGCTCTTTTCTCTCTCTCCCTATTCTATCTTCTTTTTCTCTCTTATTTTCTATCTACCTTCTTGAGTTAGATGCAATGGAGCTTCTGTTTAGAGATGCAGAGGTTGAGAGAGAGAAGAGACAGAGACACAAGGTTTGTGGTATTGAAGAGTGTACCTCAACAATGATCTTAGATATGTATATGTACTATGTACAACCTAGCCCTTACGGGCGAACACATGCGCTGCCCTTTATCCCAATAAACTCCCCCCTAAAGGCAATGTTCCCAAAGGTAGAGGAAAAGAATCAGCTGAATCTAAGTATGTACAAAGATGAAGAGACTATACCTATCCACCAATACCCATCATCTACTGGCAATGGGCAAACCTCTCTGTTCAAAGACCTTTTGTGAGAAGGTCTGCAGGGTTATCATCAGTGCGCACCTTGACTAGCTCAATGCTTTTACTGTCAAGTACCTCTCTGATGAAATGATACTTCATATGTATGTGTTTTTTCTTTGCATGGAAGATAGGTTTTGTGGTAACATGATAGCACTCTGACTATCACAGTGGAGGACATGAACCTTAGTAATCCCAAGCTCAGCAACCAAATGTGACAACCATAAGGCCTCTTTGCATGCTTTAGTGTGGCAGCCACATACTCTGCCTCTGTAGTAGACAGTGCAACACACTTTTGCAGCCTAGATATCAAGAGGCAGATCCCCCTCTGAAGTTAAACACATACCCTATAGTAGTGGACTTCCTGCAATCCGCATGTCCAGAATAGTCTATATTCGTAAAGACAATGATAAATGTCTTGTGCTTACCAAAGTAGATGCACAAATCCTTTGTGCCCTTGAGGTATCTCATAATACCTTTCACTACTTCCCAATGCTTCTTGCAAGGGTTTGCCATGTACCTACTAACCACTCCCACTGCAAAGGCAATGTCAGGACGTGTAGCAACCATATCATGCATCAAACTGTCAATAGCTGAAGCATATAGAATATTGGCTATTTCAACCTTCTCATCATTAGATGTAGGGTTTTCCTCTGCACTGAGTTTCACATGTGGAGGCAATGGAACTCCAATTGCTTTCCCCCTCTCCATATTGAAACACTACCAAATCTTGGAGACATATTCCTGCTAAGATAGATAGAGTAACTCCTTTGATCTATCTCTGAGTATTTGCATCCCAAGAATGTGATTGGCATGGTTAATGCACTTGCATATGTAGCAACAACAACACACTAACCTTGGCAGTGTGTTGACAAGGTCATCCAATGAAATAATCTTAGATTTGGTTTAATGCATTTACTTTTTTATTTTGCAAGTTCTAAATCTACATTTATGTGTATTTCAGATTATTTATGACTCTCCCTACAAGTTGTTGTTGGAGGTGAAAGTACTAAAGTGTCTTCATAGTGGTAGATAGAAGTGAGAGCATTAGGGCCAAAAAACATAAAGACGGAACTTTTGTTAATTCGTGGATTAAGGAAAGGGCCAAAGAGATTTTGCCACGTGGACAAAAATATGGTATTCTTGTCTCCTCTACTTTTGAGATAGTAGAGTTTAATTTGTGGTTCTCCCCTCCTATTTAGCCAAAATATTCAGACCTTGACAAGTTTTGGTAGTCCCAACGGCCCCTATTAACTAATAAAAGCTGACAAAACCTTTGACAAAGACATGAAAAAGTTAAGTTAATCAAGACCATTTTGAGAATCAGGAGAATTTTCAAAGTTCTTGGCGCTCATAGTATTTTTAATATGTCTCCTGGACCTCTCTCTTTAGGTTTCCGAAACGACTTACCACAGAGTGATATGAGGTAGTTGTTCACTTCTTATTCATTGGTTTTAATTGACCAATATGTTCTTGTGAGGCACAACTTGAAATATTTTTTGACACACATTATGGAAGTCAATCTTTCGATAAGCTCTATAGCTTCTATGAGCATCCATGGGGGAACTTTGTGCAAGTTGCACAAGGAAATATGTAGAGTCATGCACTTGCTTCTAAAATAGTCCAACTTGCTTTTGTTCGAGGGGGATTCTAAATGAAGGTAAGGCATCCAACAAATAATAGGATGGGTTAGGGATGGGCCAAAAAGATCTTTTTCTTAGAATGTTTTTGCAACAATTTATCCTGCTTACTTCAAATTTGGGATGGGTGAAAAAAAGCAAGCCAAGTAAGTATTTTCCTATTCTCGTAGTTCGGCTACGGTGTCCACTGGCTAGCAGGAGTAGTACGGAAACAAAAGCACAAAAGACTTCCAACCCAATAGACAAAAAGTGAGAGAAAGAAAAAGAGGAGCCTTTGGAGTCCACGCCACCAGAAGATGGCCGCGAAAAGGGGTCAGAAGATGGGGAGTCCACATCCAAGATGAGATCCTTGTCCCTCTCCAAAGAGGCCTCCAAAGATGAAGAGGCCTCTAAAGACCAAACCTTCACAGGTGATGATGTTGATACTCTTGAGGTCAAATTGAAGTTAGGCAAGCTTGATTTCGTGGAATTGTCAGAAGCTTCCATTAAAGCTATAAGTCATCCTTGTTTTCTTGCTGTAGTTCTATGAAAATTAGGCTTTTTTAGGAATATCTTTATCTCACAATAAAGAATTTGTGATTTAGGACAATAGAGAGCTTGGATTCAATGGCAAACGATGGATTGAATTGGACTTTAAGGACAAAATGTGTTGTCGTATCTCTACTAAGTTAAGTTTCTCATTGGTCATTGATACATGTCAGGTCTTGGCAGGCAAAAATACAATTTATGCTTCTGCAAATACATTTGAGGATCTAAACCTATCATGCAAGCTCCTGCAAGTGCTCTACTCCGAGATGAACTCTGTGAGACCTAAGCAAAATCCAATCAGTTGCTCTACCTATGATCCTAACTCCACCATACCACCATCTTATTGCACAGGCTCATAATGGGTCCAGCAAGACTACATGTTTCATCCTCAAAATGTTGAGCAGGGTTGATCCTGCTTCGAAAAGTACCTCAGGTATTCTGTGCTTGTCCAACTAGAGAATTGGCTATCCATGTATTTTCATATGTATTTTGAAGGAATTTCATTTCTATAATTTGCTCATGTTGTCTAACGGTGTGATTTCCTAGCAGAATGATTAGGTGCTTCAAAATATGGCCAAATTTTTGGGCATCACTTCTATTCATGCCATCTCTTCATATTTTGCCAATAGCAACTCTTCTTCAAGACCAAAGCATGAGCAAATTGTTGATGCAGTTGTGATTGGTACACAACCAGGGACCATTAAAAAAGGAATGACTGTAAAAATCAGGAGCACCAACCACATAAAAGTGTTGGTTTTTGATTAAGCTAATCATATGCTGGCACAGGTTTGCTTTATTATGTATATGATTCTTTCTTTTCTGCATTATTCTCTCTTATAGATTGGGGTTATCTCCTTGATAACAATGTTTTGACAATAATAATGGTGAACTTTTCTAGAAACTATGGGTATCACATTTAGAATTTTTGGCTGTATAGTTGCGGACCTGAGCATGTTTTCTCTGTGTTACTATTGGTAATGGTTTCCAAGATGATTCTTCACATATCATTAAGTACATCACAAAAAATAGTGGTGGGTGTGAGGTGCATATATATGGATATTTTCCTTAATAGCATGTAGAATAAAGAAATAACCTTTCTCTTGTTGTATCAAGTCTCTTGGGAAGGAGATTTGGTGTTATGTCTACCCCTCTAGCTTTATTTGAAACCATTTGTCATTTCATACGTTGATAACCATTTGTCACATCATCAGTTGATAACCAGGCTAAATATGCTGACTTAAGTTTGTGTATTTGTATTATGTTACCTTATGTGCATCATCATAACTCATAATGGGGTCAAGTTTACACTTCTTGAATATGCAAGTGTTGTTTTTTTCTACAACATTCAATGATCAAGTGAGGGAGTTCACAATAAAGATAGCCCCCAAGGCAAACATTGTGTTTGTAAACAAAGAAGACCTCTCTCTTGATGTTATCAAGCAATATCATGTAAAGTGCTAAAATGAATTAACCAAAATTTCTATGCTTATTGATCGAATATTTCCTACTACCAAAAAGTTTAGGCATGCAATTATTTTTGTCAAAACCCAAAGTAGTGCAAGGCAATTACAATTACATGGTAGACCGGCAGCAATGAGACAACATGCACATCCATTAATGGTGGCATATCTTTTGAGGATTGTGACCTTTTCATAAATGAATTTAGGTCTGGAGTGACATGTATTTTTATAACAACAGATGTGCTCGCTCAAGGTTTTAATCAAGTGCATTTAACTGTAGGTTCCTTTTAGATGTAAACTATTAGGTACAAGATTCCTCAAAATGGACCTGAAAATGGACCAACAGGTTTTTTGGTGTAACTTTATTTGGCTTTCTTAGTATTGTTTGGTTTCTTTTTATTGTGAGGCCTTTTTGTGGTGGGGAGCTCAAGTCACTCTCGTGGTCAACTATGATCTACTAGTAAAAAAATGAATACCCCCACGAGCCAGACTATGAATTGTACCTGCACAAAATTGGAAGGAGTAGTTGGTTTGGCAAAAAAGGTATGCATTGATTTTCCTCAATCAAGCTGATTTAGATGATATGGAGAGGATTGTATTGAGTGAAAATTTCTTGTAGGTGTTGCTTTCAATCTCTTTGCAAACAAAATAGATGAAGAAAATTTGAAGAAGATAGAAAGATACTTCAATTGATCTATTCCTAAGGTGCAACATCTCGATGGTTGCATTTTTTAACTCTTGTTTTAGTATGGTGATTGTTGTCCTGCTAGATGAATAATGGCATGTTTGTCATGTGATCATATAAAGTTGCAAGTTGCAAAAAAAAGCTAGTCATGTGTGAAGTTGGTGTTGGAGCTTTAATAACAATGCACTATTCATGTGCAAATGTGAGTGAATAACATGCAATTTGTGTCACCTTCCATCTTGAGACTTGTTCTCTAGTCTAAGAAACAAACAAAATCTAGGGTAGAGATTGCTTTGCAAGTGGTGATTTGTTATGGTTTGCAAGTGTAGAAGCACACATATGTGAGGGCCATAAGGGTTGGGGCAGGAATCACTTTAGAATGGAGAGACTTGTGTTGGTTAAATCTGACTTGGAAACTTTACCTCTAATCTTCCTTACTTTCAACTTGGTTCCTATTAGGATAGTTCCTTGCCATGTGTCCCTCCTATTCACATGTAAAGCATGTATTTGCAACCATTAACTCCTTGGATTGTGCAAGTGTTTTCCATGTTTTTCTATGCTGGGCCCTATTTTCATATTTGCTCCTCTTTTTAGCCTTTGATCATTTCCCCTTTCAAAACACTAAAAACCCTATTTTATTACAGATACATAGAAGTACTACAGCTAGGGATGGCAGCTTCTTGAAGATCACACAAGCTATGGCATGGGGCTTGGACAAATCTAGAGACAAGGGGACAAAAATGGTAGTTCATTTTCAAACCCCATTCAAATTTTAGAGGTAAACTTGCCAAGAAGGACTCCTAGAAGTTAGTGACAACCTAAAACTCTATTAATTTTTGAAAGGAGGTTTTCTCTCTCTATTATTGCCAAACTTTTTCTCAAACAACCATGGAGGATAGCCTTCCAACATGTCTTGCTCTTTATGCTTCAGATTTGCCTACACAACCTTGGGGCAAGCATCCCACATACCTCGTTGAGCACATAGACTACCATATTTTCCATTTTCAAACAGGGATTTGGGCCATGAGATCAATTCATTTTGCTTTGCAAGGTTTAACTAAGAGCTTCACACAAGGCTTCAAGCTCAAAAAAATGGGGCACTCAAGAAGATGAGAAGCAAAGCTAGAGTGGAAGCAAGATCTATGGTCCAATCATTGGGGATTTAGATACCCAAGAGCTATCGAATGTTAACATGGATGATGTCTGATTTGGGTGCTAGCCCAACAGAGGGATGAGACATTGAAATTCCAACTTGTGAAGCCATAGGTGGTGGACTTGGCGGAAGGGGAGGCTGCAAATCCTTTGTAGCCATGAAGGGTTATGAAGCATACGAAGGAAAAATCCCAAACATTTAGCTAGAGTTAACTGATTGAGATTGCGCAACAGGTGGAAATAACGCCACATTTTCCCCTCTAGAGGAATACAAAAGAGGGAGTGACCCACTTGGTAGTGGTGGTTGGACTTGCACTGGTTGAGAAACATTGGGTTCAGATGATCCTAATGAAATAGGTTGATGAGTCTGACCAGGTTGAAGAATTTGAGAAACATGCGATGATGGCATGAAACTAGTCTGTAAAAATGGTGCTAGAAAGTCGTTAGCAATTCCATCAATAGGCGGTCCCAATGAAGATGCGGTGGAACTATCAGTAGCATCAGACCTTCCTAAAGTGTTTGTTGCAGTTAACTGTTGCTCCTATGTGGTTGGGACACAGCTTTGTATCACCATTGGCTGTTGGGGTGTCTAAACAGATTGAATAATTGTAGGTGGTTGCTAAAGAGGCTTGATAGCTGTAAAAGGAGCTCTTGAAATAATTGGCAAAGAAGCTATAGAAATAGCTGGAAAATAAGACCACCAGTTAAGATTTTATCACCCACCCCTCTAGTCTCAATAGATAGCCCATCTCCACCACAACAATGATGATGTTGCACCTCTTTTTAGCCTACTGAACAAGTGATCAACATGAAGGAGATCATAGTTCTGGGATAGTAGCTGAAAGACTCACATCATATTCCTGATCTTCTTCCAATTGATGCCCAATCCTGTAATGTAAAACTTCTGGACAACACACTGCTTTGCCATACACTCCCTTTTGACCTTCCAACCATGTTGGAGCTTGTCTTGAGCCACTTGGGCCACTCCAAGGGCCATTTAGTTCCGCACACATCGTCATCAGAGGGTAGCTTGTAGATGCAAGCAATCATTGTTACATACCATGCAACATCGCCTTTATTATTTGGATCATAGATAGGAGGGAAATTCTTTTCTTGGGTCTCATAGCAAGAATTTGACACTGGCTTCTGAAAGACAACGATATCAAATACCCGTGGCCCACCAAATCATCAACGAAGGCATTGAATGTTTCTCACAAATTCATTAAACCTTCAGCTTTATCTTCATCAAAGTTTGTTAAGAATCGCGTGGTGGGGGGACTTGCTCAAGATGCTGCGCCGAACACACATAGAATGCACAAGGATAAGCTCACTCAAGAAACAAGAAGAGAGATGGAGGCCAAAACGTTTTCTTGCCAGTTTCTTCTTCTTCTTCCACACACTTTACAATGTACACAAAGTATAGATAAGATACAACATAAAGGAAAGTGGCCTACTAAGTCAAACAATGCATAACTGACTACACTAGTCGACTGGCGCTATAACTATGCCCGCTGTAAATAGGTGTAACAACCTGAATATAATAAGTAATGAGTCAGTGGCAATATAAGAGTCATAATGACCACCCACGTGCTAAGTGTAGACGTGTGGACCCATCTAACCAGGCGGTCCATCATTAATGTCCGCATGTGTTGAGCTTGTCATCTCAACACTCCCCCTCAAGCTCAACTGCATCTCTGCAACTCCAAGTAAGCTTCGAAACTTTTGAAGCTTCTTTGTACCCAATGCCTTTGTGAAGATGTCAGCTATCTGATCCTATGTGCTGACATACACCAAGTCAATCTCACCTGCTAGTACCTTCTCTCTCACAAAGTGGTAGTGTACCTCAATATGTTTTGTCCTAGCATGGAACACAAGGTTCCTAGCCAACTGTATACTGCTCATGTTGTCACAATAAATGACAACTGGACCTTCCACTTGCACATCTAAATCAGCCAATAACTTTTGCAGTCATACTACCTCACATGCTGCAACAGTAGCACCTCTATACTCAACCTCTGTACTCGACAAAGCAACTGTAGTTTGCTTTTTGCTGCTCCAAGTAACTGCTGCACTACCAAGAGAGAACATGTTCCGCTGGTAGATCTTCTATCAGACATACTACCAGCCCAATCTGCATCTGTGTATCCAAACACATGTACATCTGTACCTGCCTCATAGAAAAGTCCATAATGTAATGTGGACTTCACATATCTCAATATGCATCTGACTGCATCCAAATGTGGCTTTCTAGGTACTTGCATAAACTGACTCACAAGACCAACAACGTAGCTCAAGTCTGGCCTTGTAATGGTCATGTAGATCAAACTCCCCACTATCCTCCTGAACATAGTAGGGTATTCTATCTCATCCCCAACATCAGTACTCAACTTTACATTCTGCTCCAACGGGACTGAAAGTGGTTTGATGCTGTCATACCATACTTGGACAACATATCCAAGCCATACTGTCTTTGGGACAACCATATACCATCATCACATCTGATCACCTCAATGCCAAGGAAGTACCTTAGCTCACCTAAATCCTTCATCTCAAACTTCTTCTTCAAAAAGTCCTTGACTTCAGCAATCCCACTATCACTATCACCTGTAATAATCAAGTCATCCACATAGATGACTATGATGACCAAACCTGCATCTCCCTTTCTCACACAAAGTGAGTGATCAGCATCAGAAACATAAAAGACAATATTGACAAGATACTCTCTGATCTTGTCAGACCATGCTCTAGGTGCTTGCTTGAGCCCATAGAGCACCTTCTTCAACCTGCACACATACGTGGGGTGCTCTAAATCTTCATAACCTGCTGGCTGATCCATATACACTTCTTCCTGCAAATCACCGTGCAAGAAGGCATTCTTCACATCCATTTTCTGCAACCTCCAACCTTTGGCTGTTGCCAAAGCAATCACACATCTAACAGTTGCCATCCTAGCAACTGGACTGAAGGTTTCTTCATAATCTATGCCATATGTTTGGGCATAGCCTTTTGCAACCAGCCTAGCTTTGTACCTACTAGTAGAACCATCTGCATTGTGCTTAATCTTATAAACCCACTTACATCCAATAGCTTTCTTGCCCTTCGGCAATGATACTAGATCCCAAGTCTTATTGGCCTCTAATGCAGCCATCTCCTCCTCCATTGCTGCATCCCAATGAGTATGACCAACAGCATCCTCAAAATAAGTGGGCTCAACATTCTCAACTAGTTTCACCATATAAGCATAATGGTGAGCTGCATAACCTTCAAAACCAAATCTTTTAACAGGATATCTGACCCTGCTAGATCTGCGTACCACTGAATCACTCAATGGAGCCTTTACATTGCTATGAGCTCTCTGTACACCCGGTGTCCTGATAGAAGACACTTTCAAGTGTGAGACATCAGGCTTCTTACATGTAAAACATTCTTCGAGGGTCATACCATGAACTGCAGCTATGGGAGTTCTATTCATTATATAAATAGTAGTATGAACAGCCTCAGACAAAAAATGCTTAGGCATATTCTTTTCAACCATCAAGGCACGTGCAACTTCTGCAATATGCCTATTTTTCCTTTCTGCAACCCCATTTTGCTGTGGGGTATACCTACATGTGAATTGTCTCTTTATCCCATGAGACCTCAAAAAATCACTGAACTCATTCGAGAGGTACTCTCCCCCTCCATCTGACCTCAAGCACTTTACTTTCAAGCCTGTTTCTCTTTCAACTGCAGCCTTGAAAGTTCTAAAGTGCTCAAATGCTTCACTCTTTTCCTTCATAAAATATACCCACAGCTTTCTAGAACAATCATCAATGAATGTGACAAAGTATGAACTGCCTCCAAGAGATACATTTTGTGTAGGCCCCCAAATATATGTATGCACAACATCAAGGATATTTCTGCTTATATCTCTGTCATGTGAAAAGGGTTGTCTTGCCTACTTACCAAACTAACATGCTTCGCATACCTTATGAAATTCTGCAATTCTAAATGTAGGCAAACCTGTAACTAACCCTTTGGACTGCATTAATTTCAGCCTTTGTACATTTGTATGTCCAATGCGTTTGTGCCAAATTTCAATATCTGCAACAACACCTTTTCCTTTAGCATACATAGCAGCATTCATAGTAGGAATTCCAACATCTAGAGTAAACATACGTCCAACTCTACTTCCCTTTGCAACCAACCTACACTTGTCATTGAAGTCTTCTACAAAGCAACCCTTTGCATTAAATCTAATTTGCAGCCCTTGCTCTACCATCTGACCAACTGACACCAAGTTCTTTGTAATAGATGGCACATGTAATACATCTGAAAGACTCTTTGTCTTACCATCATGCAAGGACAAGGTAACTTTTCCAATGTGTGAAATTGGGTGGCATGAATCATCACCCGTCTGCACATAACCTATATTTTGCAAATCTTACATCTCTCCAAACCATTCTGCATGGCTGGTCATATGATTGGATGCACTGAATCAACATACCAAACATCATCATGTGTTCCCTTTCCTGTAATAGCATTCAGCATATGCTGCATAACAAACAGACGTTCATTTTTGTCTTCATTCTGTCATGAAGATGATGCATAGTTTCCTTGTTGCAACTTACCACTGCAAATATCATCTTTCTTAGTATAACATTAGGCTACAATATGACTTTTTTTGCCACAGTAGTGACACACAATACCAGAGTTGTCTGCCATCCACCTCTTCCTCTAAACCTCCCCTTGCCTCTAAAGTTACCACGACCTCCTGAAACCTGCATATTGCCAAATTGTTGATTCAATCTGTTTTGATGGTTGTCACTACCACATCCTGTAACACGGCCTCTTGAAGAGGACGTGCCATGTCCCTTCCTGAACTGGGAGTAGAAAGCTTGGACCAGTTCACCACTTTTTTCAGATGTCTCACTCTGCATGTTGATCTCTTCAGTGATCATAAGGGAGACCAACTCATCGAAATCTGGAAATGGCTTTCTGACATATACGGAAGTTACAAAATACGTCCAAGCCTTTTCATTGTTAAGTCCACCCAAGGTAGATGACACCAAATCATCATCATCGGGCATTGCATCAATCGCTGCCAAGGCATCTGCAATGCTCCTTACCTTCAGTGCATACTCATTGATAGACATCTTCCCTTTCTTCAATGTATTCAACTCTTGCTTGAGTTGAATCTTTCGTGCCTTTGTATTTACGGAAAACATGCTTTCAAGTATGGTCCAAGCTGCATATGAATTCTCTGCATTTCTAATATGTCCCAGCATATTATTGTCAATTACTGCAGACAGCCAATACATGACCTTTTTGTCTTTTGCATTCCATTCATTTTGTGCCTTTGTCTCTTTTGCAATTGGAGGATCACTCACCTCCGGCTCCTTTTCTTTACCTGAAACAAACTTGTAGAGGCCTTTTCCAATAAGGAAGTTCGTGACATAAAACTTCCATGAAGGGTAGTTGTTCTTGTCAAGCTTCTCAATGATGGGGTTTCCACTGTTCTTTGCCATTATTATAAAACTAATACCAAACAGCAAGCAAATATTCTGCAACCCTCGACCTGTAGTGCAGATCAATATACCAGACAGCCTTTTTCACTGTCTGCTCAACAATACATGCAATCTGCAACCAGTTTGCAGATAAATCTTGTGTTTATTTGCTGGTAAACACCTTGAACTTACAGATCTGAAATCTGTAACCTGTGCACTTGTATACGGCAGACACAGCTGAAATTGCAGGATACCTCGAATTGTTGTCCGCAACCTTGCGAGTCTAAAACGGGGCCTAAAATGACCTCGGATGGCCAAAATAGTAGCGGCAAAAGCCCTAGAGGGTTTTTTTTTGCAGAATACATAGCGCTCTTCGCGCACACCAAATCTCATTGCAATATGAGATTTTTGCTCTGCCTTGCTTTCGGTGCCTCCACAGGCACTGTCCAAGAGAAGAAGTAGAGAATGGAATAGCTTCTTACCCGTTGCTTGCTTGGTCTAATCCTTGGCTCCTCTCCTTTGCTTTAGCCTTCAAAACCACCCTCAATTAGTGGTGCAGCTCTGATACCATGTCAAGAATCGCGTGGTGGGGGGACTTGCTCAAGATGTTGCGCCGAATACACACAGAATGCACAAGGAGAAGCTCACTCACGAGACAAGAAGAGAGATGGAGGCCAAAACGTTTTCTTGCTGGTTTCTTCTTCTTCTTCCACACACTTTAAAATGTACACAAAGTATAGATAAGATACAACATAAAAGAAAGTGGCCTACTAAGTCAAACAATGCATAACTGACTACACTAGTCGACTGGTGCTATAACTATGCTAGCTGTAAATAGATGTAACAACCTGAATATAATAAGTAATGATTGAGTGGCCATGTGAGAGTCATAATGACCACCGACGTGCTAAGTGTAGATGTGTGGACCCATCTAACTAGGCGGTCCATCATTAATGTCCGCATGTGTTGAGCTTGTCATCTCAATAAAGTTGAACAGGCCTGATGAGCTATGGCCCTCTAACGGCCATGGGAAAAAGCTTGACCAACAGAATGGGCTGTGGATGGGTCATTGCCTCAATAATTTTCTTGAAGAAAGTGAAAATGCATGGTCTAAATTTGATGGCATTGCTATAGCATGGGTACAATATGTGTGCCAAAATTTTCAAATGTCTTTTTTTAATAGAAACAACAACTCTTATGATACAAGTTTTCTATGTGAGTCTCTTCTAAAGCTGGTCATGGTAGTACTTGATGAATGACAGGACACTTGAAGAAGTTCCTATGCTTGTTGAATTCATGCTAAAGACGGTTATTGAAGAATGTGAGCAACGACTATGTTTTTGAGAAGGGCAGAAAAGAAGTCACTCGAAGATCATGGAAGATCTTAGTGATAGGTGCAAGTTCTTCTCAGGGAGTTATAGCAACTGCGTAGTATGGATCAGCATCGGGTCCTTTTCAAGAAGCCATGGAGCTTAAAACAAGCCCTTCCTGAGCTAACTCAAGCCCTCCATTGAATAGCAATTTTCAACAACTAAACTGCATAATAGCAAATCAAAAAAGATCAAGAGCCCACTTGTGCATATCTTGCTTCTACTTCGACAGCTCATAGAATTGCTTGAAGTCCATTCCAAATACCTTTTTGAAATCTCATGTGAAAGGTACAACTCTCTTTAGTGGATCTATTCTAGGAGTTGGGTTTGCAAATCTTGCTTTAATTCTATCATAGCTATAAAAAGAAGATTCACCCACATCTCTATTTCTTCCACTCTTCTACAATATCAAAAGGCTATTAGGAACTACAAAGTGGGGAATTTTGGCTCTAGACCTTCATTCTCATTGTTGAGCTTCTCTCATAGTGCTGCTTGCATCTTAGGCATTCCTCTTCCTTGAGTATTGGATATCTTAGCACTTTGGAACCATTGAGGCTTCAATCTTCCTTATGCACTCTTTGTCAAGTAATCGAAGTGCACTACTATGGAGCATTGCAACTATGGTATACATGGGAGTGCATGATAGGTGTTTTGATTCTAATTGGACTATGGATGTGGTATAATTATGCCTTAGAGATTCTATCATAATTGCAAATTATATTGATACATTGAATTTTGTTAGCAATGACACTTATGGTGACACTCATCTACCCATTCTGACATTGAGATGTCTATGAACTTGACAATGGTACTCATAGTGGTATGCCTATGTCTATATTGGCAAGTATATGCCCTTGTTTGGAAGTTATACTTATGTTGGATCATGTTTGACAAGGTTATGATCTTGTTGGAAATGCATTTGGCCATGGTGACAATGGTTTGGATCATATTGGTAGTGACTTCCAACCCACAATGATTTATAGGATAACTTTCAACTCATAATTGGCTTATACATGTTATTGTAGACTTCCACAAGTGTTTATAAGGGTATTTGTAGTTTGGGGAAGTATTTGCAAGTCTCCTAGGGTGCTCATAGGTCTCCCAAAGGCCCTAATTTAGTTTGATAACTTGGTTAGACCCTACAGGGTATGACTATTCAAAACAGGCCTCTCCCAGTTGTAAACAAGGTGTTGGATTGCACAATTTAGCCACACATTTCTTAATATAAAATTTCCATATAAGACTTGTTATTACATAACTATACTCATTGTGTAGAGGGGATTGCCACCTTCGACTAGAGCTAGAAAACTCTCCAATTGGAGCTCTCGTTGGAGAGTTACAACCACGTTTGTGTGCAGTGGTCCTGTGGGACAGGCTGCAATCCCCTTCTGTACAGACACAAAAAATTGTTCACAGCCAATTCTGAATATTTTCTATCATAAATTTTTTTACATAAGCCGGAAAACAAGGACAGGGTAAAGCAGCTACTCCAGGTACTCATGGTTTCACAAATTCCAGCTATATGGCGCCATCGATATATTGGATTAATGTAGTTAGGAGACAGGATGCTTTATAATAGACTCGTGGTTCTTCTAATTCTCCTTGGCCTGTGCTTTCGCAGGAGCTTCTTGTGGGAGTGATTGATTCAGCAAGCTCGACATTGGATTGGGCAATGGCGGAGCTCATGGCCAACCCAGAGGAGCTGGCGAAGCTACAGAAGGAGGCGGACGAGGCGGTGGGCAGGGAGAGGATGGTGGAGGAAGAGGACATGGCGAGGCTGGGGTATCTGAGGGCTGTAGTGAAGGAGACGTTGCGCCTGCACGTGCCAGGACCGTTCCTGACGCCCCGCATGTCCAGCCAGGCTTGCGTGGTGGGCGGCTACCACCTCCCCAAGGGCACTCGCGTCATGGTGCATGCATGGGCCATGGCCCGGGACCCCAAGCTGTGGGACCGCCCGGCACAGTTCCTTCCTGAGCGCTTCCTCCTGTCCGGCGATCAGGGCAGTGCATTGGACTTTCGAGGCCAGCATTTCCAGTTCCTGCCCTTCGGAGCCGGCCGCAGGATCTGCCCTGGCCTGACTCTCGGCGCGAGCATCGTCGAGTTTGCCCTCGCGCGCCTCATTCACACCTTCCATTGGGAGTTGCCGCCCGGCCAAGAGCAAGTCGACCTGTCCGAAAGCTTTGGCTTGGTAGTCTCTCGCGCGACTCACCTCGTTGCCATCCCCACTCCACGCCTCACCATACGGACATAAAAACTTTATTTAGTCGTAGTCCTTCCCTCCAGAGCTACGAGATGGTTGCCAATCTCTCTTTTCAAGGGGAAAAACTCTTTTCTATAGAATGCTAATGTCTTGGACTAAAAGTTACGTGACACATGATGATATCCTAACTACTCGTAGAAAAATTATCCTTTTACATATATCCGAGCCTAATAAGCAAGCGCACTTGTATGTGCTAGGTAACTTTGGAGTAAGCTAGTAAAGGGAATATCTCTTTGTGTGTGTGCATGTTCTTTCTATAAATACAACCAAATGTATGTAGAACTTTGTTTTATGAATGCACCCTTTCTGCATTCGTAGGTCATAAAAATCAAAATGATATTGTTACGAGTGTGGAGTGTTTTTTGGAGACCCAAATAGAGTTTAAGGAAGATGTGATGACACTAGAGGAAGCCAGAACAAGGAAGGAAAGGCTAGGTTTTGTGCAAGTTGGCATACAAATTCTAATTAACTTTTCGTACCCAAACCATAAACTTGGCCTGGGTGGAAGAGTGGTCTAGGATTTCTTTCATGGAATAGCCAATTTTGCGACGAGGAAGTGTACATATCCATGGTGTGGAAATATTTGAAGCGTTGATGATCGCAGACTATAATATCCACTTGCTCAAATTAGATGGGTGGAGCACATAATGCATGGTAAATAAGAAGAATATATAATCCATCATTACTTTGTATCTTGGAGATAGAGTACTTGTGTGTGTAGTGAGTGCCAAAAAGATATATAAAGCACATTTCTAGTCATTGATTAGCAACTAGCTCATTTGGAGTATGCACATTAAGAAATATAGGACAAGCTCAAATAGCTCCATTTAACCACTTTTGTCTATAAGTGTGTGTGTGTGTATATATGACACCTGTCAAATTGCAACATGGTATTAGAGCTCATAAAGAGTTCAATGGTGGGTGCGAGGCTTTTCGAAGGAGACATGGATGCTCATGAAGAGTATGATTGGCTTTGAAGTTTTGCCAAAACAAGGTTTCATGATGACTAGCAAAGAAAGAAGATGGAGGATGTTTCAAGAAATCATTTTGGGGTTATCTTCCATTGTTCTTCATCAACAAAGAGCATCTTGTGGAATTCATGTAAGGAAATGAAAGCTTGGCATGCCCTTCACCAATGTCACCTTGAGGTGTTTAGGAACTTAAGTTGAAGAGCACAAGCGTTACACATTTCTATGGTTACATATTTCATTTTGTGAGGCTTACATGTCTCTATTTGACATAGAATAGTCTAGACCTATTTTGGGACGGCTACTCATTGAAGGTTGCTACTACACATGCATTTCGTACTCCGGTAATGCACTATGTGTATACCCTCTATATCACGTGCGTGCAAGGTCTATTTAAAAATATCCTTATCTTGAATTTTTTCTTTATAAAGAATAACCCTTTTCTATTCAATCTATAAATAACCCCTTTATATGGGACCCTTCTGTATGTAAAAAAATGTGTAAAAAATGGTATTTTAAAACACCTTATGTTGAACCCATGTGATACATACATATATGTATGACTGGCCTACTCGGGATTTCTTATTCATTTGAAGTGGTTGATGGTTTTGTTTCAAAGTTTTGGAACAAAACTAAAGAAAGAATGTGTTGATTTATAGTCAAAATTAGACTAAGTTTGTAACATCATAAGAAATGGCTACTAGCTTGCAAGCTACACCTTATGCAAGACTTACATGATGTAGAGAGGGAATCCTTGAGTATTCAAGACTATGCATTAATGATCCAGAAGATTATGTACTAGTTGAGGAGTATTGATGTATGTCTTGATGATGATAGCTTAGTAGCAACTTGCCTACATTGGAAAAAGAGTATGAGTCCTCTCCCACTAGTATAAATATTGTAGAGAATATAACAACCTGTCCCTTAATTCAAAAGGCATACGCCTTACTTTCTAACATACAGGGTGGGTACCTTCCTTTACAGGAATAGTATGCATAGCTAGACTGGGGGGAATGCCCCTAAGTTTGTCATATCTCCAAGCGAAGATGTCACGGAACTCCTGAATCAAGAACACATAGTCCTCTCTCTCTTCCGAACTGACAATGGAACCTAATTTAATTGGTCGCGAAGAATCATTAGGCGTACCAAGTCCAACTCAATAACGTCCACGTCTCTTATTCCATCTTGAGGCTATATCGGCTCATTCAATGTGATGTGATAAATGTCCTTTGTATTGGACACTTCTTTAGATCCATTGCTCGATGACGTCTAACTACTAGATGGATCATCTACTATTTCTAGTTCAGTAGAGGATAAAGGAGCTCTCTCACTCTGAGGAGACTCAAGGTAAGCATCCACTATTACACGATTGACACCTCTACCTAGAATCACTCGACCAGTGGGTATATCGACTTGACAGTCTGTTCATAAAATCCATGGCCTGCCTAGCAAAACTCGATAGCTAGGACGTTCTACAAACCTTATCACCCTAAAGTCCAGATAACATTCCACACCTACAACAGTAACATGGACTTTAGTGATGCAACCTTCTGGTTGTCTTAGATTGTCATCTGCCATCTTGAGAAGTGTGGAGCCATCTTTTTGAATTTCTAGACCTAGCCTCTCCATCAAGTCTGAACTCATGATATTGACAGAGGATCCAATGTCCACGATGTTGGGAGTAAAGGTACCTTTGCCTAGCCGTGCTGCGTGTATTACTATACTGATAGTACCCACCACTGCACACTACAGGTGGCAGGCACCCATCACTGTCACTTTATTCTTTATTCTTTTAGTGACAGTTTGAATAAAGGAAGGCCCGGTCACACATTGTGACTGTTGAAGTTCCCATTTGTGTCTCTCTCTATTCTTGCTCTTGCTCTCCACTATAGCTCACTTCCAAGAAAGCTTCGATCCTTCTCACCTTTCAACTGGTATCAGAGCTTTGGATTAGAGCTTGATCATGGAGCTTGGCCCGGCATTACTTCAGCTCGGATTGAAGACCTAGAGCTTGGAGCTTCAATGCCAGCCATGGCTTCTTCCCCCGAGGTAAGATTTCATCTCCCGCCTCTCCTTGACCTTCATAAGCTCTTTGTAGGTGTTCCTTGGCTTCATTGGGCACCTTGTATGCCCCCATTTGCCCCCTTATCCTCAGCATAACCAGTAGGCCCCACAATCAGCTCACATTTTTTTTGCGCATGTTTCAAAATCTAGCTCAAAAATCTAAATTTTTCTCATATCTCGGGCATCCGAAACCTGATTTAGGCAATATAAGAGTTTAACTTGGGGTTTTGGCATGCTCCGGACGTGATGGCGATGTCGGATTTGCCAAATTTTGATCACATCATTTTCTGCAACAGATGTGAGTTGATTTACAATAAGAAAATGTCATGCTCCCAAGGCTTGGTATTTGATGCCTAGATACTTTGGGGATGTTTGCTTAATGTTTTGAGATGCTTTGGGACTTGGTTTGAGCTTCCATAGCTCGATTTATGCAAGGATTTACTGTTGTACATTTTTTGGGCAGCAATGTTTTATTAGGGACTGCTTATGTATAATGCTCTTTGTTGACATTCGGGTAACCTGTTGGATGTATTGATGCTTGGTCATCATTGGTTATGCCCGGATATGCTATTTGAGAGCTATTGAGCCTTAATTTGGATGTGAACACTTCATTGTTGGTTGAGATTTATGCTACCTTGGTTTATAGGTTATTTTACCTCCAGTTTGGTTATGTCTATCGGTTTCGGGCTATGTCTTTGGGATATGCAATGAAGTATTGACCTTCGAGGTACAACATTGAGCTTGTCTTTGGTTCCAAATCTTCATTTGAGCTTGAGCTCGGCTTTGGAATGCATTTGATGCTCTGTCTTGGATGTACATATGGCATGTATGTCACCTATGTCTAACCGGTCTTGACATGCTTGCCCTATGCCACTACTACATGCTACTTACATTGTTTGGTGTCGATTGCTACTAGTGCCTTGTCTTGCCTTGCATCTAGCTTTTGGGAACTTACTTGGGATATTTCTTGGTTGGCCAAAGTTGTACTTGGGATACAGTTGATATCTATGGATGCTCTATTTGGAGGCTACAGAGCCTATATGCTCATGATGTCTTATTGATGTCTGGTCTTGGATCGTTCCTCACTGGTGCTCTCATATGCCTTTCTTGAGCTTATTGGCTTGATCCATACAGCTTTTGTGTTAGTGAGAGCATCGTCGGATGTTTGACAGTCATTGAGTAGGTGGTTTATGCTATTGAGATTTGAGTCTTCTGAGACTAGGATCGTCTTCACTTTGATGTTGCATGGTTGATATGCCATGGTCCCCATACATGTACTTGGGCTGATTTGGGCTTCGCACTCCCTGAGCATACACCTCTTTGTGTCAGGTCTTGCTAGTGTTGTGTACACTTTGCCCTTTTACACAGGGGTTGTGCTGGCTTACTGACGGATTCGTTTGACATGCTTAGGTGTTTGCTTGATGTCCGTATGTACTTTTGATGGTACTTGGTGGGCAACATCATTAGCTATCAATTTGTGGTCATTTTTCCTTAGTTTTGGTGGTATTTTAGGCTATTTATAATAGAAAATAGCAAGCATTTTTGAACTGTTTGCACTGTTTTGGACTGCATTATGGATTCTTCTTCCATTGACAGTACTATCTTCAACATCACTAAGCTTAATAGTGTGAATTATGCCTATTGGAAGAGCCAAGTTTGGTAGGTATTGGTGCAGAAATCATAGATAAAACCACTAAGAATACATGGCGAGCAGCCTGAAACTATGACTGATGACGAATGGAATGAGCTTGATGAGTTATGCAAGTCCACCCTCAGTTTTTCTCTCATTGAACATGCGCATTACAATGTGGTTGAGGAAGCATAGAGTGCTTGGCAGCTTTGGGATAAAATTAAAAACCTCTATGACAAGAAAAATCCAGCAAGTCAGAGATGTATTGGCTGAAGCAGCTTATGGACCTGTGCATGAAGGATAATATGACAATGTTTGCTCATTTGATCCAGTTCCATGCTATTCTCAAGAACTTGACTTCGCAAGGTATTACTGAAAGGTGAGAAGGATCGAAGCTTGCACTCGAGAGCTATGGCGGGAGAGCAAGAGCAAGAAAGAGAGAGACAAGAAATGGGAACTCCAACAGTCACAATGTGTGACCGTGCTTTCCTTTATTCAAACTGTCACTAAAAGAATAAAGAATAAAGTGATAGTGACGGGTGCCCGCCACCTGCAATGTGCATCCCAGAGACGGTAACCCATCTTGCCTGCATCCCCATAACCAAGGAAAATGCATTTGACACTCTTAGGATCCAGCTTACTTCTCTTGTCCCTGGGCACATGGCAAAATGCCTCACATCCAAAGACACGGAGATGCACATAAGAGGGAGGTTTTCTAGTCCATACCTCCTCTGCAACCTGGAAATCCAAACCACTAGAAGGTGATCTGTTTATGACATGCACAGTTGTACTAACTGCCTCAGCCCAAAAGCTCTGTGGTAGGCCTGCATGGCTAAGCATACTATGTACATACTCCTGGATGGTTCTATTCATCCGCTCAGCCAAACCATTCTGGGGGGGTGTAGGGGGTAGTCAACTGACGCTTAATACCCCTCTCATCACATAACTGCTTAAAATCACGTGAGAAATACTCACCCCCATTATCTGTCCTTAGGCATTTTAGCCTATACCCAGACTGGTTCTCAACCAATGCAAGCCATCTTTGAAACACAGCCAAGACATCGGATTTCATCTTAATGGGATAAGCCCAAACTTTCCGTGGAAAATCATCTATGAACGTAACAAAATACTTTGCACCACCCATAGATTGGCAAGGCATGGGCCCACAGACATTCGAATGTACCAATGCCAAGGGCTCACTCATGCGTGGCCTACCAGACTTCTTATGCGTAGACCTAGTCTGCCTGCCATAAAGACAATGCTCACATGAATCAAAACATGCATAATCAAGGGGCGGTAAGTACTGCAAACTAGAAAGCATTTTCATTCCCTTCAAAGACATATGGCCCAAACAGGCATGCCAAAGAGATACATGTGGGATAGAACCCACAGACAAAACATGATCAAGAGAAGAAGCGGATACAATCAAGGGATAGAGGCTGCTAGCCTTGGCACCTCTCGCAATCACAAGTCTGCCACGAGTGATCTTCCATGTAGAGTCTCCAAAAGATACATGATATCCTACGTCATCAAGATGTCCAGCTGACATGAGATTGCGTGTCAAAGTAGGTACATGGCGTACAACTTGCATAACAAAACTACTGCCAGAAGGAAACTACAGTCTAACATCACCAATGCCCACAATATCAAGAGAGCTGTCATCACCCAAGCGCACAGAACCCAAAATAGTACGGTATGAATGAAACCACTCTTGGTAAGGTGTCACATGAAAGGACGCACCTGAGTCCAAGAGCCAATACTGTGCATACATAGAGTGTATCTCTGTCATCTGCAAAGCACTAGAAGAAGCTGCAAGGATATAATCGTCATCAATATCCTCAGGTTGCATAACATTGATCTTTTGAATTTTAACACTGGACTTTGCAGGCACTATGCTGCAATCAGAAGACTTATCCTACACTTTGTCTTTCCCCTTATCTTTGCACCTTTCATTGATCTCTTCAATTTTAACACTGGACTTTGTAGGCACTATGCTGCAATCAGAAGACTTATCCTACACTTTGTCTTTCCCCTTATCTTTGCACCTTTCATTGCGTAGTTCATGGCATTGTGGCCTAATATGGCCCTTTTTCCCACAATGGTGACAAGTAACATCTGCATTCTTGCCATGAGATTTGCTACGTGACTTCCCAGGAGACTTGGACCGAGATTTCCGAGAATCCCATCCAAGACCGCTGCTGTTGCCGCTGCCACTGCCACTGCCACTGCCACTGCCACTGCCACTGCCACTGCCACTGCCACTGCCATGCTTTCCATATCCATCATTTCTGCCTCTAACTATCATAGCATGCGACACACGAGAGGCATCCAAATTCTTACGGTTAACCTCTTCCTACAGAAGAGCACTCTCAACATCAGATAATTTCAAGGTAGCAGTAGAGGCACATAATGCAGTGCAGAATACATCCCATGACTCATTAAGAGTACCAAGCAAGAAAAGAGGAGTGACATCCTCTGCAAAAGTGATGTCCTGCGAAGTCAAGTTCTTGATGAGTATAGCATGAAACTGGCTCAAGTGAGCAGACATAGTCACATTCTCCTTCATGCGCAGATCCATAAGCAGCTTCAGCCAATACATCTAACTCGCTGGACTTTTCTTGTCATAGAGATTCTTGATTTTATCCCACAACTGCCATGCACTCTGTTCTTCCTCAAAGACATTGTAATGAACTTGTTCTGTGAGAGATAATACAATAGTGGACTTGCATAACTCATCAAGCTCAAGCCATTCCTCATCTGGCATAGTTGTAGGTGGATGCCCGCTCAACCTCAAAGGTTTAATATGTGATTTCTGCACCAACATCTGCCAAATCTAGCTCTTCCAATAAGAGTAATTCGTACCATCAAGCTTAGTGATGTTGAAAATAGCATGATCGGTGGACGAACTCGCCATAATGCAGGCTGGAAGACTGTAGATAATTCAAAACTGCTTGATGTTTACTGCAGAAAATGACAAAAAAATCACCAAAATTGAGAGAAAATGGCGAGAAAAGTATAACCAAAGCTGCTGTCCACCAAGTACTAGTGAAAGTACATCATTTCAGAATATTTTAGTATGAAAATTCCATGTCAGTCCATACATAAATGCTTGCTGTAATAAATTACAAATTTCAGTAAATGAGAGCTAACAGTGCCAAAATCGAATCCCAACAATCAAATACTACCAAGACCAAAGCCTGCATCATGCGGGCATAACATAGGCATATGACAGTCGATAAGCATGACTCCAACACCCAAACATGTCATACAAACATCTGCCAGTGAGTAGGCACACCCCCCAGTCAACGGGGCAAAGTGTTCCTGCCACTACCAAAACTTGACACAAGTAGGTGTCAGCTTACAAAGTTACGGATCCAAATCTGAGACTCAACTCATAAACATACAATGAACCAAGACATATAAACCATGCATCATCCCAAAGGGTAAGAAATCCCAAAGTCTCAAGTGTCTATAACTGCTCAATAGCATGTAACTGCTCAATGCATAAAAGCACCGCCATGTCTGATAAGCATTCAAGAATGCTCCCATTGGCACAAAAGCCATATGTATGAGCTCAAGAGCTCAAATCAAGGCAAGACATAGTGCCAATGACATAAGTCCAAGACAGTACATCAATAGTACATCCCGAACATGTAGGCGGTAGAGCATCCGTATGTAGCATCCATAACCATGTAAGACATCAAGTACATCCCAATAAACTTTGAAAAGCCAAGTAACATCCAAGACAACTCTAGATAATCCAAAATGCATCCAAGATAGAGATTCAATGAGCACTCAAGCTCAACATATGCATAGGGTAATCAACTGAGACATGAGCATCAAGCAGTAGGCAACGGGTATGCATAGACCCAAAGAGCATCACTGTCAAAGCATATACCACTATCAAGCATGAACCATATCAATGAGTGTGTAATTTCAAATCTCTTCCAAAAGCATCCGGAATGGAATCCAAGCTCGAAGTCGTACCCCGAAGATCAATACTTCATTGCATATATCCAAGTCATAACCCGGAATCAATACACATAACCCAAAGTAATCAAATGAGCTTCAGCCCACTGTTATTACAGCCAAGAATGACTGTCAAAACTAAGAAATTTCATTATGCAAATCAGTCCAAAAATGATGGCATAACATGTGCAATCCATCCCCAAGTCAATCGGCATCCAATAGCCATCAAACCGGTTGACTATGTATGCCTAGACAAGCATAGCATTTATTGCCAATGTAGCATCAACATAACGTGATTGTGAACTACTGTAAACAGTCCCAAACAGTGTTTTGAATCAGCCCCAAATCAATGTCCAATGCTCAAGCCTTGAAGACCAAGCCATAGACCATGTCAAGAGTGCATTATGAAGCCCAAACATCATGCTAATGACCACTAGGAAGTAGAGGGCTGCTTTGGTGTTGTACACAAGCTACAAGAAAATGGCGCAAACTATCCAGATCTGTAGGGGAGGCCTGCTGCTCACGTGGCTGAACTTTGAGGTGTTGGGGGGCAAGAGAAGTGGCCAATGGTGGCCCACAATGAGCCCCAACAAGTCTTGTTCAAAGGCAAGTGAGATATGAAGCAAGGGAGCTTCAATGGTGGCTGCCCCAATCTTGTTTACAGCTTGTAAGACCGGAGAACTGAAGTAAACCCTGAAGAAAATGATCAAATACCTTTGCTTGAATGCCCTAAGGGTGCCTCAATAGGCCGGGAAGAAGCTTGGGAAGCTGGGGAGTGACGGGAGCTCGGGAAGGTCGGATATGGCTGCCGGGAAGGAGACCCAATGTGAGTGGGGAGTTGATGGGAAGTTGAGAATGCCACGAACAAAGCTCAAGAGTCGGGAAGTTGAGCTCTGATACCAGTTGAAAGGTGAGAAGGATCGAAGCTTGCACTCGAGAGCAATGGCGGGAGAGCAAGGGCAAGAAAGAGAGAGACAAGAAATGGGAACTCCAACAGTCACAATGTGTGACCGGGCCTTCCTTTATTCAAACTATCACTAAAAGAATAAAGAATCAAGTAATGGTGACGGGTGCCCACCAGCTGCAGTGTGCAGTGGCGGTGACTGTCAGTGTAGTAATACACGGGCGGCTAGGCGGAGGTGCCTTTATCCCCAACAATTACCTTTAATGATGAGGTTGCTCCATTGTTTTTGCTTGGGACTCTAAGTGAGTCATGGGATGTATTCCGCACTGCCTTATGTGCTCTTGCTACTATTTTAAACTTGCTTGATGTAGAGAGTGCTTCATGTTACACCATGCCATGAGTGGTTCCACTCCTACCGCACTATCTCTGGTGGTTCAGTTCGCTTGGGTGATGATAGGTCACTTGCTATTGTTGGCATTGGGGATGTATGGCTGTAATTCTCTACTAGCTATACTTTTCTGTTATTACAGGATGCACATCATGTACCTGCGCTTACATGCAGTCTTAAGTCTGCAGGGCAGCTTGATGACGCTGGGTTTCATATTTCATTTGGGGATTTTTCCTAGAAGATCACCCGTGGTAGACTTGTGCTTGCTAGAGGTGCCAAAGCTGGCAACCTCTATCCTCTTGTAGTTGATGGATCTTCTGTTGACCATGTTTTGTCAGTGGGTTCCATCCCACATGTATCTCTTTGGCATGCCCGTTTGGGCCATATATCCTTGAAGGGAATGAAAATTCTTTCTGGTTTGTAATACATACCGCCCCTTGACTACACATTTTGATTCATGTGAGCATTGTCTTTATGGCAGACAGAGTATGTGTAAAGTATTTTGTTACGTTCATTGACGAATTTTTGCATAAAGTCTGGGCTTATCCCATTAAGCTTAAGTCCGATGTCTTGGCTGTATTTCAGAGATGGCTTGCATTTGTTGAAAATCATATTAGGCATAGAGTGAAATGCCTTAGGAGGATTGACAATGGGGGAGAATATGTGTCACATGCTTTTGAGCAACTATGTGATGAGAAGGGTATTAAGCGTCAATTGACCGCCCCCTATACCCACCCCAGAATGGTTTGACTGAGTGGATGAATAGAACCATCCAGAAGCATGTACGCATTATGCTCAGCCATGTAGGCTTACCACACAGCTTTTGGGCTGAGGCAGTCAGTACAGCTCTGCATGTCATAAATAGATAACCTTCTAGTGGTTTGGATTTCCAGGTTGCAGAGGAGGTATGGACTGGGAAACCTCCATCTTATGTGCATCTACGTGTCTTTGGATGTGAGGCATTCTGATTTGTGTCTCAAAGACAAGCATAGTAAGTTGGATCCTAAGAGTGCCAAATGCATTTTCCTTGGCTATGGGGATGCAAGTGAGATGAGTTACTGCCTCTGGGATCTGCAAGCGTGGAAAGTCATCCGCAACCATGATGTAGTCTTCCATGAAGACAAGATGAATAGGTAGCCTAAGAAGGTGGTAGAGATATGCAAGGTTATATTCCAAGAGGAGCCATGTGCTCCTACACAGCCAGTTGGATAGCCTACAACAGCAATTGGTACACATGGCCAGGTTGTTGGATCGGCCATCGCAAAGCCTGTTGTGAGATGGTCTACTAGAGATAGATGTCCACCTGATGGATTTGAGCCCTCAATGCATTATGTCCTGGTTACAGATGTAGGAGAGCCTCTCACCTATGATGAGGCTATGCGTCTTGGTATGCACATTAAGCACAACAGGCATCAGGGACTACTCTACCTCTCACATAGGGAGTGCACTCATAAAGTCCTTGAGCGTTTTCGCATGCAAGATGTAAAGCCTATTGGTTGTCCATTACCTTCTTATGTGAAGGTTTCACAGACCGATTGTCCACAAATGGATGAGCAGAGGGCCGAGATGGTCAAGATCCCTTATGCATCAGCCGTGGGTAGTTTGATGTATGCCATGATAGCCACTGGTCCAGATATTGCCTTTGCAATTGGTGTTGTGGCACGCTATATGGCTACATCTGGAAAAAAGCATTGGGATGCCGTAAAGGGTATCATGAGATACTTGAAGGGCACAACAGATATGTGTTTTTTAATGGCAGCCAGGATACAGGAGTTGTGGGCTACACAAACTCTAACTATGCAGGACATGCAGATAGTAGAAAGTCCACTTTCTAGCTATGTCTTTATCTATAGAGGTGTTGTTTCTTAGATGTCCATGGTTCAGAAGTGTACGACACTCTCTACCACTAAGGCCGAGTATGTTGTGGCCACTGAGGCTTGTAAGGAGGCCATATGGTTGGGCCTTTTGGTTCATGACCTTGGGATTGATACTATACCTACACTGCATTTGGATTCTATGAGTGCTATTCAGCTAGCCAAGAATCCGATCTTCCATGCGAAGACAAAACACATTGAGGTGATGTATCACTTCATACATGGGGTCGTGGAGGACAAGATTATTCACCTTGTCAAGATCTCCATTGGCGAAAATCGTGCATATCTGCTCATGAAAAGCCTCACTACTGAGCGCTTTGCCTTCCTCAGGAGATTGATGGGTATTGGATGAGATGACGTTTTTCCTCATTCTATTGTATATGTGTTCATTGTACTATCTTTTCTTTTTCTTTTCACTTCTCACTAGGGTAGATTCACCTTTAAGTGGGAGATTGTTGGGGATAAAGGTGCCTCTGTCTAGCCGCCCATGTATTACTACACTGATAGTAACCGCCACTACACAGTGCAGGTGGTGGGCGCCCATCACCATCACTTTATTCTTTATTCTTTTAGTGACAGTTTGAATAAAGGAAGGCCCAGTCACACATTGTGACTGTTGGAGTTTCCATTTGTGTCTCTCTCTCTTCTTGCTCTTGCTCTCTTCCATAGCTCACTTCCAAGAAAGCTTCGATCCTTCTCACCTTTCACACAATAGCGTGCTCCACTAATATTCCATCCACGTACGCTAGAACCCTAGGGCAATGCTTTTCAGCATGATTCGAACCAATCTTCTCCCACTCATGCTATACCCAAAGGTTCTACAATATACCCAATACGCATTATTTTTTTGAATTCCTTGTATACCTGGAGAAAGTTTAATCAATTGCAAGAGATTCATGTATGGTTTAACTTCGCAAAGAGAACTTGCTAGATCAAAGTCGTGGTACTTAGCCAAAGTTCTCTTCTCATGCCAAACCATTCTCTTCTTTTAGGTCTTTGGACCGGCTTTGGTGCCTCTTTTTTAACTTTTGTCTTCTTTCTTGGCAATTATTTATTCTTCGCGGAATCCACTTTACTATCAACAGGTCTTAGAGGTCCACCTTCCATATCTGGATTCAGAACTTGCTTTCCCCTAGCATCTTGCTTAGGGTTTTCCTAGATAGGTTTTACAATTCCTTTATCACCCTCTTTAATCTTTTGATCCCTTGTTACAGCTCGTAGATTAGAAGTTTCAATGGCATTGACACATACGGCCTCAATAAGCTGACTCCACTGCCATGAGGCAACTCCTCTAAATTAGCCTTTCCTCGTTGGAGTATTTGTCTTGGTCCCTCATCTTGCTGGAGATTATTCCCTTGTGCGTGATGGTTAACTGGACGTGGCAATTTACTCCCTTATTGGAGAGAACTAATCTTACTTCAACAGGTAGCAACTAAGTGGCCAGACTTTCCGCAAATATTGCATTTGACATTCGGACAATTCCTAGGGAAATGTTGGCTACCGCACCACTTACAACTGAATCTTGAGGGGGCACCCTGTTTAGGGCATCGACTCCTTATTAAATTTTGATGCTTCTTAAGGAAATTAATATCCACAGCTATTTGTCTGTACTGTTCACTAATCATGTTGGTGTAGTGCTTCATCATGTCCTCAACTTCACCCAGGACATTAGAGACACTCGACTCATAGCTGGGATCATCTGTTTGTCATTCCCCCATCAGCCTAACCACTTGATTAGGAATTGGCCTGCTGACCTATTGGGACAATGTTAGGATTCGTTATTTCGCCTCCACCATCTAGTGGGGCTGTCTAACTAGCCATAGGCATAGTCATACTACTGGGACGAGCTGGTAATATAGGCAAATTTAGCATAATACTCCCTTTGCCATTCGCATTTGACATGGGGTCCCCTTGACTCCCGTTGTTCAATGCCAAATTATTACCATTCCAATTTACCCTTGCTGTGTAAGCCGCTTGTAAGCACGACTCTACTTCTTCTACTTCGATATTGAAATCTAATCCATGTAGGAAATATTGTAACTGTGCAGTCAGTGGAATGGGGATATAAGTATTAAGTTTGCGAAGAACTTGCTTTAGCTTCTTGGCATAGGCCTGAACATTCTCATTTGGCTCTTGGCATGTTACATTCAAGACACACAACCAATACTATCCACCCTCTGAGGAGCAAACTCTCTACAGAAGGCCATGAAGAATTGGTCAGTGCTAGTTATGGTTCCGGTCTCTAGACCATGATACCATACTGTTTCCCTTCCTTTTAATGTCATATTGAAGAACATTATTAGGTGTCCTTCGTCTTGGATTTGGTACTTGAACATGAGCGTTTGAAACTCCTTAATATGGAGTTCTCTATCTTCTATTAACCCATGGATGATGGGCAAAGGTGCTCCTAATACCATTAAATCTGGTGTCCCTGTTGGAATTGCGATGGGTTATGCCATGGTTACAACTGAATTGAGAACAGGAGTTTGTGTAGGTAAAACTACACCCCCACTTGAAGTGGGTTGATTGACTGGAAGTGAGGAAGTACTAAGACTTCCACTTGCACTCAAAGGGCTACTTATGTCACTTAGATTATTAGCACCACTACCGCTTATGTGTAATGGGTTGCTCCTTTGAGGAGAATAACGCCTTAAAATCTCCAACCACCATCTAGCCCTCTCAGCATGTTCCGCATTTTGTATTTCGGCTTGACGGTTCCGGTCAGAGGACATAAACCAACTATTTCATCCCTAGAAACCCTAGATTTGGAACCACCACTTATTGGTGGCTCCCAGCAGATGCACCACTGATGGGACCTAAAATAGACTAGCATTGGCTATGGCACTAGCCGAACCTCATGCACACAACAAACAACCCCACCACACGGCCTCGCGAGCTAGGAGCATCTGAGCCTCACTCTACACTAATCGATTCTGCATTTGTATTGAGTCATAGTCCAACCTTCACCATCTCTTCTCCTTAGAGGGAGATCCCATAACATATAGGCATAGTGACTCATAGCACAAACATAAGAAAGCACCTATCGGTTGATTGCCACGGCTCCACCGCGACTCTCCTACACCTCCGGGATTGGCCCCAAGATGCATTGCTTCAACATAAACTACACATGATATAAACTCCACTATTTCATTTTGAAAGTATTCCAAGAGATACCATGTGTCGTTACCAAATAATTCCCCAAAAAACCCGATTGACTAGCCTATGGATTAGGTTGTCCCTCACACTCTCAAGCATAACAGGTGCTATGCATCCAGTTCTTTATATCCCGATACCATGGTTGATGTGCACATGCAAAAGTGGATGATTCTAATGTGCTCAAACATAATTTTCAATCATAAACGTGTCGTGCACAACCAGGCTTTCCAATGCTCATTCACTAACTCGTTGCCGTGTTGTAAGGATAACACCAAGTCAACGCTCATGCTATTATCCTCTTAATTAAAATACAATGAGCTCTATATCATGATATGCATTAGCCAAATCAGCAATAATCAGTACCCAACTTGCATCATTCAAACACCCCACCCCCTACGTTTAGGTAGTGCTTCCGTTGCATAGGTGTAAGGGTTCATTTTGTCATGTTTTGATGTAGGAAAAGTGATAAATCAAGAACTTTGACAAAGAGATTGAGCAAACTAAGGCTAAATCTCATGCTCTGCCACTACCATACATTCACAACACCCATTGTATTTTTCCTTATTTTAATGAAGCGTATTTCTATTTTTTTCCTATTTTTCTTATTTTTATGTATTTATTTGACAATAATCACTATTATTTTCTAATTTTTTCATTCCAATCATTTCAACATACTATAATTCATTTTTATTTTTTATTTTTTTCCATAGAAACACATTTCACCCACCCGAAACGACAAAACAATCATTTTACCCTTAAAAACCGTATTTCGGGTTTTGCAAGATTTAAATAGCACATGTAAATCATTATGAAATCAGAATTTTCTCATAGACAGCAATTAAACATGATGCAACTAGCACTCAAACAATTTCTCATCTCATGAGAACATCATTTCCATCATAAAATATAAAAAAAGCTCCATTTCCTTCATAAAAAATAATCATATCGTGTTTTTATGAAACCCGAGAGGCATTAAATAACTATGTGACCAGCGGACGGAGCCTCCATTGCTCTCAATTCCATGTTGTACATCAATCTTCAGCATCTCCATTAATTTCCATCATCATTTGCTTCAATCTCCTTCCCGATTCCTTCTTCAAGGTAGTGTGCATAAATAGCCCATAGAGGGGAGAGAGAGGGAGGAGAGAGAAAGGTTGATTTCTGATCTCCATGCCAAGGCAGCCATTGGAGGAATGGAGAGTGGTGATGGAGGGAAAAAAAATAGAGCATCAGGCTGTTGTAGTCGCTTCATAGTGTTGTATAGAGGTGGGAGATGGCCCCTCTCCCTCTCTCTTCGTCCATCACCATGGTGCCTCCTTCCCTTCTTCATACCATTCCAAAAAGCGCCCCTCCTCCCCCCCTGCCTTTGCATGAATTTTGGGGGCGGGAGACCCCAAGGGTCACCCCCCTTGACCCTCAAGTCCTCTTCACACTAAACCTCCTTAGTCTTTGGACCTCGGGCATCCCCATTCGATTGTCTGGTATCAGAATTGCGATCTATTAAATCCGGTATGTCCATCTTGAAGTCTCCCATTGCCTGGCATCTCTCTAGATCCAATCCCACATCATGGGAAATTATTAAAATTCCCCAATCTTTGCTCGGTGGGTTTTTAAAGCACTTTTTGGAGCCTGTTGGCTCCTTGCTACTTAAAATCGTACTATTTGCGGCTACTGCCTTCAACGAAGTCTATTTTTCCCTTGAAATTCAAAATTTTTGGCTAATTTTAAGCGCTTCTTGGAGTCAAAAATCAGCACTTGCAATTCTCGGACTTCCAATTGCACTCAAAGTTCTACTTATGTCACTTAGGTTATTAGCACCACTACCGCTTATACGTAATGTGCTGCTTGCCTTAAAATCTCGAACCGCTGTCTAGCTCTCTCAGCACGTTCCACTTTTTGTATTTCGGCTTGACTACAATTCTTGTCAGAGGACATAAACCAACTATTTGGTCCTTAGAAACCCTAGATTCGGAACCACCACTTATTGGCGACTCCTCTTGGCAAACACACCACTGATGGAACCTAAAATGGGCTGGCACTGGGTATGGCACTAGTCGGACCTCATGCACACAATAGATAATCCCACCACATGGCCTTATGGGCCAGGAGCGTCTGAGCCTTACTCTACGCTAATCGATTGTGTATTTGTATTGAGTCATAGTCCAATGTTCACCATATCTTCTCCTCAGAGGGAGATCCCATAACATATAGTTATAGTGCCTCATAGCACAAACATAAGGAAGCACCTCTTGGCTGATTGCCGCAGCTCCATCGTGACTCTCCTACACCTTGGGGATTGGCCCCAAGATGCGTCGCTTCAACATAAAGTACACATGATACAAGCTTCACTCTTTCATTTTGAACATATTCCAGGAGATACCATGTGTCCTTACCAAATAATTTCCCAAAAGACCCGATTCACTAGCCTATGGATTAGGTTGTCCCTCACACTCTCAAGCATAGGTTATCATAACAAAAAATAGGTGCTATACATCCAGTTCTTCATATCCCATTACCATGGTTGATGTGACATGCCAAAGTGGATGATCCTAACGTGCTCAAACATAATTTTCAATCATAAATGTGTCGTGCACAACCAGGCTTTTCAATGGTCATTCACTAACTCGTTGCGAGGTAAGGATAGCACCGAGACACGCTCATGCTACTATCCTCTTAATTAAAATACAACGAGTTCTATATCATGATATGCATTAGCAAAATCAGCAATAATCAGTATCCAACTCGCATTATTCAAACACCCCATCCCCTACGTTTAGGTAGTGCTTCCATTGCATAGGTGTAAGGGTTCATTTTATCATGTTTTGATGTAGGAAAAGCGATAAATCATGAACTTTGACAAAGAGATAGTTACATTTCCATTTCAGACACCTCATGTTGCACTGCACATCACACCGGAGGCTTATGGAAACATAGCACATCCTTTAAGACCTCATCCTTCCCTCAGCCAGGTGGTGTTCCACCTACCTCATACACACTTTCGAAATCATTGCAGCCTGGGTATCCCTCTCAGTCTCTCCTGAGTGTGGATCAGTTGCCTCCACAATTTGCTTCCATGGTGTTACTAAATTGATTGTTTATTACGCATTCTCTATTTAATAAATTTATGTCAATAAATTAATGACTCACTTTTCTTTAAGTGTTGATGATGATCTAGGGCAAACTGAGGCTAAATATCATGCTCCGTCACTACCTCACAAACAGTCATTGTATTTTTTCTTATTTTTTAAAGTGTATTTTTGTTTTTTTTCTATTTTTCTTATTTTAATGTATTTATTTGACAATAATCACTATCATTTTCTAATTTTTTTCATTCCAATCATTTCAACATACTACAATTCATTTTTATTTTCTATTTGCCCCCATAGGAACACATTTCACCCACCCGAAATGACAAAACCATCATTTTACCCTTAAAAACTGCATTTCGGGTTTTGCGGGATTTAAATAGCACATGTAAATCATTATGAAATCAGAGTTTTCTCATAGACAGCAATTAAACATGATGCAACCAGCACTCAAACAATTTTTCATTGCATGAGAACATCATTTCCATCATAAAATGTCAAAAAAGCTCCATTTCCTTCATAAAAAATAGTAATATTGTCTTTTTATGAAACCCGAGAGGCATTAAATGATGGTGTGACCAGCGGACGGAGCCTCCATTGCTCTCAATTCCATGATGTACATCAATCGTCAGCATCTTCAATAATTTCCATCATCATTTGCTTCAATCTCCTTCCTGATTCCTTCTTCAAGGTAGTGCGCATGAATAGCCCATAGAGGGGAGAGAGAGGGAGGAGAGAGAAAGGTTGATTTCTGATCTCCATGCCAAGGTAGCCATTGGAGGAATGGAGAGTGGTGATGGAGGGAAAAAAAATAGAGCATGAGGCTATTGTAGTTGCTTCATAAGGTTGTATAGAGGTGGGAGATGGCCCCTCTCCGTCTCTCTTCGTCCATCACCATGACGCCTCCTTCCCTTCTTCATACCATTCCAAAAAATGCCCCTCCTCCCCCCCTGCCTTTGCGTGAATTTTGGGGGATGGGAGACCCCAAGGGTTATCCCCCTTGACCCCCAAGTCCCCTTCACAGTAAACCTCTTTGGTCTTTGGATCCGGGGCACCCCCGTTTGTTTGTCCGGCATTGGAATTGCGATTTGAAAAATCTGGCACGTCCATCTCAAAGTCCCCCATTGCCTGGCATCTCCTAGGATCCAATTGAACGTCATGGGAAATTATTAAAATTCCCCAACGATCGCTCAAGGGATCTTTAAAGCACTTTTTGGAGCCAGTCGGCTGCTTGCTGCTTAAAATCGTATTGACTGCAGTTGCCGCCTTCAAGGAAGTCTATTCTTCCCTTAAAATTCAGATTTTTGGCTAATTTTAAGCACTCTCAGAGTCAAAAATAAGCTCTAAGTCTAGATGCCATGGGCCAGCCGGTCAATCAAAACATGTGGATAAGGACCACAAACCTAAGAGAGAGACAAACAACCAGCAACCTCCTCGCGACCTTATTGACTACCCCAGTGACCTTGAGTTTAGGAGACCTGCTTAGACAACACCCCATGCTATGGCAGGAATTGAAACACAGGATAGAAGAACTGATGGAGCATGCTACTGCTGACTTGCAAGATCATGATGTAGTCACGCAGATACCTGAAAAGAGAGGGGGAGAGATCCGCAACAGAGAGTGGATGGCATGGGATATGGAGACTCAAGCTCTCTTCATGTTCATCTTCTTCTTCCTTCTTCCATTCTCATAGTCACACACAAGTGGTATCCTCAAAGTGATAGATACCCTCAACTTAAGGACACTTTACATATGCTTGTACTTTGGATACATACAACCATAGGATATGACTTAGGATATGTCATATTTATCAACACTCCCCCACAAGCTCAGAATGAGCTTGCACACATAAGACTCCAAGTGTACTCCTGAAGAACTCAAACTTATCTTTACCTAATGCTTTGGTAAAGATATCAACAACTTGGTCATTTGTTTTCACATGGACCAAGTCAATCTTGCCATCAATGACTTTTCTATGTGAAGTGATAGTGCACTTCTATGTGTTTTGTCCTTGCATGGTAGACTAGGTTCTTTGCCAACATAATGATGCTAACATTGTCACAATACATAATGACTCCACCATCAATCTCTATCCCCATGTCATATAAGATCAATCTAAGCCATGTTTCCTCGCATGTTGCCAATGCAATGCCTCTATACTCTGCTTCAGTGCTTGATAGAGCAACTGTAGGTTGCTTTTTACTGCTCCAACTTACCATGGCTGATCCAAATGAGAATGCATAGCCACTAGTAGATCTTCTATCCATAGAGCTACCTACCCAGTCTGCATCTGAGTATCCAAACAATGTAGGCTTGATTCCTTTTTCATAAAACAAGCCAAATCCAGCTGTCTTCTTCACATATCTAAGAACTCTTCTCACTACATCCAAATGTGATTTGCATGGTTTCTGCATAAACTGACTTATCAATCCAACAGCATAACTCAAGTTTGGTCTTGTAATGGTCAAGCAGATAAGACTACCAACTATCTTTCTGAACATAGTGACATCCTCAACACAAGATCCATCATCCATCAACTTAACATTTTGATCCAATGGTGTATCAACCGGTTTGCATCCTGTCATGCCATATTTTTCCAACATCTCCAATGCATATTGCCTTTGTATCAGTCATATACCATGAGGCGTGTCAATAACCTCAATACCCAAGAAGTATCTCAACAAACCAAGGTCCTTTATATCAAACTCTTTATGTAACCCATGCTTGACTTCAGTAATCTCAACAAACCAAGGTCCTTTATATTAAACTCTTTATGTAACCCATGCTTGACTTCAGTAATCTCCTTCTCAAGTGTACCTGTAATAATGAGATCATCAACATAGATGACAACAACCATACCATCTTTTGTATGCCTCACATAAAGTGAATAATCAGCTTTGCTTTGCTGAAATCCCATACTGCATAAGAATTTGTTGATTCTATCACACCATGCTCTTGGTGCTTGCTTTAGTCCATATAAAGCCTTCTTCAACTTGCATACATAATGTGGGTATTTTGGATCCACATAGCCCTCTGGTTGATCCATGTACACTTCCTCTTCTAAGTTGCCATTCAAAAATGCATTTTTCACATCCATTTGATAAAGCTTCCAACCATAGATAGAAGCCAAAGCAATTACCGATCTCACTACCATCATTTTAGCTACTGGACTGAATGTTTCTTCATAGTCCAAACCATAAGTTTGTGCATATCCTTTTGCAGCTAGCCTTGCTTTATACCTCTCAAGAGAACCATCTGACTTACCTTTGACCTTATAAACCCATTTACATCCAATGGATTTCTTGCCATGAGGTAGTTTCACCAAATCCCAAGTCTTGTTTTTCCTTAGTGCATCCATCTCTTCATCCATTGCTTGTCTCCACTCTTTGCTCTCTACTGCTTCTTCAAAGCAAGTAGGATCCACATGTTGTACATAAGAAACCATGTATGCATAATGCATCTTCATGAACAAATTATAAGTCAATCTATCAATTGGATACCTTACCCTTTCTGACCTTCTCAATTGAGGTGCACTACCATGTGTCTCATCTGATCTAGCATGTGGTGGCACATACTTTCCTGCACTTCTAGTGCCAGGTGTTTTAACATGCGGAATGCCATACTCGTCATCTATAGATTCATCTTCTGAACTTTCAGCCCATAGGTTTATTTCCTTTTGCAACTTCTACACTCCTTTGTTCATTTCTCAATCTGCCACTCCATGGACTGTAGCTGCCACTGCTTTCCACATTCTCTTGAGGTCCTGAAGCATCTTCCACATGCTGATTTTCAGCCTTGTTGTTTGCTGAAATTTTCCTTCCATAGCCATCATCATCATTGCTTTCATAGGAATCAACATCCACTGCAATTTTGGGCTTGTACCATGATTCATATTCACTGAATCTGACATCCCTTCTTCTGTATACTTCCTTACTCACTGGATCATAGCATTTGTATCCCTTCTTCTCATTAGGATATCCAAGGAAAATGCATTTTGCAGCCTTAGGTTCCATCTTCTTTCTCAAATCATCCGTAACATGAACATAACAAACACATCCAAAGACTCTAAGGTATGCAATAGTGGGTGTCCTGCCATACATTCTCTCATATGGTGACATATTATGAGTCAAGGCTGTAGGTATTCTATTCATAATGTGAACTGCAATATGCATTGCTTCTGCCCAATATGACAATGGCATGTTCATTTGGTTCATCATTGCCCTTGCAACCTCTGCAATAATCCGATTCTTTCTTTTAGCCACGCCATTTTGTTGAGGTGTGTACATGCATGTTAATTGCCTTTTGATACCATGATCTCTCAAGAAGTCGCCAAACTCATATGACATGTACTCTCCACCATTATCTGACCTCAAAATTTTTATGTAGCATCCAAACTGCTTTTCAACCATAGATTTAAATTCCAAGAACTTTTCAAATGCTTCATTTTTATGCTGCATAAAGTACACCCAAGTCATTATGCTAAAATCATCAATGAAAGTGATATAGAATCTACATCTTCTGCTCATGGAAACATTCTGACATGGGCCCCAAATATCTGAGTGTATTATTTCCAAAGGATAGCTACTTATTCTCCCCCTCTTTGGAAATGGCAATCTGGATTGCTTAACAAATTGACAAGCCTCACATACATGATCAAAATTCACATATCCAAAATGCGGTAGACCACGGACTATCTGTTTCAATTGCATTTGCTTCAATCTTTGCAAATTAACATGACCAATCCTTCTATGCCATAATTCCACATCCTTATCTTGCCCATGTCCTCTCTCAACATACATAGAGTTTTGAATCACTGGAGTACCTGCATCCAAAGCAAACAATCTCCCTTTCTTTCTACCATGAGCAATCACCTTGCTAGTTCTCCCATTATGGAACTCTTCAATGAAACATCCAAACTTATTGAATCTCACTTGCAATCCTTGATCTATCATTTGACCAACTGATGCTAAGTTCTTAGTTATTGTGGGCACATAAATTACATTACCAAGCTTGTTCTCAATCCCATCTTTAGTAACAAGTGGCACACTACCAATATGAGTAATTTTATGTAAAGTATCATCACCAGTGTGGCAACATATTCCTCATTCTGCATTTGTCCTTGCTATCAAACCACTTAGCATGATGAGTCATGTGGTTTGTAGCTCCTGAATCCAAAAACCAATCATTCTCACGAAGAGGGTGAGTCATGCTCCCAAGCACATGCTCCATAGCAAATAGGTGACCTCTAGGTGATCCACCTCTAGGTCCATAACCTGTACCACCATAAGTGCTTGCATAGTGGCCATATTGGGTTCTTCCACGACCCCTAGACATGACATTCTGTTTTTGATAACAATCCCTCTCAAAGTGACCAAACTGCCCACAATAATGACAAGTGCCATCTCTTTGTGAAGAAGGACTAGACCGTCCTCTACCTCTAGGGAAAGATCTCCCCCTGTCTCTATGCATGAAGTCACCACAACCAAAATTACCTCTTCCACGAGCAAAACCATAATTACTAGGACCAAGTGAAGAGCCTCTAGCTCTAGATTAGTAGGACCAAGTGAAGAGCCTCTAGCTCTAGATGAGCTGCCACGACCTCTCTGGTGATAGAAAACACTGTATCCACCTGCATTTTTGCCACTGCTAGATGCATTCAATCCCAACTTGGTTTCTTCTGTAAGTAGCAATCCAATAAGCTTCTCAAAGTCAGGCATAGAGTCTCCTCTAAACTGAAATAGAGGTATCCAAAGATTTGAAAGCTTGTCCAAGTCCATTTAGTGTCACTGACACTAAATCATCATCATCAACAGGTGCATTAATGGATGCAAGGTCCTTTGCAATTTGCTTGATTTCTGCCACATAGTCATTGATACTGTGATTGCCTCTCCATGCACCATGTAATCTCTGCTTGAGTTGTATCTTACGAGCCTCTGTACATGTTCCATACATTTTTTCAATGATTTTCCATGCCTCCTTACAAGTACTTGCCTTTTTAATATGAGGAATCAAAGTCTCTGAAATACATATGGAGATCCAATGCAAAACCTTCCTGTTCTTCCCTGTCCAATCCTTCTACGCTTTCTTTTGCTCTTTAGTTGGATGTTCAGGAACTTCTGGACATTCATCATCACCTCTTATGAGGTCCCATTGACCTCTACCCATTTAAAAATTCTCCATCTTGTAAGACCAAACACTATAGTTGTCTTTGGTCAATTTGTTTCCCACGATCTGAGTGATCTGTGCCATGTCAGACATTATGAGTGCTGCAAATTCAGAAATAACAACAATACAAACTGTCCACAAATGGTATTCAGCAGCATGCCTCAATCCAAAACATCAATGGTCCAATTTGAGACAAAAAAAAACATAAAAAATAGTCCAAATTGCATGGGTTCACAACAAAAGTTGGTAGAGGATGTTAAGCCTGAAGTACCAACTATCACTGGACCATCTTATACTAGGCCTCCCTCCAAAAAATGATGATGACCTGAGCAATGCAAACAATTAGATGCTTGCTGGAAGAAAAAAAAGGGATGATGTTGGGATGCTACCTCTTCCTTGTGATAATCCATGTGTAGGAGAGCAACTAACCATACAGTGGAGGGTTGAAAGGCTTAAAGAAGGATTTCACAAGTCTGCCAATGCAAGAGCAACAAAAGAAATGAATGGATATATACATGGTGCAAAGGATACAAAAGAACTGGTTTATGAGATTGATGCAAACACATTTGATGTGCCAGTTAGTGAGCCTAGCACACTCGCAAAGCTGAACCAGTGGTCAAACAATGTAGAGACAGGAGCTTAACCATTGCAGACAGGGCCATCAACTGCTGTACCTGGGGTTATAGGTCGTAGAAGTGGATCTGATCTGGGAGCAATAGGTGACAACTTAACTAGCACTGCTATATATGACCAGATGTATAACCTGCAGATGTTGGAAGCTACCTTTCCGAAGTTACCTTTGCCAAAGGACTCTGAACAATCAAGAAGTTACACATGGAGACATCCAGCCATGACACCTTTATACTATCCTCAAGCTCCTGCAGAACTTATAAATAATCTAGCCTTTTGGGAGCGGCTTGATATAGATGTTTTGTTTTTTTTTCTTTTACTACCAGCAGGGTACATACCAGCAATATCTAGCTGCCAGGGAAGTGTACTTTGACTTCAACCTTGTTCACGACGATTTTCAGCAGGGATGGTGTCAGAGGATCAAAACAAAATTCACCTTTTGCAGCTACCAGTATTTGCAAAAGATCAAATTCTAGTCGTTGAAGTGCTTTGGGCTTCCCAAATGAAAATGATGCGCTTTCAGAACGTGAGCTCTATGGAATTGTTAACAGAGCTATTGGATTGCTTATTGTGGCAAAGAATAGATTGTAACAACTCTTCTGGCAGCATTTGGCCCAAGTTTGACGCTTGTTCTCTTAGCAAGAGTCACAGTCTCCTGGAAGATTATCCATCTTAAAATCACGAATCCTTAACGAGGGAAAATGACTGGTCAATGATGACTGAGCCAAGTGAATTGGAGGACCAACTCTCTTGGCAAGCTTCTCTTGTTGCTGCACGAAATGCAACTCAAGCGGCAGCTCTAATTCGTGCAACTTTCAGGGCACTTCCCTTTGACAAGAGGCAGGAGTCTATTGAAGTTGGACATGCGCATGCCAAATGTTACACCAAATGGGGGCTTACCTAGAAAGGTTGTAGTCTCCAGTAATCAACCTTCAAATCCAACCGAGGCCATAGAACCATCTCGCCCATCAGCAAGCAAATACATTCCGACAAGTCTCATGACTCCCTCAGCACAAGGATGCTCTAATACCAAATGAAAAGATAGGGGGAGAGATCCGCAACGGAGAGTGGATGGCATGGGATATGGAGGCTCAAGCTCTCTTCATGTTCATCTTCTTCTTCCTTCTTCCATTCTCATAGTCACACACAAGTGGTATCCTCAAAGTGATAGATACCCTCAGCTTAAGGACATTTTACATACGCTTGTACTTTAGATATATACAACCATAGGATATGACTTAGGATATGTTATATTTATCAACAATACCCAGTTTGACATTGCACTTAGCGCCGAAGTCACTACATGTTAACACCTTTTGGGAGGGCATGAAAACGCACACAATTTTGCCTATCCTAGCCCTAGGAGACATAACATGGAGGGGAATCATAGATACTAGGGCATGAGTGAGTGTGTTGAGCCATATTGTGCTCCAGGCTTGGGGAAATCCGCCTATCAAAACCGCTAGGTTCACTGTCACTCTAGCCAATGGAATGAAAGTAAGGCCATTTGGAGTCTTGAAGAATTTCCTAGTGAAGATCGCGGGTGTCCAGTTCTTTGTGAACTTCATTGTCATGAAGGGAGTGGATTATGACATTCTACTAGGCCAACCCTGGATGAGGAACTCTCGAGTCATTGAATACTGGGGAAATAATCTAATCTTCCTAGGAAACCAAATGGAAGTAGTAAGGGTTGAGATGGACACATGGAAGATGACCCCTATCAACTTGGATGCCATCTCTGCCATGCTCAAGGGTGATGAAGCATTAAAGAAATCGTACGAGCCATTAACCAAGTACATCCCTTGCCCTGAGAATGAGCGAGATTGGATGCACATCCTAGTGACCATCAATCTCCCATTCTCATATGAAGAGGAGACGTACAAACAGGCTGCAAAAACTGTGAGTGTGTCAAAGAAGGGCCCCACAGTGCCACATTGCATGATGGCTAGGAGCTCAAGTAGCCGACCAATGTCTATCTCTTTCTATATCCCTAGCAACATGCTAGAACTTCACAAGATCCTCGAGTATCTGATAGAAGGAAGATGATGAAGACGGGTTCATTGAAGATGACCAGTTCAAAACCAAAGAATGGAAGAAGATGAATAATAAGGCGCTAGGCATCATTGCCTGGGGACTAAGTGATGATGTGCTACATCATATATCTGGCATTAGAAATGCTAGAACCTCTTGGGAGGAACTTGATAGAATGTTTGGTACCAAAGCAAAGAACTCAAAGGTAAAACTCCTCATGCAATTTTATAAACTAGATATCACAGACATTGCTTCTATGACCATACACATTAATAAGTTTAAGAGTTTAAAAACCCAGCTTGCAACTCTTAAAAAGAATATTGATGAAGATGAAGCAATAGCCATACTGCTTGCAAGTGTAAACAAGGATCCATATGAGAACCTTGTGTCCACTCTAAGTAATGTTCCGAGTCAATTACTCAGTTGCTAATTAGCTCACAAGTAGTTACTAATTAGCACACGAGCAGCTATTAACTAGTAGATAGATTGTAGATGTTAATTAACATATACTTGCTAACTAGCATAAAGCTACTTATTAGCACGCAGATCAGCACATAGATTATTGTGCTAACTATTATATGATTGTGTGTTATCATACAATGTTTATTAGCATACATGTTACTACAAACAACATTGTTAACTAACATACGAGAGACTATTAACTACTAGCACACAATGATTTTAAATGGAAGCATAATCAATATAACATAATAATGACATGATAGTATACATCTCAATAAATATATTAATCTTAAATATCCTAGTTTACACAAGTACATGGGGCAAAAGTGCTCCCACATTTCAATCTTGAATTTTTCTCAACTACCCAACTCCCTACAATAGTGTATGTAGACTTCGAGATTCAATAACCTCATATGTTGCTATTAACTTTTGCGAATGTAAAAAGAGGAAAAATTTCTAAGATTTTTTTCCAAAATATAATCATTGGAATTAAGAATACTCTTATTTCATATTGAAATATAAGTGCTCAAACCTTAGCCACCTACTTTTCGTGTATTTCAAGGACTGTAGTGCATATCTAACTTTGAGGGTAGATCTAGAAAAATCTAACCATTAGATCAAGTTGATCTCTTCCACAAATTATTCTCCTACTCACGGTCTACATGTTGATCATTAGGATCGTCAAGTTCTAAACTCTAGCTCATACTGAATTAATATTTACTAATGTACAATTTTTAGGTAGAATAGCAGTGTGGCACAGTCTGCCAAATATATTGAGCTAGTCTCAATGCATTGTATGAGAGATTGTACGTGAAAAAAGAGAGAATGAGAAACCTAGAAAACTTGATTCATATCTCTTATCATTTACTACACATATGCAATCTTCAACATAGAGAATAGTTAGCATAATATCCTTACCTTCCTTCTTTATATAGAGATTTGGATCAACATTATTGTCCCAAAATCCATGAGCTTGCAAGAAGAAGTTAATATTAGTGTACCAAGATTTTGGGGCTTTCTTTAGCCCATATAGTGTAAGGAAGGGACCTAAGAGAAGAGAGAAATAAGAGAAAGAAGACTTTAGAAGAGAGAGAAAGAGAGTGCAAAGGAGAGAGAAAGACTAGAAATGGAGAGAAAAAGATAGGAAGAAGAGAGATAGATAGCTGATAGTCAATGAAAGGATAGGAGAGAAGCTTGAGAAGGTGAAAAGACAAGTTGTATTATTCAAAATGTTATCTATACAAGTGTCCTTCACACCTTTTATACTTAGGTCAATGTGACACTAAGTATTGTTCAAATATCCCCCTCCATTGCAACCCATTCCTACTTGGATACTTTTGTCCTCAAAAACAAAGAAATGAGGACTTATAACATGGGTGACAAAATTGTAATAAGATACTCTATATAGGGGTTACAAAGGGACTATAATCTCCCAAAATATTCATGTAAAAGTTTATTTGTTTGGTCGTAAGCATAAGATCACATGCATACATCAATGTGGAATCATAGAAATGGTAACCTGGTATATTCTTCTTCAATCATGAGCTATAGCATGATAGAGTAAGCATATTGTCCATGTAAACCCCACTATAGAAAAACTATCATAACTTTGAGTAGGATGAACTAAACCAAGTGTCTAATAGATCTATATAAAGCTCTTTTATTGTACTCTTAGTTTATGTAAGTTGTAATTCTCTGTAAGTAATTTGTAATTTACAAGAGCTCAAAACAAAGAGCTAGGAGGAAGCAAACTGTAGTGGAACAAGGCTCTTAACTTACATCCTTTGCATCCAAAGATCATTGTGAAGATATGGGGATTATGAAAAGTTTAGTACTAACCTATATCCCATCTATATAGAGCTTCTTTCAAGCCCCTTTTCATCCACTTGGACTAAAGTGAAAGGTGAGATCAATACCATTCATTGGATCATCACCAAAGAAGGCATAGTCAAGCAAAGTTGAAATAAACAATCTCTCATGTAATAAATCTCCAATGATCTATATATTACCATTCATTTTCTTGTCTTTTAGGTAATCAAGCACCATCATATCATGTGGAATAAGACATATGGAGCTAAAATCATCACTGCATTCTCGTGGTGCTACTAAATCTTCACCTCACATTTGGAAGGAAGGTCCCTCTCATGAAGCTCCAATAAGTTGCTCTTATCATATTTTGGAGTAGTCAAGTTGACTGAGATTCAACCAACTCATTTTTTTTCTTGGTTTTCCTCTTCATCAGTAAACTCTACTACAAACCCCAAAGCTCCTACAACATGCATAAGTATCAATTTCCCCAACCATAGGAGGTTGAGAAGTATTAGTTGCCCCAAAAGTAGGAAGTTGAGAACTACTTGTTGACAGGTCAGCAACAATGCCAGATCAAAGAGCAACAATAGCCAAACCACGTATATGGTCTCAATTATTATGTCACTGTATAGTTATAGCCACTCTCTATATAACCTATGATTTTTTTTAAGTGAATTAGAAATTTTAAAAAAATCAAAAGTGGAAGAAATAGGTACAAAATATTAAATTCACAAAATCACAACTATATGACTAGGAAACATGCAAAGCTTTTCTAAATTAATTCCTTCCAACATTTTTGGTAATTTTTAATATCTTCTACCAAAAATTGTTTTAATGAATAGTTTAGCATCCTTTTCCCTACAATTGTATTTGTCATCAGTAGTAGATATAGTCTTATCACACCTAAGGCAAAATCCTTGAGCATGAATTCCCATATCTTATCACCATTGAGGTGTCTAACTTGAGTAGCATTAGACAAAATTTTGCCCACATAATTGTCATCACTAATCAGTTCAACAACAATAGATTTGACATGTTGTTGTCCATGTTGTCCACATAACTTGAGTAGCATTAGACAAAAATATTCCCACATAATTGTCATCACTAATCAGTTCAGTAGCAATAGATTTGACATGTTGTTGTCCATGGTGTTCATGTTCTACCAAAGAGAATATGCATTATCAACATGTCTTTGCTGACTATAAGAATATGATTCAAGAGGGTGATTTCCAATAGCGTTAGCATGTTGTCCATATGCATTTGCATGCCCATATACATTTGCATACTGTTGTGCATAGTATGTTCCACCATCAGATGTATGTTGACCATAAGTATACATATGTTACTACCTATGCTCATTGCACCCATACCAATGGTCATGATGGTGCTTGTACCATTACCCCTATTGCTACTCATACCATTGGCCATGTTAATTGCAATCCATGCATGTTTCAACCATTGCCCTATTCTCTTGAAGCACTGCCTATTTTCATTCTCAACCTTAAGAAGTGTTATCCATTGATCAATTTGGGATGCCCATTTATCAATGGAATCCTTTCTTTGGGAAGTCAATTTATTGATAGAATCCTTTTTTTGTGGCCCACTTAAGTACATTTTATCCATCCTAGACATTAATTCATTTTGTATTTCTGCGTTAGGCTTCTTGTCTACACAAAGTAGCATTTAATGTACTCATTTTAGACTGCCAAGATTGAGGAATTCTTGCTCACTATTGCTCTCTTTTTTGCCATTGCTTTCAACCATAGACACATCAAATAGTTTCTTTTCTACCATTCATCAAGCTATATTCAATCCTTTATATGGCATGAGTATGGCATCATGAGAGACATCATGATATTTCAGCCCATGTTGGCCCCATGTTATTCTCTTGGATTTTATTGCTACTCATTGCTCCCAATCAAGAGATCATTGCCTCTACTCCAGTCCATAGAGTACCCCTAAGGTTGATTGATTGCACAAATCTAGTTCTCTTCACATGAAGAGTACAAGCTCAAAATGGTAGCTAGTTTTGCATGTATCTATTGGCAATTACAAATCCAAAAATCATGTTGCAACTAGCTACTGATCATGCCAAATTGCTACTTACTCATTGCTCATGAGCTTAACTACTACTACTAATGCTAATAAAACTATTGTTGTTATTGCAACTACTTGTGATGACATTGCCCAGCCCCTTGGGGGCTCTTGTCGTTATAAATCTTGATGCCCTTCCAATTGATCATCATATCTGATTTGCAAAGTTGTATGAGTATGAGCTCAATTTTACAGTTTGTTGAGAGAGGGTAGCCATTTCCTTTTGCTTCTCTAAGCCTTTGGTAAGAGCATCACAAAGTGCATTCATATCTAGCCCAACATCAATATGTAGAATGCATAAGGCTTCATTAGTTGAAGCTATCTTCTTTGCAATCTCATTTGCAATATTTATTGCTTCTTCTTATAAGTTAGTTTCATGTGCAACCTTCTAGGCCTTCATAATTTGCGCCTATAATATTGTCAGATCACACTAGTTGTTCTTGAAATAGGAAATGGCCACTTTAGATGTGCAAGGCTAGAACAACTAGCTTCTTCCTCAAATGTGTATCCAATAGATGCCTTTTTTGAAATAGAGGCCTAAGGTGTTAATATTGAAAATGGCATGCCTCAATCAATTCCAAATGTGATTTCATGATTTGCTAAATATTTTCAAATTGTTGAAGCTCCTAAGCATATAGATTCTTCAGATTTACAATTATATTTTAACAAAGTTCTTATAGATGAGCATGTTGATCTAAGTAGGGGAATAAACTTTTTTCAGATTAAAAAGTTCCCAATAGATTGTCACAATCCCAAGTTCAGATCGCAAAGTACTTCTGTTTGCAAAAAATAACTTGCAAAGAGCAAAGATGTCAATGTGTCTATCATTGAGTTTCTCTCGAGGCAAAGTTACTTTTTCTTACAAAGGAGAGTTTGCAAAGAGCACAGATTTCAATGTGTCTATCGTTGAGTCTTAACACAAACATATATGATGTTTTCTCACCTCAAAGAACCATGATGCATCAACATCCAAAATTAACCCCTATTCATGAGGAGGGAAGATCAAATGCCAATGGAATCTTGTTTAAATGGCCATAAGTTGTTTTAGGGGTTGAATATGTGCTAATGTAGCCTGTCAATCAAATCTTCATGGGATTTATGACATTGTTTATGGCTCCTCTCATGGGTATTGTGTTTGGTATCCATAAAATGTTTAATGGATGCCCTTGTAGCAAAAACGATGGATTTCATAGGATCTAATTGCAACGTGCCCGCTCCTCAAATCGCAGGACACGTCTTAGCAGTCCATCGAGAGATATATCTAGAAGATGCCGCCCGGCACTCCCAGGGAATGACATGGGGTTTGCCTCGAGTTTGCCCCGCAACAGAACTTATCCGGCCATTCCCACGAGGATCGACCTGAAGTCCGGGCTCCTAGCCAACATTGTCTAAGGTCATAGACTGACTTTTTCCTAACATTTCTCATTAACATTTCCTTTGAGGAAAGCTCTCGGCTAACCGAGACCACCCTTCCGTAGGATAGACCCATTGGTCACATCCATCACGCTTCCCTCGGGGGTTGTTTTAGTTATTTAATTACCTACCACATTATGTTAACACATAAAAGAAGCTTCTTTAATTAACCCGTTAATCACATGTTTCTTTACATAATTTAGGGCACTGACACGAAAGCAAGATAAAACAAGATCAAACACTTCCTTAACTTATCTTGAGATTAATGTTTATCTCCCACCCATACAGGAGAATTAAGTGTTCCTTTCTAGCTTTGTAGAAAAATCCTTCCATCTTCAGGCAATAAAAACCCGAAGGTTTATCCTCCCAAGATTCCACCTTGTAATTAGTATCAAGGCCTCGAGATCCCATCTTGAGTCACGTAGAATACTTGTGTAGGGCCCGGATGCATTGGGATTTACGGCCAGAGCCCCCACTAGCACCCAAGTGTCCTCCTACACCAAGTAATCTCCACGGAGAGACCTCTAGCGGCGGGTTCGGTCCACATTCCCGGCGTAGATTCACAACCCCCTTGGTTAGGGTTTAGCGGTTTGTGGGGGGTAGCTAGCGCCATCCTTCCTTAATTATTCCTTTAGGAAATCAATCACAGCTGAAGCAACCAGCTTAAAAACAATTACTAGAGAAAACATCCCTTTTGTTTCCATGGCAATCAGTCATCTCAGACCCGGCCATGCAATCATCAAACACACCCCACTTGGGTTAACATCATAAACCACATTAACAAATAGTTGAATGCACAACCTCTTGCTTCAAGGCATCGCAATCCCATTGCATGCACAATCAGAATTTAACTTGGATGTATCAAAACACTTGCTTAAGGGATTTATAACCTTTTCAGACCACCAAGCATAACTTGGATCAACAATCCACTTAGGGTTAGGTCACCAGCTTCAATTAAGCTAGGAGCGTATCCATTTGCAATAGTCCACAGCAAGATCGATAAAACAATTCGCATTCAATTATACTTGTTCCTAATGCACCGGATCTCATGAAGGTCTATGTTTCTATGCATCCTATGAACAGAAACTATCATTTCATGTGTTTCTTTCAGTCATGATCGCGAAGCATGAACTCTAAATAACTATCATGCACTGAACTGGTTTAAAAGCTATTATTTTATGTGAAATAATGCGAAAACCTTATCATTCTATATGTGTAAAAGCTATCATTTCAAGCATTTAAACTTATGCGAACTCCATACTTTATCATTTCGTGCATGCAACCTAGCGCCTAAGACTCGTCCATGTTCCATGCACGTAGCTAACCCCTTCATTTCTTTCACGAGAAATAAAACGTAATTACAAAGATTAAAGAACCTGGGTTTGATTTATGATTGTAGGGGCGTTTATTGCGTTGGCCACTCCGCTCACCTCTCCCGCATTACCGATACCAATGGTAGCTTTGGCACCTATGCTTTCTGCGAATTTCTTCTTGGGAGCCATTTCTACTCGAGGTTTGGGTAGTCCAGGCCTTAGCGGCCTTCGGGATGACCGGTTCGGAAGGGAAAGGCTGCGTGAAGGAAATCCTTTGTCGATGAGGGGGTAACTTGTCTCCAACTCTCTTCCTTTCTCTTTCTCCTTCTCTCTCTCTCCCTCTCCTCTTCCTCTTCTCTTCTCCTTCTTTCTCTCTCTCCTTCCTCTTCTTCTTCTTTTTCTGCTTCTTTCTTCCCTCCTTCTACCTCTTCTACTTCTTCTTCACTTCTTCTTCTCCTTCTTTCTCTCTCCTCTTTCTCTCCTTCCCTTCCTCTCTTCTCCCTCTCCTTCTCTCCTTCTCTCCCTTTTCTCTTCTTCTCCTACTCTCTCTCTCTCTCCTTCTCCTCTTCTCCTTCTTCCTCTCTCCTCTTTCTCTCCTTCCCTTCCTCTCCTCTTCCTCTCCTACCTCTTCTCCTTCTCTCCCTCTTCCTCTCTTCTTCTCTTCTCTCTCCCTCTCCTTCTTCTTCTCTCCTCCTTCTCTCCCTCTTCTCCTCTTCTTCTCTTCTCTCTCCCTCTCCTTCTTCTTCTCTCCTTCTGCTTCTTTTCTCTCCTTCTCCTTCTCTCCCTCTTCTTCTCTTCTCTCTCCCTCTCCTTCTTCTTCTCTTCCTCTTCTTCTCTTCTTCTCCTTCTCCTTCTCTCTTCTCTCTCTTCCTCTCCTTCTTCTTCCTCTCCTCCTTCTTCTCTCTCTCACTCTCTCTCTCTTATCATCATGATGGCCTGATCATCGCCTTTTTTTTAATGCATAAAGGCTATGCCTTTATATAGTGTTTTAACGAGGGGGAGGGGGGGTCACCGTGGTGGCCACATATTCACAACCAAAGGGGGGGGCACTGTTAGAAAACAGAGGGGGGTCGTGCTGCAGTGGGGGGGAGCTCCTCGCCATCTGGGGGCTGCATGCCCCCCATCTCCCACACTCCACTCCCTCCCTCTCTCTCTCTCTCTCTCTCTCTCCCCGCCATGCACACAGCAGGGGGAGAGATAAAAAATTTTGAAAAAAATAAAAGGGGGGAGTTCCTATGGGGGGATAGTACGGCTCCACCGGGGGGGGGGGGGGGGGGCGGGGGTGACATTACACTAATTCACTGCTACTTTTAAGACTAAGTAATATTTGATGTCCAGTCTAGCCAACCTTACAAATGACAAAGAAGTAGCATTAAAAACATCTCAAATGGATTATCTTCTTGTCTCTCTTAATCCCTACGAGTGAAATTGGACCATCAAGGTCAAAGTTACAAGCAAAAGGGCCAAAGTGATCCTTCAAGAATGCTCAAGGAGAAGGAAACATTTTCATTAATGGAGCTCAAAGATGAAGATGGGAACCAAATTCAAGAAACTATGTTCAAGGAGGCTGTAGACAAGTTCTTTCTTGGGCAATATGTGATGATTGTAGATGACACTCCAAATCATAGTCTCAATCACTCAACTGACTATAGTAAAAAATGGATACGATGAGTATGGCATTGCTATAGATAGAAGTACTCTTCTTCCACCTCAAAGATTATCAATTGGAGTACTTTGAGAGTAAATTTTCCAATGGACAACTAGCTACAAAATCTAAACCCATGGAAAAATGAACACTCACACCAAGATGGGGAGAAAATAATAATTGATTAGATGCTCGAGTCATCATGATATTCCTTTTTTAGTTTTGAGAGTTGCAGTGAAATGTTGAATCTTCTTTTGATCAACTAGAGCACCTAGAGGAGAGATAATTCTTGGACATGACTTTGATCATGTATGAGAGGAAAAGAAAATTCCTAACCTTCAAAAGGTCAACTCAATGCACAAGAATCCACCTCCAACTTGGTGGAGTTGGAAGTGCAATCAGATGTGCCAAGAAGAAAGAGATAATACTTTCAAAATTCACATTTCCAACAAAGCCATAGAATAATACAATAGAGAATGATACAATGCAAAGCAATCCAATGTAATAGGGGACTCCAAGAGGTGCAAGAGGTGCAAGAGGTACAATGATACAACAGTGTGGGAGGTGGACCAAGAGGTGCAAGAGTTGGAAGAAATGGATCTACCTCCAACCCTATAATATTTCCACGCAATAAAAGTGAGTTAGTTATTTTAATAGTTAGGTGGTCAATTAGTAAGGTTATTAACCTTTGAAAAGTAAAAAATAAAAGTAAAAATTATTAACTAACAACTAATTGACATTAAAAATAAATAAATAAATAAAATCAAGAGTCGAAACTCGATATTTTTTCTAAATTAACAAGGATCGTAGCCACCCTTCATGGAAATTACAATGCGAACAAGAGTTATGAGCTATATTAGTTACTAGTGTTAATGTGTATAGTATAGATGATCTAAAAATATTAAATTTTTGGACAAGACTAGTATATTTTAGATATTATCCTAAAAAAGATATGGAGATTTCTAGAACTGGATGTCATTTAAAAGAAAAGACAAGTGATGTGTTAGTTAGTTTTGAAGATTTTATAAAAAGAAAGAAAGAGAGAGAGATTGGCGAAATCGTGCATGCCGCAATCACAGTCTACAGACATAAAACAAGAAGAAGGAGTGAACTGAAAGATTTCCAATCAAGTGTCTTGGAGTTTTATCCTCCCTTTTGGAGCCAATGGAACCATTAGATTTATGATCTGAACATCAAATCACTGGTTTTTCCAAGATCCCCTCCACAAGGAGACCTCGAGAGACTATGAGAAAGAGGTAGAGAGAGAGAGATAGAAGGATATCTCTTCAAGAGGCTGTGAGAAGGAGCATGAGAGAGAGAGAGAGAGAGAGAGAGAGAGAGAGAGAGAGAGAGGAAGATAGGGAGGGAGTTAGCTCAATTCCCTTGTCTCAATCTTCAACTAAGCCATACTCTCTTATGCAATCTCATCTCGAATCTATTCCACCTTCCCTATCTCTCGAACCACTCGTGTACAATGGCTCCAAAGCGATGAAGTGGAAAGGCCATGGGAACCACCGTAATCGATTAAGCAACGAGTATTGCCAGAGATACAAGAGTGCTCGAGGTTGCCAGCGTTGCCACTACCAATGGAACATCGGGTGTGGCTAATGGAAGTGCGAGTAAAGAAGAAATTCCTAATGTCGTCATGCTGCCAAACCAAGTTATTTATTACTAGATTATTATTTTTCTATATAAAATAATTACATAAGATATTATCTTCCATATTCTTTAGTTACAGAAATTGATAACTCATCTAGAAGGCAAACTAGTACAAGCGTAGACAATTAATCGTTATGAATTGCAACTAGATTAATTAAGATTCTAAGTCATAGAATCATATTAGAATTAATGGCCAAAGGTTATTGTACATATGTATTTATGCACATTCGATATAGTTATGGTCAAATGCGACAAGGTTAAGAGTTGAGTAACACTTGTTATAGAAACTAATTGTCTATTTGAGAGTCCTATAAGTCATCTGGCTGAGTTATTGGCACAATATATTTCTTTAAGGAATCTCACATATGTTGGGTAAGATAGCCCAAACGGGAAATTCATGCCTTGCTTAACATGTTATAAGAGATGTACTCAATACTTCTTTATGGGAAGGAGAATCCTCATTAGAATGTAAGTTTATCTTAGGATAAGGTCTACCTTAGCTATGTGAAGCTGTAAATTGCATGATGGTGTGATTGTCATTGCATCATTTGATATATATTTGAAAGAACTATTTGTATCTAGAACTCTGATTAAAATTATTGTCAAACAAAATAAAAGGAAGGATTGCGCTAGGCTACCCCCAAGCTAGCAGCAAGACCCTACTCCAAGGGGGTCATGATTATTGCTACAAGAGGCTTGGACTCTGGCTCTATAGGTGAAAGGTCTGTCACAGTAGGGATAGTCTCGGGCAGTAGTAAATGTAGGTGCCAGAGGGGGATGTGGCTGTAAATCCTGCATTGTTCCCAAAATCTGACAAGTCCCTTCAAGACCTAGGATGGGATCGTAGAACCCTAAATACTAGTTATGAGGGTGGAATCTTGTTGGATAGAATACCCTCATGGAATTTTGTGTATCTTCTGCTGGGTCAGAAATATGGAAATTGTAATAAGCTTCCAATATAATAAAGAATTTTGCTTTACTGTTGGAATTGTATGCATGGCGGTGAGATAAGTTATGTGAAGGAATCTATGATTTAATGGACTAATTAAGGAAGCTGGTTGTATATGTTCCAATAAATGTGTTGTAGGTAATTAAAAAACTAAAGATAATCCCATCGTCAAAGGAAAGCGGGTGGGCGTAACCCCCGATGGGTTCGTCCAATAATACGGTAGAATCGACTTGCATTAATTTAGGGGCCCAAAATGGAATTTTGCCTTATGGGTAGGAGGGTTGACGTACCACACTCCCCTCCGTCTCCCATTCTCTTTGAACCAAGTGCAATAGAAAGTCTGCTTCAAATCAAGTAATCCTGTAAAAGTGGGACTCAGAATTACTGACACTAGCTGGTTGCTAGGAGACCCATCTAATTTTAGGAACCTGAAAATTCAAGTCGATCCTAGTGGGTTCGGCCGGAATTCTCCCATTGCAAAGTAGACTCAATAGGGTCTAAGTGACAAACCCCGTGATGTTCCAAGGGGGCACCAGGCGGCATCATTTTCGGAAAACCTACTGTTGGACTACTAAAAGGTGTGCCGTGGATTGAGACTAGCGAACACCTCACAAACCCTCAAATAGGTAAAATTGCAATTCTTCTTGAAGAGAGAAGGAAAATAAAAATGGGTATTACTCCTTTTCCAAGCCATGGTATGACTTGATCAAGGACCTCACATTTCAATCAAACCTAACATTTTGTCAATTGTTAATGTTGTCTCCTATCTACTAAAAAAGATTCAAGAGTATTCTAATAGGGAGACATGGACTAGGGATTGCCAATCCAATGACAGTAACTAAATTTAACAAAGCTTCAAAGCCTATGAAGAAAACAAATTTGGCCAATGCCCTCATAGATCCTAGCACTCTAGAGACTTGACATATGGATTGAGGGATGCTTCATTATAGATGCATGAATAGATGAAGGCTCCTAAGTTAGCATAATGATAGGTGCGACAATGAGGGAGTTCAAATTGCAATGTATGTAGTGTGCTCAATGGCTCATCTCGCTAGCATATTAAAGCATGATAAAACCTATTGGCATCCTCCCCTATGCCAAAACAACCCTTGCATGAAGAGATTACTAGCTTGCATCTATGACTCACATGGTAGCTCTTATGTAATATTGTTGGGAAGATTGTGGTGGCTATTTGAAGCAAGGGCAAGGAGTGAACATATTCAAAGGAACCTTAATGCAAGGGAGAAAATAAAGTAACCTTGAAGTGGTATGGCTCTCAAAAGGGAAATGGATCCTATCTTGAGAAATATCCTCAAATTCTACCAAAGAAATAGAAGACTCAATCTCTGTAGAAAAAGAAGCGGTGAGTCAAATCCTTTCTAGGAAAATAGAGGCATAGTCCCTGATAGTGGGCACTATAAGCCAATTACCAAAACAAGAAAAGTTCTTATCAATGACTGAATATCCCTTGCCTAATCTAGGAGTAACTTCTCAAGTCAATTTAAACATGGATATTGAAGCAGCATGGATGTATTGTTTCTCTTATTACATGGCCACTTTAGAGCTAGAGATTGAAGAAGAGTGGGAGATATAAAGCATGTTCTTCTCTTATAGGCTACCTATAGAAGTAAAAATAGAGTTTGAAGAGGATGAGTCTCAAAGTAACAAAGAGGAATCCTTACAATCAAAAGATGATAGTGATAATGAAGAATTCATGCCTTGGTGAATGAAGACCGTATGATGATGGATGGAGTGATGATGATTTCCTTTGGGCTAATTAATGGTCCCCAAAGAGTATAGAAGATATACCAAAAGTGAATCAAGCATAATAAGATTTTTTTAATCAATGATTTCTATCACCTTGACCACCAACCCTTTGTGAAGAAAGATGATGATGATGCCCCATGCCAACAAGCACCAAATCTAAAGGAGCAAAGAAGCTTAGAAGTTCCCTCTTGTGTGAATTTTGTATATGCATCATCAGTATATGAATCCTCTAGTCAAGATGAGGTTTCACTTAAAATATAGTGAGAAACGACTAGTGTTCCCTTTTACTCCCCTATGGCATCAAAACATTCGAAACCTGTTGCAAAAAAGTCTAATTTCAATGGAGCACTAGATGAAGAAGCAACACCCTTGAAGGAGTTCAACCTATATCACGAAGCAATGTACAGCACATTCATAAGAGAAATGGAAGGTGAGAATATTGACATTTATGGACATAGATGGAATGGAACATCATCTCAAAGTGGGTAGTGTTCTTCCCAAAGAGAAGCTCATGGCTCTGCGTAGTAACTTTTTGAAGGATGATTTCGATGTGTTTTACTACAAAGGATTCATGCCATAAAGGGCCACATTGTCACTTTTTTGGACTACAGAAAGAACTTAAGGAGGAGCATGTCTAAACTCATAGTTAAGACCCCATCAAAAGACGTGTGTCAAAAATATACTTATTTTTTGCAAAATAAATGTGATTTCTTATGCCTTTATTGATGCACTTGCCTATAATTTTAATGGATATACTCAATGATAATAAATGTGCGAGCGAGGGAGAGAGAAACCAAGGAGTTGCTAATGACAGAATTGTAACTAGCATTGGTTTCTTTTACTCTCCCTTGCATGCACATTACACATTGTTTATATGAACCTAATCCAAATTATATTAGAATATATACACAAATCATTGCTTGCCATAACAATATGTTATAGAATAAAAAAGAGAGGGAGAAACTTGTACTCATCTTTACATGTAACTAAAATATGAATTTATAGAAAGCCCAAGTTTGGCTTACATATAATAGAATGAAAATTGAAAGCTACTTAAGCTTATCTTTGATTTTCAAGTACAAATTCTAGAAAATCCCAACAAGCATGTCTTATTGGTGCACATGGGGCTCACTCCCTGGTACTTATTCTAGACACAAGGATATGGGTCTCCTCATGACCATATACACATCATACATGGAATGAGTGCAATGTTTTGCTCATTGTCATATGCCTCCACCTTCCCTTGCAATGCTTTACCGAATAAGCAAGAAATTGCACCAAAAAGCAATATGGTGCTTACAACCACATAGATGAGGATATGTGCCACCATCTTTAAACAAAACAAAATGAAATGAAATTAAGCGTACTAATATTAAAATAAATAGATGTTGATTAAAAATCATAATCGAAGACTCAAGGGGGGAGAAAGGGGAAGGGGGATCATTATCCATAAATCCTATATATCACATGTGTTCATGGCATGTTTTATATATCCCTATGTAACCTATTTCATGACATTTTCTAAACTTTTCTGTAACTTTATACCATAATTGTAAGCTTCTTATTGTAAGTTTTTTTTTTGGAAAAGAATCTAATAGAGCCTTATGTAATATATATAAGATATTATTTTTATCATAAAATTAATCACAATCTACCTCTTAAGATTTCATAAAAGTGTTTTATAATGTTCCGGACTGAGGAGCTCTCAATGGCACGATTTAGTGGTCCATCAAAGGCTTTTCTCATAATGCCACCCAATACTCATTAGAATAGCATAGGGTTTGTTGCCTAGGATCTCTTGAGTCCACTTCGCAATGGAAGGTTCTAGCCATAGCCCGTAAGGAATCTAGATTTCTAATTCAGCACTAAGATCATATAACAACTTAACTGGCGCCAGTCCTTTAGCCACTACATTCGCAAGCCAACTCAAACCAAAACATATCAATGCCGCACTTGATTCATTCTGAGTGAGAAATGAGATGTAGAAATATGCATCAACCCCTCTACTCCATAGGGTATAGTCTCAACTCCCTAAAATGGCTTTGATTGAAATCTAAGATAACACATTAGGTAGTCATGCACTCAGCTCTTTCCTAATTCCATCACCTTAAAGAAAAATGGTGAGCTCATCAAGACTACCCATCCATAGGACTAATCTGTCAAGGATCTCATGCTCCCACTTTCCTTGAGGATTTATTCTAGTTATCTAATTATCCTAATACATATATATTTTACATGCAAAGATAGCTTCCTTAAGTAACCTTTAAACACTAGTTCCATCACACAATTTATGTAGTCACAGACACAAAGACAATGTCAAAATAATCCTTTGAAAGAAATTATAAAATAATGTATTTATTCATGTGCCTTTTTCAAGATGCAATGCCAACTCAACATTTCGTTCCTTTATTGAGGACTCGTGTCCAATCTCAAGTATATGATCTACCAATCCACTCTTATCTAGCATGAGGACCTTCCAAGAATTCCATCATGGGCTCATAGGGGTACCTAAGATATTACACCCAAAGCCGCCCCCCCCCCCTTGCACCCTTATCACCTCCTAGCCTATAACCTCCTCTCAACAGAGAGACCTCTCACATTTGGGCTTGGTCCTAACCTCTAACAGGGTCAAACATCCCCTTGGTAAAAGTCTTTTGCCACTAACCTTGGGGGAGGTTTAGTGCATAAATATAAATCTACCTAAGAGGGCACAAGAACTTTTGTGCAAACACACAATCAAATAATTAGCCTATCATTGTCAGCTAGAAAAGGAAAACATTAATTTTCTATAATATGAATCCAACAATCACTTTAAATATTGCATAAAAATTAGCCTTTTTTAAAAGAAAAAAATTCAATAACCCAAACAACATGTTTTGGATGCTTTGTAAAATAAGATGCAATCTCCAATAAATTATTCATCCTTAGAGTGCAAGCATATAAAATGATACATGCAACTCCCCTTAGGTTATGCTTAAAATAATACATCACTAGCCTTTTTGTTACATCATAAGTCTTTTGAAATTTATTCAATGTTTTACCATGCGTAACTTATGTATAAAATTCTTATGATCTCGCAAGGTATCTACCCTTACACACCTCATCTCGGGAGTGCAACATTTCCATGTACTTAATGACTAGGTTCTTGAAGGCCTTACCCTTGCAAGTATTCTTACAAGTGGGGATTTGAGATTCATTTGTGCCATGAGCTGGTCAATTCTAACTACAAAAGTAACCATTTGTCCCCTTTTTATTGTTAAATCCAAGAAACCTCATGTACCGTCAATGACCGACCCTCCCCCATCATTGGCATGTAAGTGTATTTGTACTTACGTATCTCTATCAATTTGAAATAAGGTTCATGTCTCATCTTAATATAATCAAATAGAAATGAACCGATTTATGACTTGATAAAAAGAGTAATGATCAAAAGTAGAATAGATTTTACAAAGCACCTAGGGTCCTTAGCATTATAAGCATTGTGGATCGAATGTTGCTTTGCTTGATGGAGTCATCCTCATATTGTCGTCTTGACTTTCTGATCCCAATAGTGCCTCCATAAGACTCCAAGGTGTGCATACAAAATTTTTCCTTCCGATCCTTGCTAGGCGATATCCTCATTTATTGCTTTTGGTTGATGATGATCCAAAGTTAATTAGGTGGTGACATGGTGACCCTCATTGCTATGAGAGAGAGAGAGAGAGAGAGAGAGAGAGAGAGAGAGAGAGAGAGAGAGAGAGAGAGAGAGAGAGAGAGAGAGAGAGAGAGAGAGAGAGAGAGAGAGAGAGAGAGAGAGAGAGAGAGAGAGAGAGAGAGAGAGAGAGAGAGAGAGAGAGAGAGAGAGAGAGAGAGAGAGAGAGAGAGAGAGAGATGGCAAGACTACAATGATGATCATGATTATTGATATCAATTGCACAATTTAGGCAACATAAGCCATAATAAAATCAAGGAGGGTGGCAGTGCATTCTCAATCAATGATCTTTTTATTTATTTTTTAAGATTTTTATATTATAAAAATACTAAGTGTTAAAACCTTTAAACTCATCCCCTCCTAATGCTAGCTCCCATGGAGGGGGGAATGAATTTTATATCCTCCTCCTCTTAGAGGAATTGAGATGTTTTCATCTCAAAAGAAACCTAGAGAGGAAGTTGGATCATAGGGCTTGTGGTTTAGGATCCATCATGCTTTCATTGCACTCCTTTGATTAAAGGTAAGCTCTCAAACTAAAAGTGATACAGTGATTACAAGGGCAAGGTAGAATAACCATTACAAGGTAGTTTTATTACAAATATTAGGGCTTATTACATCTTAGAAAGATCCCTTTTGTTAATATTGAGAGAGGCAGAGACAGAGTGAAGAGCTAACATGCTCTCACCTTCTTCCATTCATTCATTATTTCATAACCACACATAGAGTAAGTGTATACAATAGTACTAAGGTCCGTAGGACCATTCACATTGGGTCTAAGACCACAGACTTATTTAATGTCCCACACTTGCTGATACAGCTGGACTAGGTTAATCTTAGTCATACATATTAATAGGAGAATAGTATGAGCTTGATATTTTAACACTCCCCCTCAAGCTCAAATCATCTGATGAACTCCAAGTAGCTGTCTAAAACTACTAAACTTATCTTTACCCAAAGACTTCGTAAAGATATCTGCAACCTGTTCATCAATCTTCACATGCATAAGATCTACTCTCCTTGCAAGAACCATCTCTCTAATAAAATGGTAGTGTACCTCTATGTGTTTTGTCCTGGCATGGTAGACTGGATTCGTTGCCAGGAGTACACTACGTAGATTGTCACATAATAAGGTCACTGGAGCATTCACCTGGATATCCAAATCAGCCATAAGCTTGAGCAGCCATGAAATCTCGCATGCTGCCAATGCAGCACCCCTATACTCTGCCTTAGTACTAGACAATGCAACCGTTGGTTGCTTCTTGCTACTCCAACTGATCATGCCACTTCCAAAGCCAAAAGCATAACCACTCGTAGATCTGCGATCATATGACCATCCTGCCCAATCCGCATCTGTGTATCCAACCAGTTTCAAGGGTTTATCTCTCATATAGAATAGCCCATAATCTACAGTGGACTTAACATATCTCATAATCCGCCTAACAGCATCCAAGTGTGGCTTCCTGGGCTTCTGCATAAATTGACTTATGAGCCCAATTGCATAACTCAAATCTGGCCTAGTGATGGTCAGATAGATCAGACTTCCAACCATCTGCCTGTACATAGTCACATCCTGAATTTTAGCTCCAGTCCTAATGTCCAACTTGACATTCTGATCAAGGGGTGTATCCAATGGTTTACATTCAGCCATGCCATACTTCTTCAGCATTTCCATGGCATAATGTTTCTGCATCAGCCATAAACCATTTTCAGCCTTGATTACCTCAATACCCAAAAAGTACTTCAACTCACCGAGATCTTTCATGTCAAATTCAGATTTCAACATCTTCATTACATGCTGTATGCCCAAGTCATCATCACCAGTGATTATCAAATCATCAACATATATGACCAGCGCTACTAAGCCACTGTTAGTATTCTTTGTAAACAGGCTGTGATCAGCCCTACCAACAGTAAATCCCAACCTCTGCAAGTAGTTACTGATCCTAGCATGCCAAGCTCTCGAAGCTTGCTTTAGCCCGTAAAGTGCCTTTTTTAGCTTGCATACATAATGCTGAAAATCAGGGTAAACATACCCTTCTGGCTGAACCATATAGATATCCTCTACTAAGTCACCATTAAGAAATGCATTCTTAATGTCCATCTACTGTAATTTCCAGCCTCTAGTAGCAGCCAAAGCAATCACAGTGCGTATGGTTGCCATCTTGGCAACAGGGCTGAATTTTTCCTCATAATCAAGTCCATATTGTTGGGCATACCCCTTAGCAACCAGCCTGGCTTTGTACCTTTCCACACTACCATCCGACTTGCATTTGATTTTGTAGACCCATTTGCAGCCAATGGTCTTTTTTCCTTCAGGCAGTGGCACAAGATCCCATGTCTTATTTTCAGCCAAGGCATTCATTTCTTCATCCATGGCTACACACTAGTTCTCATCTTCCACTACTTCAGCATATGTACCTGGTTCTTTGATCTCCATCACTTTTTTCATGTAAGCATAATGCTTTGTAGTGTAGCCACTATATGTCAACCTGTCAATAGGGTATCTGACTCTCTGTGAGCGTCTAAGCTATGGTGCACTACTCGATTCCCCTCTCTCATGAGGCGGAATGTACCTGCTCTGCCTTGCGCCAAGAGTATAAATAGTCGGAATACCAAGTTCACTGTCTAAAGTGTCAGTAGACTCATATCCAAAAGTCATTCTACCAGGTGTCATCATCCCAGATACATCCTCAATAACTTTCTCTTTTCTTTTGCTATCCACGACATCATATCTCCCCCTCACTGACATACTGGTGTTAGTGGATGGTGAGCTCCTCAATCTCCCTGTCCATGGAGATACTGTCTAACTACTAGGTCCTGTCATAGTAGTGCTCTGTTGCATATCAATTGTAGATACATGAGTGGAAGGCATATCCGATGGCACTATAGCTGGTGATACATACCAAGAACCCATCTCATCAAAAATAACATCCTTGCTCACCAAGGTCTCCCTGGTAGAGGGGTCATAGCATTTGTATGCCTTCTTCTCTTGCGAATATCCAATGAAAATACACTTATGTGCTTTTGGGTCTAGCTTCTTTCTTTTTTCATCTGGAATATGCACATAAGAAAGACAACCAAAGACTTTCATATGACTTACATCCAGCTTATAGCCATACAGCTTGTCAAATGGTGTCACTTCATGAATATCTGTAGTGGGAGTCCGATTCAAGATATACATGACTATCATAACAGCCTCAGCCCAATAATAGAGTGGCATCTTCTTCTCATTCATCATGGCACGAGAAGCTTCCATCAAGATCCTGTTCTTTCTTTCAGCTACCCCATTCTGCTGAGGAGTGTAGCTGCAAGTAAGCTGCCTATGTATGCCATTTTCAGCCAGAAAGTTGTCAAACTCATTTGACACATACTCCCCACCGCTCTGATCTCAAGCAAGATATATAGCAGTCAAATTCCTTTTCAACTTGCTTTTTAAACTATTGAAAAATAGCAAACACCTCATCTTTTGTCTTCAGAATGTAAACCCAAGTATAGCGACTGTAATCATCAATGAATGTCACATAATACTTCGAGCCTCCCATGGATGCATTATGGGCTGGCCCCCAAACATCAGAGTGCACTAATTGCAATGGATGTGTACTCTGCCTTACATGCCTGACAAATGGCAACCTTGACTGCTTACCAAACTGGCAAGCATCGCATACATGACCAATATCTAAATATTGGAACTTGGGTAGACCTGTAACAAGCTGTTTTTTCTGCATAATTTGTAGCCTTTGCAAATTTACATGCCCCACTCTCTTGTGCCAAATTTCCAAATCTCTGATAGTGCCAGAACTATGAGCAAACATAGCTGAATTCAGCTTTGGCAATGTAGCATCAAGAGTAAACATTCTGCCATTCCTATGACCGCGAGCTATCAACTTGCATCCATTGCCAAACTCTTCAATAAAGCATCCATGCTTATTGAATCTAACCTACAAGTTCTGCTCCGTCATCTAACCAACATACAATAAGTTCTTCGTAATTGATGGAACATGCAATACATCATGCAGATTTTTCTTTCTGCCATCATGAACCACAAGAGGCACTTTGCCTTTATGTTCAATGCTATGATGCGTGTCATCACCTGTACAGACATAGCCATGTTTTTCAGCCACCATATCAGTAAACCAATCACCGTGAGGAGTCATGTGGTTCGATGCCCCTAAATCAATATACCAAACTGCATCATCAGTGGATTTTTCAGCAACTCTATCTTTTACATACTGCATGGCAAACAATCTATCCCCTAAAGTATCATCTGCCTGACTAGATGTAGCAAAATGTCCATGTTGTTTGCCTTTCTGATTGCCCTGCTTCTTCTAGCAGTCCTTGGAAATATGCCCATACTTCCCGCAGTAATGACAATCCTTATCCTTGTTCGGATTGTTAGATGGACGCTGATGTTGCCAGGAGCCTCTACCTCTAGGGCTAGATCTCCCCCTGCCTCTAAAGTTTCCACCACCTCTTGCATTCGATACCTGCTGGTTGTTATTGCCATAGGATGCATTTTGCTAGCCTCCTCTGCCAAATCCATAGCCTCTACCACGGTTTCCACGGCCGCGTTGATTGGAATAGAAAACTGCATCCTTGTTTTTAGAACTACTAGATCCTGCAGCCAAGCCAAGCTTAACCTCTTCATGGATAAGCAATGCAACCAGCTCATTGAAATCAAGCATTTCAGCCCACACAGACACAGAAGTGTCAAAAGACTTATACTTTAGCCCCAAGCCATTCAAAGTCACAGCAACCATGTCTTCATCTTCAACCTGTGAGCCAACAGATACCAGCTGATCCACAACCACAATGGTCTTAACCTTCGTGACATAATCCTATATAGATCTACTCTTCCTCTCCATGTTGTTGAACTTCTGCTTCAACTGTATCTTCCTGGCACTTGTGGTTGTGCCATAATACTTGACCAAAATGACCCATGCATCCTTAGGAGAGTTGCAGCTCATTATCTGCATTACCATGGCATCTGAGATACATAAAGAGAGCCAGTGCAAGACTCTACGAGCTCTTTCTTTCTAAGCTCGGTGTAATCATCTCTGATCAGCCGTAGGTCGATCTGGGAGCTCAGGTTCAGCTTCTGCTCCAGTCACCAACTCCCAATAAGCTTTCCCTATTAAGAAGTTCTCCATGCAGAACTTCCATATGGCATAATTATTACTGTCAAGCTTTTCCCCCACTATTTGGGTTATGTTGTCAGTCCTCTCTGCATTAGCCATGTTGTACCAGACACTATTTAGTCACTGCCTGACTTCGTGCAAGCCAACAAGTATGACTGAGCAAGTTCAATCCTCAACTATTTATGATAGTTTTCTGTAATTAATTGCAGTAAAAAACCAGGGTATTTCAGCCCAATGACAGCTCAAAATAGTCCACAACCAGTGGTCTAACTCATAAGTATAATAGTCAATACATATACTTTGGAGTTGCTTCAGCTTAAACTCCTACAACCTCACTGCGAAGGTAAATACATACAGTCTGAAAACTGTAAACTGTTAGTGACCAGCATCTTATTCAAAGCCAAAACTGAGTCATATACGTATGGGCACAGATCTGAGTATGCATGGTACTCGGCAAAGCAGGTACCAAATGGATGTCAGTATGTTTCAACCTTCAAGTGATAAAACCGTTATACATTCAAATTACAGATTTCGGCTTGTAATTTCTAGATCTATAAATGCATTTCAAAATTGAATTTTTAATCCCTTTTAATCATGCCCAAGTGTACATGGGTATTGTATAGACATTTATCAAGCATTCTTGATAGTCATATCCATCATTCCAAAGCCTTGGTGGATCAACCAGTGCCCTGTATTAGTGCTGAAAAACTTCTGGACATATTTCAGCATGTCATTATCTTCAAACACTGAGCATTTGACACTCCCAATCGAAGATAAAAAACATAAGAGATAACACATATGCTTTGTCAAGCATCAACCAAGTATAAGCTCTTCAATGATCAATGTCTATTAAGACTTCATTGTTGTCTATGAGTTACCATACACAACAAGTGTATTTAGCCTGCATTACACAGGTCTGCTGGTCACATTCAGATTTCTTTACATAAGTTTGCTACATCATACGTAATTCTCCATGAGCTCCTGTTGTAGCCCATCTCTCCTGTTTGCTATTATTATGGGATTGCTGTATTGAGTTGTTGCTGCTACTACTGAAGGTCTTGTTTTGTAGTTGAACAAGGGTGCCACTATTGAGCTCATTCACGCTGGCAAGAGAGGTGCCACTTGTCCTGTTCTTTAGGGCCAACAACTATGGAGGAAGCCCATTATCAATTGGAGCAGATAGCAAGTTGAAATATTCCACATGAGCTACCATATTATTATTGCTAGCTTTTGTCTTCAATGAGCTCGAGTGACTACCCCCATTTGTTATTCATTGGGTTGAGCTTTCAATGCCCTTCTTCAATGATAAGCTAAAAAACGGAAGGTCAAATATATCACCACTCTGATTGCACTTGTTGCATCCACGTGAGTTGCCTAGAACTACACCATCAAGTGCGCTGAATCCCCTCTAAATCTGAGCTGAATCCTTGCCAATTTGATCACACTGTCATCTGACTACAGATCAGTGTAGTAGCCTCCTATTTATGGAGAGAGATTTCCACTTGTTTCAATGTATGCAAGATATTTTTCCTATGTCCAAGCATGGAGTCTGTTCATCACTTTGACCATCAAAAACAGGCACAGATTTTCAGACTATTCACGATGTTTTACAGGCGCTGATTTTCATATATGTTTCCACTATATGTTGCTTCCAATGCTGGTCATAATCTACTCCATAACATGATTCAAATCAAGCTCTTCAACCCTTCGTTCAAGCCTTGATGACCTCCTGTCAATCGTATGCATACAAACATTGATACATATCTTCCATTTGGCTATGGCTTCATCTGCAGGTGTCCAGCTCCTTCTTCATTTCTAACTTCATTGCCTCTGCACTGCAAGTGGTCATGCCCATTCTCCCACAGCCTCATGGATGAGGCTCTGATACTATGTTAATATTGAGAGAGGCAGAGACAGAGTGAAGAGCTAACATGCTCTCACCTTCTTCCATTCATTCATTATTTCATAACCACACATAGAGTAAGTGTATACAATAGTACTAAGGTCCGTAGGACCATTCACACTGGGTCTAAGACCATCGACTTATTTAATGTCCCACACTTGCTGATATAGCTAGACTAGGTTAATGTCAGTCATACATACTAACAGGAGAATAGTACGAGCTTGATATTCTAACATCTTTTAGGGTTTCTAATAATCTTTTAGGTTTATAATGGGCTCTAGGGCTTCATCGATATCCAATTCTTGAGGGAAGCCAAATGTTGAACTTGTGCGGCTTCATTTTATTGTTGGTTCCTCCTCTTCCTAAACCAATTCAGGGCATTCTCCTTGGATATGCCCAAGCTCATTACAAAGCAAGCATCGATGATTGGGGAATCCCCTTTAGGTGTGCCCTATCCCATTGTACTCATGATGCTTCTTTCCTTGGTCCTTTAACGTCATCTTCAAGAAGTTCTTCTCCATTAGGTCTTATCAAAGCTTTGGCTACTATGAGAGCATCTTGCAAGTCTATTGGCCTTAAGGATTCTAGAGCAATGTCCCAACAATTGATTTGTTGAATTTTCACAAATTGGGAATAACAGGCTTCTAGACTTAGTAGGTGGCATAAGAAAGAGAACTTGTTTATCTTGATAGTGTAATAGGAAGGTGGCAAGTATCTCTATTTTATAGCCTTCTTGATATATTCTCAGCTTACAAGGGTTTCGAAGGGAGCATCTCAACACTAGTACTTCCACCATAAGTGTACATCACCTACCAGCTTCATCTTTGTAATCAAAGCATTGTTAGTTGTGCTTATACATAACACATTAAAATAATCTTCAAGGTTTTTGATCCAAAGTTCAATGTTATAGTCTCAATATTGGATTGTTTTATCTGAACTCAAGTGACTTGACTTTATTCAAGAGGAACTTATTTTCTTGGAGTTTAGCATTAACAGAGTGTGTCTTGAGGCTATTGGGTTTAGGATAACTTCAACTCTTCTTATCTTGAACTCACAAGTAAAAATGTTAAGGCAACACATGCGTAACTTATTGCAAACTTATTCATCTTTGCTCTAAGACCACATGTAACATGCCCAATTTAGGGGCCCTTGTGGTAGCACGATTTAGTAGTCCATCAAGAGAATTTTCTTAAACAACACCACCTAGTATTCCTTAGAATAACATGGGGTTTATTGCCTAGGCTCTCCCAAGTCCACTTCACAATGGAAGATTTCATCTATAACATGTAAGGATTGACCTAATTTCGAGTTTCTAATTCAACATAAGGTCACCTAGCATTAATTAATCCCTGAGAGCCACTGCATTTCCAAGCTAACTCAACTAAAGTAGGTCAATGTTGCACTTGGTTCATAGCGAGTGAGAAATGAGAGGAGCAATATGTGTCGTCCTCTTTACCTGTAGGGTATAGTCTCAACCCGTTCCCCTAAAATGACATTGATCATAATCTAAGAGAACACACTAGGTAGTCACACATTTGATTCTTCCCTAATTTCGTTACCTTTAAAAAAAACTCTCGGCGCATTGGGACCACCCATCCATAAGATGGCAAACCCATTAGGAATATCACCCTCCCACTTTCCTTAGGGGTTTTTTTTAGTTATCTAATTATCCTAACATGTTTGTGTTTGATATGAAAAGACAATTTCTTTAATTAACCATTAAATACTAGTTCCTTTACGTAATTTATGATCACATACAAACAACAATGTCAAAATAACCCTTTGAAAGCAACTATAAAATAATGTATTTATTCATGCACCAAATGTAGCATTCCATCCCTTAATTTGGCACTCGTGTCTAATCTCAAGTATACAATCCATGCCCTAATGTTCCCTTGATGAGACACTGACAAGCGATGAGCCACCCCTCGCTTCTCTCCACACTCTCACCATCGAGAGGGGGTGGAATATCTACTCATGCAGGATGTATTAGAAATTTTGGATCCAAGAGAAGAAGAACTATAATGTATCATGGGGCATGATGCACTTGATGATTTTATAGATTTTGATATACATGATGCCACATCACCTTGATGAGGTGGATCAATATGATGGTATGAGTGTCGACGACATCTCTATCATTGTGAGCATCCAAGAGCAGATTGAGGATGCGGCGCCACAGCATGAGATCTCAGATAAGAAAGTTCGAGAGGTTGCAAGAAATCCTATTTGGTCCTGGACCCCAACTACACAGTTGCTTCCCAGAGGAGAGAGATGAGGGTGGCTCGGTTGCAAGAGGAGACCTATATGCTCCATTACAACAGCAGATAGATGATGTAGAGAAGGTAATATTATCAGATGCACGTGTAAATTCACCAATAGGGCCTCTAAGGCATCGGAACCCGTAGGGAAAATTTTTGTTGGGATCGGGCCCCTAGAACAACCCTAGACGGAGGTTCGCATCTGGGGGCCTAAAATTCGTGGCCAGGGTACTTTGGGGGCTCGATCCTGATAAAAATTTACCCCAAGGGTCAAATTCAGTCCCCCAGATGCGAGCCTCTAGCTAGGGCTGCTTTGGGGGCCCAATCTTGTTACCCCAAGGGTCCCAATGTCCTAGAGGCTCCACTAGTGAATTTGCACACCGCATGCATAGTGAGTCTCACACAGTGAGTCTGGCACTGAACTTGTGTGATGTAGGAGATTGTCTATATAGATGAGTTTACATCTAAGCAGCAAGGTGGCCGATCTAGTAGCCAAGGAAGGGTGTAGGACTCAACATTGAAGGAGTACATCACCCATCTTGTGAGCGATATTATTTTATTTCATAAGACATGCTCTCACTTGAGAACTTCCTAAAGTTGAGGGCACTGCCCTTCAAGACCATCCTGATGAACTCCAGCTTGGAGAAAGTAGTGTTGCTTTGACATTCAAAGCTCCTCTACTTATTCTCTAGTACTAGGTTTGGGCCACTTTTTTCCATGATAGCCCATGGCATGGTTGCTGGTGTTCAAGACCAAAATGTCATTAGGTAGGAACTACTAGGGAAAAATGTGTTGCTGCTGCCTATGATCAAGAATAGCTTTGACCATGGTGAGTGTAGCTTGAAGAAGCCTAGGAGAGAGTAGATGTACTTATTGCCAAATGATATCTCATCACCAATGTAATGCACTTTGTAATCTTCTCTTGAAGTAATAAAAACCGATGTTTGTTGGATTTGCGTGAAATGTACTTTGTCATATGTGTCATTTATTATTATTTTTTATTTTATTTGTCACCTTTATACGCAACATGATTCGTACCCTAAATTAAATACGCATTGTTTTATCAAATTTGTGCACAACATGCATTCATTTGAATGCATGTAATGAGAACTCAAAGACATAAATAAAACAAATAACAAGAGAATAAATAAAAATAAGATGCACCAAAAAATTTGTATTCATATTCATAACATTTTACATGGGATCCATTAGAACCAAGGTTTTACAAAATCTCTTTGCAAGCTACATTCCCTATATGTTAAGTAGTATACCCCTATCATTGTTGATCTCTGTGAGGACTATCCTTCCATCACTGGAAGAACCTTACTATCCGCGATCCTTGTGATGGTGACTCTCCTTGCATGCATTGTTGCATAGACCGAGTCTTCGAACAAGTCGATGAGTTAGGCTTTAGCAGCTTCTTGTAGTGCAAGGAGGGCCTAGGCAAGATAGTACTTATCAAGTTGCTTAGCAACTACTGGTATCTTAGACTAGCACTTGGAGCCTTGGTTTACCCCTAATCCTACTAGTAGTGATGTCAATAATGTTGCATTGCTCTACTCTGCTATTGTGTTGTCTAGCAATCGCTTCATGAGAAGCTCACTCAACGTCAAGTCTCGTTCTAGCGCTCTCTCATGGTCAATTTGACTCCTGCATGCTAGGTTCATGTGAGGTGTCCGCTAGTCCCAATCCACGGCACACCTTTTAGTAGTCCATCAGTAGGTTTTTCCATAAATGATGCCGCCCGCTGCTCCCTTGGAACATCACGGGATTGTCACTTAGGCCCTACCGAGTCTACTTCGCAACGGGAGAGTTCTGGCCGAACCCACTAGGATCGACCTGAAGACTTGGGTTCCTAAAATCGGATGGGTCTCCTAGCAGCCAGCTAGCGTCAGTAATTTCGAGTTCCACTTTTTAGAGGATTACTCAATCTGAAGCGGACTTGCCATTGCACTTGGTTCAAAGAGAATGGGAGACGGAGGGGAGTGTGGTACGTCAACCCTCCTGCCCATAAGGCAAAATCCCATTCCGGTCCCCTAAAACAATGCAAGTCGGTTCTACCTAATGACTACTTGGTCAATTTATCGTCTTTCTATTTCTATATTCGATGTAGAAAAGCTCCCAGCTAACCGGGACCACCCTACCATTGGACGGACCCGTCGGGGGTTACGCCCACCCGCTTTCCTCTGATGATGGGTCATCTTTAGTTTTTTAATTACCTACAACACATTTATTGGAACATATACAACCAGCTTCCTTAATTAATCCATTTAGTCACACATTCCTTCACATAATTTATCTCACTAACACGCATACAATTCGAACAGTAAAGCAAACTTCTTTATTGTATTGGAAGTCTTATTACAATTTTCATCATTCCGACCCAACGGAGAGATACACAGAATTCCATAAGAACATTCTGTCCACCAAGATTCCACCCTCATAACTAGTATTTAGGGTTCCAGGATCCCATCCTGGGTCACGAAGGGGCTCGTCAGATTCTTGGAACAATGCAGGATTTACAGCCAGAGCCCCCTCTGGCACCTACAATTCCTACTGCCGAGACTATCCCTATTGACAGACCTTTCGCCTACGGAGCCGGTCCAAGCCTCTCGTAGCGATAATCATGACCCCCTTGGAGTAGGGTCTTGCCGCTAGCTTGGGGGTAGCCTAGCGCGATCCTTCCTTTTATTCTGTTGGCAATAATTTCAATCAAAATCTAGATTCTAGCAAACACAAACAGTCCTTTCAAATATGTATCAAATAGTGCAATGACAATCATCCCAACATGTAAATCACAGTTTCACATAGCCAAGGTAGACCTTATCCTAAGGCAACCTTTCATTCTAATGAGGATTCTTCTCCCCATAAAGAAGTGTTGAGTACACCTCTTAAAACACGTTAAGCAAGGCATGAGTTTTCCATTTGGATTCACTTATCTAACATAAGCAAAATCCCTTAAGGAAATATATTGTGTCAATAAACTCAACAAGATGATCTTTAGGATTCCTAAATAGATAACTAGTTTCTATAACCTTCACTAATCAGTTCTTAACCTTGTCGTATTTTGATCATAACTCTATTGAATACGCATAAAGACATATGTACAATAACCTTTGACAATTAATTCTATCTTGATTCTATGCCTTAGTATCCCAACTATTCTAGCTAGAAATCATAGTGATTAATCGTTTTATGCTTGAACTAATATGTCCTTCTAGATGAGTTATCAGTTTAATGTGTAAGCGAAGAATATGAAAGCTAATATCCTATGTAATTTATCTTATATTGTAAAATTGATAATCTAGTAATGAATAACCTGGTTTGGCGGCATGATGACATTAGGAACTTCATCTTTACTCGCGCTCGCATTAGCCACACCCGATGTTCCAATTGTGGTGGCAATTCCCGCAACCTTGGGCACTCCCGTATCATTGGCAATACCCGTTGCTTGACCGGTTGCATTGATTTCCATGGTTTTTTCACTTCGTCGCTTTGGAGCCATCGTCCACGAGGAGTTTGAGAGATAGGGAAGGTGGGATAGATTTTAGATGAGAGAGGGTAGAGAATATGGCTTAGTTAAAGATCGAGACAAGGGATTTGAGCTAGCTCTCTTTCTCTCTCTCTCTCTCTCTCTCTCTCTCTCTCTCTCTCTCTCTCTCTAGCTTCTCGCAGCCTCTTGAAGGAGTATTCTTCCTTCTCTCTTCTTCTCTCTCGCAGCCTCTCGGGGTCTCCTTATGTCCCTTATGCCTCTCCCATGCCTCGTATTTATAGTGAATTGGGGAAGAGGGCTTGTGGTTGAGAAGTGGAGCTCTTTGTGGAGGGGGATCTTGGAAAGATCAGTAATCTGATGCTCAGATCATAAATCTGATGGTTCCATTGGCTCCGAAAGGGGGGTAAAACCCCAAGACACTTGATTAGAAAGCTCTCAGTTCACTCTTTCTTCTTTTTTTTGTTCGAAGTGCTGTCTACTGCCTGTAAACTGCGATCGCGGCGCGCGCGATTTCGCTAGTCACTTTTCTTTATTTTTCTTTTTATAAAATCTTCAAACTAACTAACACATCACTTGTTTTTTTCTTTTAAATGACATCTAGTTCTAGAAATCTCCATATCTTTTTTTTTTAAAATTAAGATAATCTCTAAAATATCTAAAATATTCTAGTCTTGTCCAAAAGTCTAATATTTTTAGACCATCCAAACTATACACATTATCCTAGTGATTAATATAACTCATAAGTTTCGTTCACGTTGTAATTTACGTGAAGGATGGCCACGGTCCTTGCCAATTCGAGAAAAATATCGAATTTACGACTCTTGATTTTTCTAAATAAAATATTTTAAATTAAATTAATAATTAATGTTAGTTAGTTTTTACCTTAGTTAGTCTTTAGTTAGTAATCTTACTAACTTATTAATTAACTAACTAACTTTTGAACTAACCAACTAACTTTTATTGTGTGGAAATATTACATCCTTCTCCCCTTAGAGAAATCGAGATGTCCTCATCTCGAGAGAAACTGTGGGTATTGTTGATGAAGAGCATCCTCATCTATCCATGAAGCATCTTCTTCAGGGTAATCCTTCCATTGAACAAGGTATTCTCTAAGGGTTCTACTCCTCAATTTTCTCTCCCTTACATCAATGACTCTGTCAGGTTGTAGCTCAAGGACTCCTTGGCTAGGTATTACAACTTGTTCATCATCAAGGATATGGTTAGGGTTAGCTACGTATGCTTTCAATAAGCTAACATGAAATACATTGTGGATTTTTATATTCTCAGGGAGTTGTATCTTGTAAGCGCTTGGTCCTAGGCATTTGAGAATCTTATAGGGTCCACAATATCTTGGACTTAGCTTCTTAAACTCACCTAAAGACAAAGAACTCTTGTTTGGATGGACACGGATGAAGACCATGTCTCCCTCTTTGAAGATTCGTTCTTGCCTTTTTAGATCAGCATACGCCTTTTGTCGATCCTTGGCAGCTTGAATATCCTGTCTAATGATCTTGATTTGATCATCCATTTCTTCTAACATTTTTCTCTAGGCTTCTACCCTTAGAGTAGGATCGGAAAAATTAAGTGGCATACGACAATCTTGACCATACAGTGCCTGAAATGGAGTCATCTGAATACTTCGATGATAGGAGGCATTATAGGCAAATTCCACTAAGGATAGATACTGAATCCACCTTTTAGGTTCCTTGCTGCAATATGCACGTAGAATATCCTCAATTACTTAATTAACTCGTTCTGTCTGCCCATCAGTTTGTGGATGATAAGCAGTACTGAAACAAAGTTGGGTTCCAATGGCTTCAAATAAACTCTTCCAGAAGTGTGATGTGAAAAGAGAGTCACGATCACTGATGATCCTTTTAGGTAACCCATGTAACCTAAAAATCTCTTTTACAAAAATTCTAGCAATATCTGAAGCCTTGTAATTGGTTTTTGTTGGTAGAAGATGAGCGACCTTTGTTAGCATGTCTACTATTACCATTATTGAGTTATATCCTCCTTGTACAGAAGGTAACCCAACTACAAAGTCCATGCTAATAAATTCCCATTTCATCTGGGGAATGTCAAGTGGCTAGAGTTTTCCTGGTAACTTGACACGTTCAGATTTTACCCTTTGGCAATTTAGACATTCAGTGACATACTTAAGTACATCACCCTTGAGTTTTTGCCAGTAATAACTTTTCCTGACAGCATTAAGAGTTTTTGCATATCCTGGGTGTCCTGAAAAAGGAGAGTCGTGTGCTTCCCAAAGTATCCTTCTCTTGAGAGTCTGACTTGAAGGAATGCATAGTCTCATTCTGAAATAAACAAGTCCTTCATCTTCATCTATAGAGAATTCCTGATACTTAGTCTTGAGTTTGGGATCTTGCTCCTTATTCTGAACTTCCCAAAACAATTGTTGATAGCCTGGGTCCTTATTCGCTTCATCCTTGGTCAACTCGATGATAGGATTAGTCGGCATCGATACCATTGTAGCCAGAGTTTCTGACCTAGATGGTTCTTCAGTGATAAGAGCATTAAGGAAGGCTTTACGGCTAAGGGCATCTGCTACTACATTTTCTTTACCGGGTCTGAACTTAATTTCAAAGTCATATTCCTGTAGAACCTCGATCCAACGTCGTTGCCTCATATTAAGATCAGGTTGAGTAAAAATCCACTTAAGACTTTTATGATCTGTGACTAAGGAAAACTTATTTCCAAGCAAGTAATGTCTCCATAATTTGAGAGCATGAATCACAGCTAATAACTCCAGGTCATGAGTAGCATATTTCTGCTCATGGATTTTCAACTTTCTTGAAGAGTAAGCTATAGGATGTCCTTCCTGCATTAGTACACATCCCAATGCAAGAGAGCTGGCATCTGTGACAACTTCAAATTCCTTGCTTAAGTCAGGTAGCCTTAAGATAGGAGCAGTTACCAGACTATGCTTTAGTTGCTCAAAGCTAGATTGTTCGATTGGCGTCCAATTAATGGCAACTTGCTTCTTAAGTAAATTTGTAAGAGGTGCTGCAATTTGAGCATAGTTTCTGATGAATACCCTATACCATCCTGTTAGGCCAAGGAAACTTCTCACTTCCTTGATAGTGGTTGGGGATGGCCAATCTTGAACATCCTTGACCTTGGCAGGATCTACTGATATACCCTCAATAGACACTATGAATCCCAAGTATTCAATCTTTCTTTTGAAGAATGCACACTTCTTCTTCTTGGCATACAACTTGTGTGTTCTCATTGTCTCTAGGACAATACGAAGATGTGGTTCATGATCCTCTTCCTCCTTAGAATAAGTTAGGACGTCATCAAAGAATACAAGGACAAAGTCATCAAGGTGGGGTCTAAAAATGTCCTGCATTAACCTGTTGAAGGTAGCTGGAGCATTTGTCAATCCAAATGACATCACAATGAATTCGAAATGGCCATATCTTGTGTTGAAGGCGGTCTTTGGAATATCTTCATTCTTGACTCTAATCTGGTAATATCCTGACCGAAGATCAATCTTAGAAAAGATCTTTGCTCCTTGTAGACGATCAAGAAGCTCATCAATCCTTGGGATTGGGTACTTATTCTTTACTGTCACCTGGTTTAGCCCTCGGTAGTCGATACAAAGACGGAGAGTTCCATCTTTCTTCTTTTGGAATAATACTGGGGCTCCCCATGGTGAACTACTTGGCCGGATATACCCTTGTTCTAGCAGTTGCTTGAGTTGCTCTTTTAGTTCGATGGCTTCAGGAATAGACATTTTGTAAGGTCTTTTTGCCACTGGAGCGGCTCCTGGAATAAGTTTGATCTCATGATCAACTTCTCTTTCTAGAGGTAACTCAGTTAGCTCTTCAGGAAATATGTCAGCATACTCTTCTAACCAGGATGGTTCTTCTTCTGCATGATCATCTTGATTTACCTTGTTAAGCTTGATCAAGTAAACAGGTAATCCTTTCTTCAAGCCTTTCACAATTCGAGAAGCTTTTGCCAATTGAACTTTAGGTTTTCCTGTTTCACCTTGTGTAGTTGCTATTTCACCGTTCAAATCCTGAAATGTGACTTGACCTTTTCCACAATGGATATGAGCATCATTGGGAATCAGCCAATCCATTCCTAGTAAACATTCATAGGCTCCTAGGTTCATTACTCTGAATCTCATACTTGAAAGGTTTTCCCCTAGGTTAAACTCTACCTTGGCAGTTTGCTGTGTAGAAAGTACTTCCTTTCCATTTGCTAATTCCACAAGCAGCTTTGATGCATTTACAGTATCTATACCTATCTTCTTAGCACACTTGGGTGAAATAAATGAGTGTGTACTTCCACAGTCAATCAAAACTTTAAATGATTTACCTTGGTGACTAGCCGGTGTCTGTATTACCGAATATTGACGATTTGGTCCTTTCCTGTGGAATGCAGCATGAACAGTTGCTCTTTCAATATCTTCTTCCATAGTAGGGTCTTCCTCCTTATTAGTCTCTTTTAGGGTAATATTTGACGTTCTTCCTCTTGCCATAGCTACATAACCATGACCTTGGGCAGCTCTGCCTTGACCTCGAAATTGGCCTTGGTGATGGTTTCTACCAAGCTTTGAACAATCTCTCCTGAAATGTCCTGTCTCATTACAATGGAAGCACCTAAGACCATCCCTGTTTCCTTGGGTATGAATAAAATTTCCAACTGCATTGGATTTTGCCTTCTTCTTTTGTCCTTGGAAAAATTGTCCTTGGGTTCTTTTTGCTTGACCTTTGAATCCTCCTTTGTTCTGGTTATTGTAGCTCCAGAACTTATTGTTATTAGGCTTTGATTGTACTTCCCGCACAATAGGAGCAGCTCGAATCAAAGCATCCTGGAGGTCTATGGGGCGCATTGATTCTAAACGAGTGTTCAGAGGATAATTTAGCCCATTGCAAAACTTGGACACTTGTTGAACAGTATCCATGGGGGGTGCATATTTAAGAAGAGAAACAAACTTGGAGTAGTATGCTTCCAAGGTCAGCCCCATTTGCTTCAAATTGAAGAACTTGTTCATCTTTTGGGTGCGATAAGCTGGAGGTAAATACCTCCCTCTTACAGCTTCTTTCAGCAAGTCCCAAGTAATGGTATTTTCAGGGACACCTTGATCTCGGCACCACTGCTTCCACCAAAGTCGAGCTTCACCAATTAATTTTAGCTTAGCTATCATGGCTTGGTTGGCTGGGATAGTTCCAGCAGCAGTAAAATAATCTTCCATCGATTCGATCCAAATTTCTGCATCAGCTTCCACATTTTCGCCTTTCCCATTAAACTCTGGAGGTTTGACTTGCTTCAATAAATTCCTTTTCTCTTGAGCTTCATTGGGAATTATTGTGGGTGCAAGATTCTGGGAAATTTTTAGAAATTCGTAAGTTAAATTTTACAACTCTATGTAGCGTCAATAATAGAGTTCAGTACTTCAAAATATCTCTCGCTTAGTTTACTGAAACAACTCTCAAATCAACTTTCTTCCCATAAAATTAAATTGCAATTTCAGAGGTTTCAAGACAAAAATAATAAAAATAGGATTGCATTATTTCTTTGATTGATGAAGTATCAATCAATCTTTTATTACAACGGATATACAAGGTAATCAGATGGAAGGAAATACATTATTCAGATGGCTCGCAGGCTCATCTTATTTTCTCTCAGGAAAGGATTCCCTAGTACAATCTACGTATGACACTCTGATACATCCTTTATGAAGTAACTTGGATTCGGAGAGTGAATATCTAGGAATCTATATTTTTGAGGGAGTTCAGGAAATCCCTCTTTTTTGTAGTTGCGACGGCTAGAGCGACCTATGACTTTTATTCTGTCAGCCAGAAGGATCTTCGTAACTTCCCCATAGATATATTGGTTTAGTTTGATCTTCTTGCCTCTAGTATACAGGGTTGAGTTTACAGTGGCCTCATGAAATAGATAGATCTTAACAACTTTAAGATCTTCCATCCATTTTACCCTTTTCAGATTATTTTGAAGATAAGCTAGACGGCTTGCATCAATATAGCAATATCCTCCACTAATCATCCACCGTCTTTCACGATATAGGGGCGACGGGTTGTACAACTGATCTAGTACTCGCATCATCTGAATTCTCCAGGAAAAACTGGATGAATGCATAGCTGACATAAACATTACTTGAAAGATCAAGAATCGCTTCCAAGATTCATTACTCTGCCATAATTCAAAAAACATACGTTAATAAAAGGAAGAAAACATGTCCTAGGCTATGCTTAGAAAAAAAAAATATATTTTTCTTAAGCTTACATCGTAATCTATACTAACGTGCGCTCTGATACCAACTGTGAGGTGTCCACTAGTCCCAATCCACGGCACACCTTTTAGTAGTCCATCAGTAGGTTTTTCCATAAATGATGCCGCCCGCTGCTCCCTTGGAACATCACGGGATTGTCACTTAGGCCCTACCGAGTCTACTTCGCAACGGGAGAGTTCTAGCCGAACCCACTAGGATCGACCTGAAGACTTGGGTTCCTAAAATCGGATGGGTCTCCTAGCAGCCAGCTAGCGTCAGTAATTTCGAGTTTCACTTTTTAGAGGATTACTCAATCTGAAGCGGACTTGCCATTGCACTTGGTTCAAAGAGAATGGGAGACGGAGGGGAGTGTGGTACGTCAACCCTCCTGCCCATAAGGCAAAATCCCATTCCGGTCCCCTAAAACAATGCAAGTCGGTTCTACCTAATGACTACTTGGTCAATTTATCGTCTTCCTATTTCTATATTCGATGTAGAAAAGCTCCCAGCTAACCGGGACCACCCTACCATTGGACGGACCCGTCGGGGGTTACGCCCACCCGCTTTCCTCTGATGATGGGTCATCTTTAGTTTTTTAATTACCTACAACACATTTATTGGAACATATACAACCAGCTTCCTTAATTAATCCATTTAGTCACACATTCCTTCACATAATTTATCTCACTAACACGCATACAATTCGAACAGTAAAGCAAACTTCTTTATTGTATTGGAAGTCTTATTACAATTTTCATCATTCCGACCCAGCGGAGAGATACACAGAATTCCATAAGAACATTCTATCCACCAAGATTCCACCCTCATAACTAGTATTTAGGGTTCCAGGATCCCATCCTGGGTCACGAAGGGGCTCGTCAGATTCTTGGAACAATGCAGGATTTACAGCCAGAGCCCCCTCTGGCACCTACAATTCCTACTGCCGAGACTATCCCTACTGACAGACCTTTCGCCTACGGAGCCGGTCCAAGCCTCTCGTAGCGATAATCATGACCCCCTTGGAGTAGGGTCTCGCCGCTAGCTTGGGGGTAGCCTAGCGCGATCCTTCCTTTTATTCTGTTGGCAATAATTTCAATCAAAATCTAGATTCTAGCAAACACAAACAGTCCTTTCAAATATGTATCAAATAGTGCAATGACAATCATCCCAACATGTAAATCACAGTTTCACATAGCCAAGGTAGACCTTATCCTAAGGCAACCTTTCATTCTAATGAGGATTCTTCTCCCCATAAAGAAGTGTTGAGTACACCTCTTAAAACACGTTAAGCAAGGCATGAGTTTTCCATTTGGATTCACTTATCTAACATAAGCAAAATCCCTTAAGGAAATATATTGTGTCAATAAACTCAACAAGATGATCTTTAGGATTCCTAAATAGATAACCAGTTTCTATAACCTTCACTAATCAGTTCTTAACCTTGTCGTATTTTGATCATAACTCTATTGAATACGCATAAAGACATATGTACAATAACCTTTGACAATTAATTCTGTCTTGATTCTATGCCTTAGTATCCCAACTATTCTAGCTAGAAATCATAGTGATTAATCGTTTTATGCTTGAACTAATATGTCCTTCTAGATGAGTTATCAGTTTAATGTGTAAGCGAAGAATATGAAAGCTAATATCCTATGTAATTTATCTTATATTGTAAAATTGATAATCTAGTAATGAATAACCTGGTTTGGCGGCATGATGACATTAGGAACTTCATCTTTACTCGCGCTCGCATTAGCCACACCCGATGTTCCAATTGTGGTGGCAATTCCCGCAACCTTGGGCACTCCCGTATCATTGGCAATACCCGTTGCTTGACCGGTTGCATTGATTTCCATGGTTTTTTCACTTCGTCGCTTTGGAGCCATCGTCCACGAGGAGTTTGAGAGATAGGGAAGGTGGGATAGATTTTAGATGAGAGAGGGTAGAGAATATGGCTTAGTTAAAGATCGAGACAAGGGATTTGAGCTAGCTCTCTTCCTCTCTCTCTCTCTCTCTCTCTCTCTCTCTCTCTCTCTCTCTAGCTTCTCGCAGCCTCTTGAAGGAGTATTCTTCCTTCTCTCTTCTTCTCTCTCGCAGCCTCTCGGGGTCTCCTTATGTCCCTTATGCCTCTCCCATGCCTCGTATTTATAGTGAATTGGGGAAGAGGGCTTGTGGTTGAGAAGTGGAGCTCTTTGTGGAGGGGGATCTTGGAAAGATCAGTAATCTGATGCTCAGATCATAAATCTGATGGTTCCATTGGCTCGGAAAGGGGGGTAAAACCCCAAGACACTTGATTAGAAAGCTCTCAGTTCACTCTTTCTTCTTTTTTCTGTTCGAAGTGCTGTCTACTGCCTGTAAACTGCAATCGCGGCGCGTGCGATTTCGCCAGTCACTTTTCTTTATTTTTCTTTTTATAAAATCTTCAAACTAACTAACACATCACTTGTTTTTTTCTTTTAAATGACATCTAGTTCTAGAAATCTCCATATCTTTTTTTTTTAAAATTAAGATAATCTCTAAAATATCTAAAATATTCTAGTCTTGTCCAAAAGTCTAATATTTTTAGACCATCCAAACTATACACATTATCCTAGTGATTAATATAACTCATAAGTTTCGTTCACGTTGTAATTTACGTGAAGGATGGCCACGGTCCTTGCCAATTCGAGAAAAATATCGAATTTACGACTCTTGATTTTTCTAAATAAAATATTTTAAATTAAATTAATAATTAATGTTAGTTAGTTTTTACCTTAGTTAGTCTTTAGTTAGTAATCTTACTAACTTATTAATTAACTAACTAACTTTTGAACTAACCAACTAACTTTTATTGTGTGGAAATATTACAGTTCAACACTCACTATATCTCTTGCATCTCTACATTCTACCTCAGGCTCCTAGTCTTCTGGTCTCAGTTGTATTCCACTATGCCTTGCAGTGCTTTGTGGGCTAGCTTCATTTTATCCTCTAGGTCAGCTATGATGGCTTCTGCCGTTCTACCACGGTACTCATATCAAGTGTGAGAATCATAGTTGTTAGATCGATTTTTTGAAAACTCCTAAGTTGAGTTCCTCGCTTTGCTTGCAGTCTGAGCTTTCTTCTGACATGGTTGCATTCTCGTACTCCACCAGGCTATCGATAAGGTTAAGTAGGTCGGGTAGATCCATGTCTCTGTTGTTGTTCGCTTGGTCCTACGCTGGGCATCAATTGCTTGTCTATGTCTTGGGACCTTCTCCTATTGGTGGGTTCCTTCAAGTTCTTTTATTTGAGTGAGTTCCTTAATTATTACATACAATCCTCAAATTACCTCCACTCAGCACGTGCATGTGTGTGTGTGTTCTTTTTCGTACACTTGTGCTCAATCAGGCTTTCGGCTGTTCTTAGGTGTACTTCAAGTGTTGGAAATCAAGGTGAGTGCAAAGAACAAGTGTTTAAGCAGCTTATGCACTCTCATTTTGTCTTAGGCCCTGATAGGATTGTTCAATCAATTTTTGGCTGTCTTGATAGGTTTTAGGGTTTCTTGCTGCGTCGTCTTACTCGTTTCAAGTTCTTTTTGGGGTCTATGACTTCACTGGCTGCCGTTAAGGTGTTGACTTCCTTGTTTTTTCTCTTATGATGTTGGATTGAGGGTTGATAGAGGCCAACCACTCGATTCATTTACCACCATGACACCATGAGGTTAGGGAAATTCAGGACAATGATCTTTTTGTGGATAGTATATTGATAGACATGTATGGAAAATGCAACTAGAAGCTTGTGGAGTGTTTGACAAGATGCCTTCCCAAAATGTGGTGGCATGGATAGCAATGATTAAGACCTATGGTATAAACCATGAGGGTAAAATGTTTAAACAATAGTTTAATTACATGCCACAACAAAGTGCCCCTTGGGTGAAGTGCTTCAAGATAGTGCATAGAAACCAAACATGAAACCTACTCTAGATTACTTTGCTTATATGGCTGACTACTTGGCAAGATTTAGGTGCTTTATTGAGGCATAAAATGTTGTTGTAGCCATGGAATAACTGTTAAGCCACTACTTTTGGGTTTCCAGTAACCCATTATTTAGTCTACTTAAACTATTCTCAAGAGCTAATTAGTGCTACATTATTATTTTTTAAATGCCTTATTTTTGGCAATAGGTGAAATATCAAGTCCTCTATAAATAGGAGTGCATGTGAGTGCATCCCATAATCTATTTATTTTAACTAGTCCATCATTCAACCCTCTATTGGCCACTATTTCCCTCACCCCTTTTGGAGGACATTGCCAATTTGTAGAGCCTTGTTGAAGTGCTACCCTATTGTCCACAACCACTATAGTGTCACATGACCTAATTATCAACCATCCTACTACTATGTCCTAAGTATACAACTCTTTCCTTGTTGGTTTGGGACACTTCTTAGCTGCTACATATCTATTTGATTACTTCCCAACTAATTTTGCCTACTACCTCTAGCACTCTCAACTTTGTAGCTACTACTTTAGTGGGTCACCTAGTCCCTCTCTATAGACCCGCTATGTTCCACAAAGGAAGGAGGGTGGCCCCATTTGTAGCTGCAAGGGAGAGGGAGATGACATGTCACCTCCCCTCTCGTTCCTCACCTATAAAATCCCCTCCCCGTTACTCTCAGCAGTGTTTGGTCGACTTGGGAGGAAGCCATCTTCGTCTTCTTCGTCTCACCCGACATCTCCAAGAGGAAGAAAGGAGGTTCTAGAAACTTCTAGAACAACCTCTTACAAGGGAGGCTTTCACACGCTCTATTTAGAAGACCTCTTGTGTGTTCTTTCTCTCTTGTCCCCCCCCCTCCCTCGACAGTCAATTCAAATCCATTCGAGGGTAGAATACCCTGCTCCAACGAGTAGAGAAATTCTTTCCAATTTCTGGTAGCCACCGCTTGAGAAGGAAGACCTACACTCTAGGACAAACTCCGTCTCAAAACCGCAACTAAGTTATTCCTCGTAGCTTCGCATGCATCCATGGCTCCCAAACAAAAGATCTCCCCAAATGCTACAACTCCCACCACAACCAACAGGACCGCAGACCAAGGGACCACAATTATGGGAAACACATCTCTTATTGAATCAAGTGCACCCTGTTGTATTAGGAAAAGAAATTTGGAGATAATAACATTTACATTAATTATCACAATTTAATTGAGCATGCTTTGAGATAGTAACCGTACTAGGAAAAATTTATTCATCGCATTCATCTTAGGTGATTGATTAAAATTGCACTTAGAAGTCGTTAATTTGCACATAATTTGCACAGTGATTTCATGCCAATATATATAAAAGTTTCAAGATTACGCATTAAAATGTAATTAAGCCAAATAAATTGTATACATCCGTATCTTGGTTGAAATAATAGGAAATCTCATTACATCTCATAAAATATAGATTGAACTTGTGTTAGAGTACATATGGGGTTAGTGTATTTGCATCAAATAAATTCACAAAGTTATGATTTAAGCACTTACATTAGAAAATGGAAACTAGACTTTTTGCATTGGAAAGTATACAATAGTTTTGAAGGCTTTTTGATAACTCCTTTAAATTGCACTTATATTATGCATTAGATAAAATGTGCTTGTGAAGTTACACCCATGAAAAAGAAAAGATGAATTCATATCCCACAAGTAGGTAAGCTGATCAAAACTTAGAATATTTTAGCCTTAAAGTTATGTGTAAAATATGGTAAAATAAACTTACTAGTTAATTGAATAATTGGAATAAGGGTTACGATGTTTAGATTTAAACCTAGGTTCCATACCATACAATAGTACCTAGCTATTAATCGATGATTGAGAATCATCAGATTTTTTTCCTCGTGAGCAAAACTGCTAGAACCAGTTGTGTCGGACAATATCTCGGGCCAATATCTCGTGACCCATGTAACTTTTAATAAAGACACGCGGATTGTATTAAATTGTCCTCACTAAGCCTCAAGTTTGCTAGTATTTCTACTATGAAATCAAGAAGGGTATTTGGTATGGAAAAACCCTAACGTAAGTCTCCTAGGAAGCTGAGAGGATTACAAACCCTAAAATGCTAGGAGTAAAGGATTTCTTTTCAAGCCCTATCGTGCTTGACGCTGAAAGGAATTCAAAACCCTTAAGTAACTTTATGAGCTATGCGACAAGCCCTAATTCAAGGAATGGGTAGGATTTTTTTGTAGGGAAGCCAATGTCCCAAATTGCAATCAACATTGCAAGGATACTCCTTCATTCAAAAGAATGAGGAAATTAAGTTAGACTATCTCTGGAAATCTCAGACGATAAGGGGAATAAAGTTGAGACTAGATGCTATCGAATCAAATAAAGAATTATGTTGTTAGAAAGAATAAAGAATTATCTAGTACAAATTGTGCACTTCTACTTGTGATTGTACTTAGGATCACCTATTTGGAATAATGAGCTATCTGATAGAAAGATTGATAAAGAATTCTTCAAATTGGATTCAAGGTGAACACCTGGGAGAGGTGCGCTGAGCACCCCCAGCTAGCCGCCAACCCTATCCAATGGATTTTTTTATAGCCATGTCAGGAATGTGATTCGAACCCGTCATGAGAGGTCTCTCTATAGAAATGTCTATTCGTAGGAGGATGCTCGGGTGCCAGGGGGCTCTGCCTGTAAATCCCTTAATTTCGAGTCCTACTCAGATGGTCTGCATGACTCCTGAAGGAATCTCAAGGCCCTATTACTAGTGCAAGGGCAGAAACTTGGAGGAACATAAGACGCATCCTTATGGATTGCAAGAATTGTTCTATGGACACGATTTATATCTCTATTGAATTTTTTTTATAAAATTTACTTTCAAGGAATTTGTCTAAACTGTTTCACATCAATGCATAAATTACGTAAAGGAACATGTGACTAATGGGTTAATTAAGGAATCTACTTGTATGTGTTACCACTAATGTGCCCTTAGGTAAGTAGGAAACTAAAGCTATCAAGGGAAGTGGGTGGGCTGAACCCGCGATGGATCCACCCTATGGTAGGGTGGTCCGAGAAAATTGGGCGGCTTCTCAAGATTAAAATCATGATGACGTATTGACCTTAGATAATGTAGGGTAGAACTCTGGCTCATTTCGTTTTAGGGGACCGGAATGGGACTTTACCCTACGGGTAGAGCAATTGAGAGATGCATCCCTCTCATTTCCCATTCTCTTTGAACCAAGTGCGATATGAGTCCGCTTTGATTCAGATGCTCTGCGCAAAGTAGATCGTCTTAAGACCAACGCTAGAAGGCTGTAGAATGACTTGACCATTAGAAACCTAGAAAGATTCAAGTCGATCCTATTAGGGTTGACCAATACGTTTTGTTGTGGAGTAGACTCAGGAGTCGCTAACCGACAAACCCTGTGACATTCCGTGAGAGTGCCATGCAACGTCTTTTGGATCAGATTCCTGATGGACTACTAAATTGGCATCAGAGCAAAGCAACAAATAACGTACTCAAGATAAGAATAAATCAGATAGAGTGAAGTAAGGTTTTCACTAGAAAATATTTTTTTTGTTTACTCACATGAGGATTGTTTTTGTGTCCAAACCTACGAGGCGTGGAGCAGATTCCTCATATTTCATATCATTTTTTGGATTGCTACGAGCTCCTCAAGCTATCGCCAAAGAACTTACATGATGGGGATCCTGGATTGCCTCTACAACCCTTCACCGTTGTATGTGGAAAAGTGTTTAACCTGGAGTGCAGGTTACTGCTACATAGATGCCAACCGGTTTTCTTATCTTCAAAACAATTTGAAGAGGCTAAAATGGTTGGAGGAATTGAAGATTATCAAGTTATTCATCTTCCATGAGGCACGTGTGAACTCGATCCTGCACATCAGATGCCGGCAGGTAGAACAGACTTGCTACATCTATGAAAAGGCGGTCAAAGTCTTCTCGGCAGATAGAATTAAAGTAATGGGGTGATACCAACGTCATGGCTATCAGAAGCCAGGATTTCTTAAACTTTCCATAACTTACCGCTTCCTAAGAATCCATTCCTCAAATCCATATTACTACTCTTTTGGACAATTATCCATCAGGAGTCCTCATGATGGACTATCCATGTCCCTGTAGAAGAATCCAGTAAGAAATTGTTCTCCTAGCATTGATGTATCTTTTGGACAATTATCCAACTTATCTCTATCTCCCCCAAATGATTGTACTTGAGGCTTATACCTCTTTTGAATAAATGAGAATTTTATGATTATCTGACTTGTTGCACAGTGTTGAAGTATGTGTGATTCAATCATAATTTGTGCATTGAGACAAGTTGCGAAGAGATGTGTAAATGCAATCTTAACATGAAAATTTTAATCAAATTCAGATACAACCCTAAACGTAGAATCAAAATTGTATTCCAGCACTAAGCCACCAACAGAGGCTCAAGAGAAGAAGTTTCTTCTCAAACAAATCAAACTACCGCAATGTGATGGGAAGGATAAGACTGTTGAAGCCAATGCTAAGGTATGGATTGAATCCATGGAGGATTACTTCAGTACAGCAGGAACAACACATGCAAACCAGGCCATGATTGCCAAGCTCAAGTTGACCAGTGAGGCTAGGCTCTAGTGGAAGTAATGGTGCAAGGATCAAGCAATAGCTAAAAGTATAGTAACTTGCAATAAACTCAAGGAAGCAATGCAAGGGAGATATATGCCACCTACATATAGGGCTCAGAAGATGAACAAGTTCTTTAAGTTAAATCAGTTTGGTCTATCTCTGGAGGCATACCACTCAAAATTTGTCTCCTTGCTAAAGTATGCCCTGACTATGAGCATATCCCAACAAGTTTCCAAATTTTGCGATGGGTTAAATCCACCAATGAATACTTGATTGGAATCTATGTGTCCTATAGATTTACAAGACACGTTGATAAGAGCAGGTCCCATTGCCTAAGAAGTTCGGCCCAAATCCATGAATAATAGATCTTGGTCTTACAAAGACCAAAACTAGGGAATGACAAAAGCAGAATTTAAAAGAGTACAAGGACAAGGTCAAGGACAGCGGAAGAAACCAAAGGCGAATGCAGTCAGTGAATTTGTTCCTACATAGAGAAATGACCAAAACCTGCAATGCTTCTACTGCAAGGAACCCATGCACTTCAAAAGAGAGTGTCCCAACTTGGTGAGGACCACCGCCAAGGATGATTCCGTGGGCAAACCAGAGCTACGTGTGGTTGGGGTCAAGCAGGAATGGGGAGGGCAAGGACTTCCAATATCACCATCAAGGAAGTAAATGAAGAGGAAGAACCGACTACGAAAGCAACGATTGAAAAGGTGATAGTCCATGCCGCTCTCCATAAAAAGGGACCAAATTGCCAATTCTCAATGATCCAGACCCCTTCAAACTACCAATGTAAGAATTTCAAAACTTTGATTGATTGTGGATGTATGCATTCTTTTATTTCTCCTACTTGTGTAAGGAAGCTAGGAATAACCATAATAGATGCACCCACTTTACTTGTAGAATTAGCAAATGGGTGTGAAATCACTTGTACTAGACAAACTGCCAAAGTGAGATTCCTACTCGGTGGAAAGCCAACATTTGTAAAATTCAGAGTAATGAACTTAGGGGCCAGATTCACTATGGAAGGGGCCAAATTTCCTTCCAAAGTTCTGAAGGAGGACTAGTCACAACTCAAGAGGAGACTGGTAAACCCAAAATCCAATTAGCAAAGGCATCACGGATAGTTAAGGGAATGCAGAAGGGCTTACCCATCTACTTGATCAAGCTGAATAAGCTAAAGCAAAGCAAGGAGTTTGAAGAAGAACCTTCATGGCTGAAGGAGTACGCAGATGTGTTCCACGAAGACTTGATGGAGCTACTGCCCCCAAGGGAGATTGATCATGAGATCAAACTCATACCAGACACAGCTCCAGTTGCAAAAAGACCTTACAAAATGTCTATTCTCGAAGCCATAGAATTAAAGGAGAAGCTCAAGCAACTTTTAGATCAGGGGTTCATTCGGCCTAGTAGTTCACCATGGGGAGTTCCTGTAGATCAAGTAACCGTCAAGAATAAATATCCTATCCCAAGGATAGATGAGTTACTCGATCGCTTACAAGGAAAAAAAATCTTCTAAAAAATTGACTTAAGGTCAGGGTATTACCAAATCAGCATAAAGGATGAGGATATTCCAAATACAGCTTTTAACATCGGATATGGTCATTTTGAGTTCATAGTAATGTCCTTTGGATTAACCAATGCCCCTGCTACATTTAATAGGTAATGAAGGATATCTTTAGACCATATCTTGACGAGTTTGTACTTGTTTTCTTTGATGACACCTTGGTCTCTACTCCAAGGAAGAAGAAGACCATGAACCTCAACTTTGCATTGTCCTTGAAATCATGAGGATGCACAAGATTTATTCCAAAAAGAAGAAGTGTGCCTTCCTCAAATGTAACATATTGAGTATCTAGCCTTCATTGTATCAAAAGAGGGAATCTTTGTGGATCCTGCAAAGGTTAAAGATGTACAAGAATGGCCCCCACCAACCACTATTAAGGAAGTGCGTAGCTTTCTTGGTCTAACAAGATGGTATAGAATCTTCATCAAAGATTATGCCTTAATTGCGGCACCCCTCATAGATCTACTAAAGAAGTAGGTTGCCATAGCGTGGATAGCCACTGAACAAGCAAGCTTCGACCAACTCAAACATAGCTTAGTGACAATGCAAATTCTAAAGCCCCTGGACTTGAGCAAGGAGTTCGAAGTTGTTCCAGATACCAGCTCACTTGCACTAGGCTATGTACTAATGTAAGAAGGCCATCTCGTGGCATATTCCTTAAGGAAGTTAAAACCCCATGAGAAAAATTATGCTACTCATGACTTAGAACTGTTGGCTATCATTCATTCCCTCAAACTCTGGAGACACTACTTACTCAAAAAAAAATTCTCCCTGGTCACACGGACCACAAGAGCCTCAAATGGATCTTCACCTAGGCTGAACTCAACATGAGGAAATGCCACGCTGGATCAAGGTGCTACAAGAGTATGAATTTGAGATCAGATATAGACCTGGCAAGGAAAATGTGGTCCTTGATGCCTTAAGTTGTAAAGTGTTCATCAACTATCTCATTATGGAGGAACCTTCGATGGCGGCTGGCAGATCACTATCCATCATGGTGTCAATCCCAAGCAACCCTATCCTCGAATTGGCTAGGGAGGACTCTAAACATGACCCACAATATCAAAAAATGATAAAGGAGATCCTAGAAAAGGACCAAAGTCCCAAAATCAAAGTTAAATACCAAGAGTACTATGTCTATGAAGGCCTAGCCTACTTCAGGACAAGGCTATGTATTCCTTCAAGCCAAAGACTTAAACAACGAATACTCTGGGAAGCACATGATTCCCCTTTCTTTGGTCATCCATGATATGCCAAGACTCTTAACATGGTTAGGAAGATCTATCATGGGGAAAGACTTAAGGGATATGTACTCAAATATTTCACGTAATGTTTGTCTTGCCAGCACATCAAGGCAGAGCATGCCAAGATGCCTAGAAAGCTAGAACCTCTCGACATCCCTCAGATGAAGTGGGAATTTATCAACATGGACTTTGTTGTTGGGTTACCTCCAATTCCAAGTGGGTATAACTCAATTATGGTTTTAGTAGATATGCTCACCAAGGTTGCACATCTCATACTAGTAAAGACAAATTATAAGGCTTCAAATATTGCTAGATTGTTCATTAAGGAGATATTTAGACTCCATGGTCTGCCCAAAAGGATCATCAGTGAGATGATTGAGTCTCCCTTTTCATATCTAATTTCTAAAGAGGGATATTTGAAGTTATTGGGATCCAGCTCTACTTTAGTATGGCTTATGATCCTCAAACAGATGGCCAAACAAAAAGGGTCAATATTAAGTGATTCAAGATATGCTTAGAGCATATTGTTGTCGCAAACCCAAGAAGTGGATCCAATATCTACCCTTGGTGGAGTTTGCCTACAATGCGTCCTTCCAGCAAAGCATTCAAATGACACCTTTCCAAGCATTGTATGGGCATGATTTCCGTTCTCCATTAAATTTCTTGGACCCTACTTTAAGAGTAGAGGTTTCCAAGAAGATGCTAGAAGAAATGGATGAATAGGTTAAGGCCATTAGGCAAGACATCAAAGCCGCCAAGGATAGGCACAAGGCTTATGTGGATTTGAACAAGCAAGAGTGGCTCTTCAAGGAGCGGGATATGGTTTTCATTTGTGTACGACCCAAGAAGAGTTCCTTATCCTTGGGAGAGTTTAAAAAGCTTAGTCCAAGGTATTGCGGGTCCTACAGGATCCTCAAAAGCCTAGGACCTAATGCTTACAAACTTCAACTTCCTGAAAATGTAATAGTTCACAACGTATTTCATGTTAGTCTACTGAAGAAATATGTGCTTAATCCTAGCCATGCACTGAATGATCAAAAAATTGTAATGCCTAGCCAAGGAGTCATTGAGCTGTAGCCAAATAAAATCATGGAGGGAGAACCTCGATACCATAACCTCCTCCCCTTTTGAACCACCCACTCCACCTTCTATTCCAGATGGATGGCCCGTTGGCCCTATTGCCATGCTCGCCACAAAGGAAGGAGGGCGGCCCCATACTTAGCTACAAGGGAGAGGGAGATCACAAATCACCTCCCCTCTCCTCACTCACCTATAAAACCCCCTCCCCATTAGTCTCAGCAGTCTTCGGTCGACTTGGGAGGAAGCCATCTGTGTCTTCTTCGTCTCACCTATGACATCTCTAGCAGGAAGAGAGGAGGTTCTAGAAACTTCTAGAACAACCTCTTACAAGGGATGCTTTCACATGCTCTATTTAGAAGACCTCTTGTGTGTTCTTTCTCTCTTGCCCCCCCCCTCAGCAGTCAATTCAAATCCATTCGAGGGTAGAGTACCCTACTCCAACAAGCAGAGAAATTCTTTCCAATTTTTGGCAGCCACCGGTCGAGAAGGAAGACCCACACTCTAGGACAAACTCTGTCTCAAGGCCCACAACTAAGTTATTCCGTAGCTCCACACACATTCATGGCTCCCAAGCGAAAGATCTCCCAAAATGTTGCAACTCCCACCACAACCAACAGGACCGTGGACCAAGGGACTGCAACTACGAGAAACACATCTCTTATAAACCAGGTGCACCCCGTTGTATTAGGAAAAGAAATTGGGAGAAAATAATGTTTACATAATTATCACAATTTAATTGAGCATGTTCTGAGATAGTAAGCGTACTAGGAAAATTTTATTCATCACATTCATCTTAGGTGATCGATTAAAATTACACTTAGAAGCCATTAATTTGCACATAAATTGCATAGTGATTTCATGCCAATATATATATAAAATTTTCAAGATTACACATTAAACTGTAATTAAGCCAAATAAATTTTATGCATCCATATCTTGGTTGAAATAATAGGAAATCTCATTACATCTCATAAAATATAGATTGAACTTGTGTTAGAGTACGTATGGGGTTAGTGCATTTGCATCAAATAGATTCACGAAGTTATGATTTAAGCAGTTGCATTAGAAAATGGAAAATAGACTTTTTGCTTTGGAAAATTTACAATAATTTTGAAGGCTTTTTTATAACTCCTTTAAATTGCACTTATATTATGCATTAGATAGAACACGCTTGTGAAGCTGAACCCATGAAAAAGAAAAGAAGATGAATGCATTTCCCGCAAGTAGGTGAGCTGATCACAACTTAGAATATTTTAGCCTTAAAGTTATGTGTAAACTATGGTAAAATAAACTTACTAGTCAATTGAATAATTGGAATAAGGGTTACGACGTTTAGATTTAAACCTAGGTTCCATACCATACAATAGTAGCTAGCTATTAATCGATGATTGAAAATCATCGGATTCTTTTCCTCGTGCAAAACTGCTAGTACCAGTTGTGTTGGCCAATATCTCATGACCCATGTAACTTTTGATAAAGATGCGCGGATTGTATTATCTTGTTCTTACTAAGCCTCAAGTTTGCTATGATTTCTATTATGAAATCAAGAAGGGTATTTGGTATGGAAAAACCCTAACATAAGTCTCCTAGGAAGCTAAGAGGATTACAAACCCTAAAATATTAGGAGTAAAGGATTTCTTTTCAAGCCCTATCTTGCCTGAAGCTGAAACGAATTCAAAACCCTTAAGTAACTTTATGAGTTATGTGACAAACCCTAATTCAAGGAATGGGTAGGATTTTGTTGTAGGGAAGCCAATGTCCCAAATTACAATCAAGATTGTGAGGATACTCCTTCATTCAAAATAATGAGGAAATTAAGTTAGGCTATCTTTGGAAATCTCAGACGATAAGGGGAATAAAGCTGAGACTAGATGCTATCGCATCAAATCGAAAATTCCGTTGATAGTAAGAATAAAGAATTGTCTAGTATAAATTGTGCACTTCTACTTGTGATTGTACTTAGGATCACCTGTTTGGAAAAAGGAGCTATCTAATAGAAATATTGATAAAGAATTCTTCAAATTGGATTCAAGGTGAACACCCTGGGAGAGGAGCGTTGAGCACCCGTTGCTAGCCGCCAATCCTATCCAAGGGGGTTTTTGATAGCCTCGTCAAGAATGTGGATCGAGCCCATCACGAGAGGTCTCTCTCTAGAAACATGTGTTCGTAGGAGGATGCTTGGGTTCCTAATTGTAAATCCATTGCCTCCAAGTCCTACTCAGATGGTCTTTGTGACTCGGGAAGGAATCTTGAGGCCCTATTACTAATGCAAGGGTGGAAACTTGGAGGAACATAAGACACATCCTTATGGATTGGAGGAATTGTCCTATGGATGGGATTTGTATCTCAGTTGAAATTTTATTATAAAATTTACTTTCAAGGAATTTATCTGAATTGTTTCGCATCAGTGCATAAAATTACGTAAAGGAACATGTGACTAATGGGTTAATTAAGGAAGTTGCTTGTATGTGTTACCACTAATGTGCCCTTAGATAAGTAGGAAACTAAAGCTATCAAGGGAAGTGTGTGGGCAGAACCCCCGACGGGTCCGTTGTCCTATGGTAGGGTGGTCCCAAAAAATTGGGAGGCTCCTCAACATTCAAATCACGACGACATATTAACCTTAGATAATGTAGGGTATTGACCCTGGCTCATATCATTTTAGGGGATTGGAATGGGACTTTACCCTATAGGTAGAGAGGTCAAGCGATGCATCCCTCTCATTTCCCATTCTCTTTGAGCAAAATGCGATATGAGTCTGCTTCGGTTCATATGCTCTGTGCAAAGTAGATCATTTGAAGACCGATGCTAGAAGGCTGTAGAATGACTTGACCGCAGTCGCAGTGCGTAGGGTTGAAGGTCACCACAGGGGTTTGGCAAGAGAAGAATATATGGGGGTTCAAGATCTTTGACTTTGAAGATGGTAGAGATAAGAGAAGGGTTGAAGGTTTCAAGCCGAGTTCTTGAAGATAAGAGACAGCAGGGTCTAGGTAGATTCAAGGAGAGGAGTAGACAGAAGAGAAGGGGTTCGAAGAGATTGAAGATGTAGAAGAATAATCCCAAAAAGAATTAGAAAATATAGAAAAATACTAACAAAGATGAAGCCTGTCAGTTTCTTTCAACATTATGAGAAAATATAACTCTAATAGACAAAAACGTGTACAAAATAATGCCTTTCTCTATGCTACTCAGATCGCCAATATGATGCTTCCAATGGCTCCGAAAGGGGGGATAAATACTAGGACGCGTGGCTAGAATCATGCCAGATCACTCCTTCATCTCCCACTTTTAGAGTGCTGCTCACTGCCTGAAAACAACGATCACGCGTTGCACGATTTCACTAATATCTCTTTTTACATAAAATCCTCTCAAATTAGCTGAAAGCTACATGCTTTCTTTTACATGTCATCCTAATCTAGAAGTTGCCTATAGTTTTATGGATTTTTTATAAGAGATAATATCTAGAATATCAAAAATTGACTAAAATCTAATATTTTTGAACCATGGACCCTAACACTAATGTCTAAAATGGCATTGGCTCTCTAAATCTAAAAGGAAGCCGTACTCTAGATTTTTTTAACATGGTGTGTGCGTAATGGCACGACATCCACCCCCTCCTAGCTTGCACATCCTCTGGCATGTGCCAAAGTCTTACAGATTTACAGTGTCAGAAGAAGTATCTTCTGCCATGTCAATGTCTTCATCCTAACCTTCACATCCTCTGGCATGTGCCAAAGTCTTATAGATTTGCAGTGTCAGAAGAAGTATCTTCTGCCATGTCAATGTCTTCATCCTTTGAGAATAGGTTGATGACCTCTCTCACTCTTTCCATTGCCTTCAGGGTTGTAGGATGATGTTAAAGCCAACTTAATACCCAATTGAGCAAAGAAGTTGTGTGCCTCATCAGCATCCAACTCTCCTCTATCTGCAGTTACTTTACCCACACAACCATATCTACAAAACACTTCTTCAAGCAAAAAACGACAAACAGCTTGAGTGGATTTGGTTGTTAAGGCTTTTCCTTCAACTTGATTGGTTAGATCCTCTCTTGCAAGCACTAAATACCGCATATTCCATATTCTTGTAGGCATGGTTACAAGATCAATAACCCATCTATAATGTATAGACAAAGGATAAGTTGGTTGTAACCCATCTCGATGCTTGACCATAGAATACATTTGACACACATAACAGGTTTCAACAAAATGTGCTATGTCCCGATACATGTTTTGCCACCAATATTTTTCTTTGACTTTACTAAAGGTTCCCCATATGCCTCTATGGCCAGCCCACATGCTTTCATGAAATTCCTTCATTACCTATTATTGCACTCTTTTGTTACCTAAAACTTGGACAGGTGCTCCTTGCTTCTTCTTTGCGTGCTTCCATAGATGTCCTTCTTTAAGAAAAAATCCATAAGCTTTCCTCTTGATATGTTTGAACTCCTCATCAGTCTAAGTTTCCTTCTTCTTCATTGTGCTCAAATATTGGCTGATCTTTAGCCAATCGGAAATGAACTAGAACTTGAGCAATGTAATGAGCATGATGGCTTCTAGTTGACCATCTTGTTGTTTTCAACTTTGGACCAATATATACAGTAAGTGAAAATGTATTTTCAGTAGCCATGGAATGAAATTTAGCAAGTATAGATTCTTCATCTTCATCTTCTTCCATCAGCTCTTCTTCATTGTCATATCTTGCACGTGATAGCATGTCAGCAACTGGATTTGCCTTTCCTACAATATGCTTTAATTCGGGGTTGAGAGACTTAATATATGCAATCCATCTTAGCATAGCAATATCGGATGTAGAGCAGTTGGCAATCATGCCCAAGAGTGGAAGGCAATCAGTTTCTACCGCCACGGAAGCACCTATAAAGTATTCACAATCCCACTTTAATGCTATTACAACTCCCCACAATTCCCTTTTTACTTGTGCATACCTTCTTTGACGTTCATTGAGAACTTTTGCTCCAAAATGAATTGCATACTTGTTACCTTCAAGATCCTCTTGGCCAACACCCCATCCTATCCCAATGGGACTTGTATCCACAGTAAGGATGATGGGTTGACCATTTGAATAGTCAACCCTTTTGAGAGTGGGGGATGAAATTAATAACTTCTTTAATTTACGCGTAGTGAGAGTATGCTCTTTATTCCATGATAATCTTTGGCCTTTTCTTAATAATTGATAAAGATTTTTGGCTACATGAGCAAAATGTGGTATCCATATGAGATAGAATACACATGCACCAAGAAATCTTCTCACCTTTGAAACATTTGTGCATTTTTCTTGCATTCTGCTGATGGCATCTATCTTGATTGGAGAAGGTTTGTGTCCATAGGGGCCACATAGATGACCGACCACTAGGACTTCTTCTACTCCAAAAATCGACTTAGCTCTAGAAAGGGTTAACTACAAATATACCTCTTCTAGAAAGGCTCCAAGGCACATGTGGGACCGTAAAAATGACCATAGTAGGAGCCGCAATATTTGGATCCACACAGCCTATTTCACTTGGTTGAAATGCAAAAGCTTTTCCATGTTTCATTAGCATTTGCATAAAAGAGTGTTTTTCAACCGGCGAAAGAAAAGAATTTTCACCTATTTTGAGCTCTTTTATACTTTCAGATGTGAACTTGTGACCAATGTTGAAAGGATCACAAAGACTTGGCTAATTTGCTGCCCTATCAGCGAGCCCTTCACTTTTAAGAGGCAGTGGGACTGACTTTCTTATCCACTGTCTTGTATTTTGTCTCCACTTGTGCTTCAGCCTTGTTGAGTAAACCATTGTCTTCTTGTCCAACAAATTCTTGAATTTTTTGATAAAAATCCAATGTACAGACTTCTATGGACTAATTTTCAGCCTAATTTTCTACATGAGCAATTGTATATATTTCAGCCAATGTGTCAGTAGTAATCAGTCCAAAAAAAATGCCCGAAATATCTTCACTTTTATCCATCATGTCATAAGTTTTCAACTCCCTTTTTACATGACATAAATATTTTCTTTCAGCCTTAGTCATGGCCGAAAGAGACTTATAACAACCCGTACTATTGGCTATACATACATACAAATTTGCTAGATACACAATTTCTATAGCATAAGGAGGTTCAATCTTTCTACATGATGCACTACCATAGCCTCCCTTTATAGTAGTGCTGCCCGAAAACCCTTGAATTCTTGGGCATTAGGAGGCACAGGATAATCACGCAGTCGATCTCTGTTTCGATGATGGTTAACACACACAGTAAGAAATTGGACAGTTTGTTCATTATCCTTACTTTGGATTCGAGCATAGGAAGAACCATCATCAAGAGCTTTTGTTTCGAAGCAGGCTTCAGAAATGTAAGGTTGCCCAAGAATGATAGGGTAACTTCAAGAGTCTTGAACAAAAAAGTGAAAATTATCTTTTATGTCTCCAATAGTCACCTGCACATTAGGACATGCAACATATAACTCTCTAGAAGAGTTGTTTGCATCTCTCATTCGCCAACCTGGATCAACATCTATGGGCCATCCGCCACTTTCATAGAGACTCCTTGCCATGACGTTTATCTCCGAGCCATGGTCTAAGAGTGCAATACGTGGTGTTTCTTTTTCTCCAATTTTGACGACTCTGTCTCCATTGTTACGCTTGCCCAATGCATACGGGAGTAGTGACTGCTTGGAATAAACCGAGCCTCTTCTTCCTCATGCATGTGCTGTAGATAGCCTTCTTTTTGAGAGGTGGGCTGCCCAACTGGTTTGGACCAGCTGACCATTACATTTTCAGCTTTCACTTCTTTAATTTTTGCATTCATGTTTTCTTTATCTTCAGCTTCAATTGCTGCAATTAATTCTTTAACTACTTCAAGTTGAATCCCTTGTGAAGTCAACTTCTCTTCATTCTGCATAAAAACTCGAAGAACTTGCAAAAAAGCATGCACTATTTCTTCATCACCAACATATTGTCTTTTCCTTTTGATCACATTAATAATTACATCATGGAATTCACATTTGGAAATTCCAAGAATTTTGCCTAAGGTGAATTCAATTTTGCTTCCTAGAATTCGTTCTTCTAGGACTCATTTGAGATCGGTTGTAGATTCTATGTCAAACTGCAATTTGTAGCCTAACTGCTTGCCTTTCTTCTTTTCTTCGGTCTTCTTTGTTTGTGGCGCATCTTCCATCTCTTGATCTGGGGTTATATTTTCAGCAAGCTTTGGTTGTTCAAGTGTTCTTCTAGTTACCCGTTTTGGAGGGCTAGAAGAGGAAGGCCGTGGTTCATCTTCTCTTCTTCTCTTTTCTTCAATCAAGACTTCTTGACATTAGCCAAATGTGCAAAGGTAGAAAAAGAATATACATGTTCTTTCCAACCAGTTATTCCTCAAATATACTGACTAGCGTTAGCCAAATTTTCTTTGGCTGCTTTACCATGTTCCATTTGATCTAGTGCCTGCATCCATACTTTAGATTGCACATTAGGTTTACATGCTTTCAAACTTGATTTAATTGGCTCCATTTGCAGCCCATAGGTGCATCAATTGCTGCATAGGCATTCTTTACAGCTAAATCTTCTAATGTATTCTTCATTCCACCATTGCCAAAATTTGGCTCCATTGGAAGTCCAGTTTCAGCCGCATGAATTTTTTTATCTTTCCAAAAGACGAGCTTATGTGCTTCAGCCTCACGGAAGGCAAAACACTCCCTCTTGTCATGTTGTTGGCTATCACACCAAATACAGCGCCTCGTAAAGCCTTCTCTCATGGGTCTTTGAGTTGATGCTCGTCCTTGCTCTTCGACTTTGACATCCAACTTCTCTACTTTGGAACTAATTTCTGTAAGATTCAGATGAAGGTCACACATGCTTTTAATGAGTTCATCCATTACATCATTTTTAGAAGGAACAGAAGAAGAAAGAGTTGGTTGATTAGTCAAAGGAATAGGGGATTTTGAAGGTGGAACAAGCTCCATCAATGGAGTTGTTGAAGTTGAAGTAGAGGCCAATCTTAGTCGCATCCGCTCTCTTCGAGCAATCATGTTAACTGCATCAGTAACATCTGTCCATGCATTCTTAACTCTTGATTCGGAGGTAGCATCTTCTAGGCGATCAGCAAGCTTCTCTTGCAGAATGGGATCTGCAGCCTTAAGGAATAATTCAATCTTCTGACCTTCCATACTTTATTGGTCTTCAGCATTTTGTTGTCCAAATTTACTTTCAAACTCATGGTATAGAGCTGTTGTAGCTAAACCTTTGTTGGGTTTTTCAACCCATTCAGTGAAACTTTTCTTCGTCATTAGACCAGAGTCTTCTAAGAAGAATTCTTCGCGTAGGGCTTTTTTGAATGCAGCCCAATCCGTATCTTGTTGAAAAAGACCATGGATTCTTTCTTGAAGACCATGCTTGGCTAGTCTGGCAAAATAACGGCTCCATGCATGTTATGGTATACCAAAGAAGAGCATTTTTTCAACATATAAGTGAATAAAAACAGAGACATTTTGACCATTAAATTGTTTTAATTCATGCCCAACTTCCTCTAGGGCCTTGATAGCTATGGAATCAATCTTCTCTTCGTCTTGCCTTTGTTATTGTTGTTGTAACATTTGGATTTGTTGTTGTTGAGTCTGTTGCAGTATGCACACCAATTGTTGTAGAGTATCTCCTGAAGAATCCCCCATCTTGGAGTTCTCTTACACCGACCTTCACATCGGGTTCACCAATGTCGCAATGCATAGGGTTGAAGGTCACCACAGGGGTTTGGCAAGAGAAGAATGTATGGGGGTTCAAGAGCTTTGACTTTGAAGATGGTAGAGATAAGAGAAGGGTTGAAGGTTTCAAGCCGAGTTCTTGAATATAAGAGACAGTAGGGTGTAGATAGATTCAAGGAGAGGAGTAGACGGAAGAGAAGGGGTTCGAAGAGATTGAAGATGTAGAAGAATGCTCCCAAAAAGAATCAGAAAATATAGAAGAATACTAATAGAGATGAAGCCTGTCAGTTTCTTTCAACATTATGAGAAAATATAACTCTAATAGACAAAAACGTGTACAAAATAATACCTTCCTCTATGCAGCTCAGATCGCCAATCTGATGCTTCCAATAGCTCCAAAAGGGGGGTTAAATACTAGGACACTTGGCTAGAATCATGCCAGATCACTCCTTCTTCATCTCCCACTTTCGGAGTGATGTTCACTGCCTGAAAACAGCAATCGCACGTCGCGTGATTTCGCTAATCTCTCTTTTTACATAAAATCCTCTCAAATTAGCTTAAAGCTACATGCTTTCTTTTACATGTCATCCTAATCTAGAAGTTGTCTATAGTTTTATGGATTTTTTACAAGAGATAATATTTAGAATATCAAAAATTGACTAAAATCTAATACTTTTGAACCACGGACCCTAACACTAATGTCTAAAATGGCATTGGCTCTCTAAATCTAAAAGGAAGCCACACTCTAGATTTTTTTTACATGATGTGCACATAGTGGCACGACACCGTTAGAAACCAGAAAGATTCGAGTCGATCCTAACAAGGTTGGCCGATACGTTTTATTGCGGAGTAGACTCAGGAGTTGCTAACTCACAAACCCTATGACATTCCGTGGGAGTGCCAGGCAGCATCTTTTAGATTAGACTCTCGATGGACTATTAAAATGTGTCGCAACCCAGGCACGTTGCACAAACACTAATGATTAGCTCTCTGTGTTGCAAATTGAAAGCAGGGTGCTATATATTTGGGTCTCGTTTGGGTGTTAATAAACACGATTCATCTCTTCCTCCTCCACTCTTTGTTACTAGATTGAAGAAGTGATTTGTTGGAGGCTGGATGATGGAGAATCAATAGGCTATTGCATCTTTGCATGCCAAGAAAGTGGAGTTTCTTTGTTAGTAAGGAAGAAAGAGAGATAGGATCTCTTATTTGTATAAGTCTAAATGGCATGTTTTGTATGTGAGTCACCAAGAATTTGCATGGGATAATATTTGTTATGCTTTAAGTTTAGAATTAAGACTTCATTCAACAATAGCAAAGATTACAAGGTTTGCAATCTTTATTGTAGTAGCAACAACAAAATAAGAAAAAAGAAAACCCAAAAAGGAAAAAGCTAGGGAACATGCTACAAACCTAAAAATCCATTGTTTAGGAGAAAAAATAGAAAGTGTACAACTAGCCAAGGTGTCTCCTAGCCGTATGAAGGAGATATATCATGATAAAAAAAGGTTTTGATTGATAAATGCAAGTATACTAGGTCTAAAATCATGTCATGCAACACCTTATGTGGTCACTTGGCCCTGCATAAGAGAGGCAAAAACTTAAGCAAAGTGACTGATAGGGACTAGGAAAAGTTTATAGTGCCATGTCCATTCATTACTTTGCAGTTTTGGGGGCATTTACATGCTTATGGTGCTAACATGTTTTTGTACTATTGCTTTGTAATTTTTGGATTATTGATGAGTGTTCATGCATTTTAGTTTCTACCCCTAGCATTTCAGTGCATTTTAGTTTTCAATGTGGTTTTGAGAGTTTATACTACTAGACACTAAACCAATTCCAAAACATTTTAGTTTTAATGGAATTTATACTATATTTTCAATGTGGTTTTGAGAGTTTATACTACTAGACACTAAACCAATTCCAAAACATTTTAGTTTTAATGGAATTGGGGTTGTGTTCATTCTATAGGAGGATGTTTGGGGTTGTGGGTGACATGTTTATGCAAGTTAGACACATTAATTGTAGCCATGTGCATAAGGTTAGATGCAATTAAGATAGTCAACTCACATCCTGGAGATACTTGTATAATAATAGCCCTTAAGTAGCCCCTCCATTCCTTTTGCATATTTCAACACTCCCTCTCTATCTAGCCCATGTGATTGCTTCACATCATTATATTGATGCCATGCCCTCATTGACACCTGGGGCTATGTGCAAGGATTGATTAGTCCATTATATCTTCATTATTCGATTTTCAAATCAATGCAATATTTTACTTCTATTAGTTGTGTTCATAATAGTCTCTCACTTCCCTTCTTTCTCCATGTTTATGTTTCTCTTACATTCCAAACTCACATGGTATGATCACCAAAGGAAAGGACCCAAAGCTTCTACAAAGACAGACCACGCATATCTTGCTATAATTGTGCAAGTTTTTGCATTTTGTAGCATCTAAGAATAGGGTGATAGTTGCCAATTGTTGAGAATATCATCTCCACCCTTGACAACTTGAAACTCAATTTTTTTCTAATGTTTGAGCTATTTCCAATATGTGTAGATCATCTACACTTGTTTTGTAGTGTAGCTAGCCAATCCTCTATTTGGGATGCAAGACATCAAAGCAAGCTAGATTTTTTTATGTGTTTGTGCAAATACTTCGAAGAGATAATGGATTCTGTGTGTTGGTATCAAGCATTTTTTTACTATTGAAATTCAATTTGGCTAACATCTAATCATGATAAATGGATTACCAATTAGATTGGTATTATGGCAATGATAAGGACCATTAAAGCTTACGAGATTGATACTTCCATTGATAAGATTGTTAGAAAGACCCTCACAATCATCAATATCATGAGGCATGACATGAAGATTGATGATAACAAGGAATGATGTAAGGAATAGAAGGCTCAAAAGCTAGCTCAAAGAGCATGGGAGAAACAATAAGTTATTTGATCTTGGATGGTCATCGTAGTAGCCACACCAGTTTAGAGTTTGTTGTAAAGGTCAAATTATGGGGCATAGACATTGTCACTCTCACATCCCTACATTCAATCGACATCAACCATTGGATGTGTCCATCTTTAAGCCATTTAAGGCTCCCTTCAAGAAGGAAAATTTGCAATTAAAGAACTAATGAGAATATATGGGTGGGATTTAGAGCCTTGGGCATTTGGCCTCTCAATTGAGATGCCCTCATTTTTTCTCACCTCCCTTGTGTGCACATGTAATTTGTGGCCATGAAAGCCAGCGTGTAAGAAAATGTTGATTGGGTAGTCAACATGTAGTGAGGTACCCAACACATAAAAGATGGGAAATGAAGAGGCTACTACTGCCGTGAAATTGGCAAATCTTCAATAGTGAATATCAAGCCTACTCGAGTTTGTGAGGAGTGTTGGACCATGTCCAATGTCGATGTGAAAGCCACTTTGGCTGAAACCCTTCCACAAACACTAAAACTCCTAAATATGCCTCATGTTGAGGTGAGAGTGTGTAGGCCTATAGGAGAGGCATTTGTGGATTACAACAGTTCACTTGTATTGACTTCTAATCAATACATTGAAAGCATGACAACCAATATCAAATACCAAGAAGAAGTGAAAATACCCAAGAAGGAAAAGAAGGAGTGGCAAGCCTAGAAGAGAGCTGAGTAACATGCCACTGTAGCAACAAGAGAAGGCAAAGGGGTGAGTAGTTGTTTTGTAAATAACAAGCTCCCAAAGAGTGGGAGTGTCAACAAAGCATGTTTGTCTGAAAGCTACAATCTATCCTATGGGAAGGGTAGCATTTGTGTTGAGGACTTGACAATGTGGCGAATCTTTCTATGTGTGATCCAAAACTTGCAAACATTGGCGTCAATTTGACCAATTTCTTTGAATTTTTCTTTCACATTGTGAGGTGCCCGCCCATCGGCGTTCCAGGCACTCTTTTAGCGGTCTATCGAGAAACAAATCTAAGCGTCGCTGCCCGGCACTCCCAAGGAATGTTCCGAGTTTTGTCGCCTAGGGTTTCCCGAATCCGCCTCGCAACGGAACGTTCACGACCGAACCCACTAGGATCGACCTGAAATTCGGGTTTCTTAGTTGTCAAGGTCTCCTATTAGCATTCTAGCATCGGGTTTTGGACATCCTACTTTACGCAGAGACATCCAGTCCGAAGCAAACCCATGCCACACTTGGTTCAAAGAGAATGGGAAACGAGAGGGATACGTTGCTCAACCTCTCTGCACATAGGGCATAGTCCCATTCCGGTCCCCTAAAACGGCATGAATCGGGTTCTGACCTATCAATATCTAAAGATCGAATGACGATAAAAACTTGTGAGAAGCCTCCCAGTTCTCTGGGACCACCCTGCCATAGGACGGACCCGTCGGGGATTCCGCCCACCCGCTTCCCTTAATAGCTTTAGTTTTCTAATTAGGTTCTACCACATTTATGTGTGACACTTAAAATCAGCTTCATTAATTAAGCCTTTTAGGGAACAAGGTTCGTTCACGTAAATTATAGCACAGACACGAAAACAGAGCAAAGCAATCTATTGACAAACAAGATCAAACAAGTTCCTTAACTTATCTTCAAGTTAATCTTTGTCTCCCGCCCATACAGGAGAAATTATGTTTCGCTTCTGTCCAACAGAAGTATCCCTTCTGCCATGCAGAAGTAACTGGTCCAATTCACATGGCACCACAAACTCAATCCTTTATCTAGAATAGGATCTCCCAACATGCCCAGATGTTGGGGGCCACGGAGGTCTTCAACTCCATTCTTGACCTAGCAAGGGGTGTCCAGAGCTCCAACTGACCCACAAGCTGTCTAGGAGAGAAACATCATTCCCGTGGTTGGCCTTTTCACCACTCGACCTTCGGCCCATGAATCGAGCAGTGCCCTTTCGGGTTACTACGCGGTGCGACCATGGAGGTGATCCACCCGTACAATATATCCTTCCTTAATTAAATCCTTTAAGAATCAAGCACAAACAAGGCAATCAGCCTAATATCATTTTCCAAGGAAACATTCCTTTAATCCCATGGCGACTTGTCATCACAGACCCTTGCCATGCATTTTCCATAAATCACAAGCACTTGGAATAATCATCCAAACAATAACTAACAACCAATTGAATGTAAAAACATTTAGGATGTTGTTCGATCAATCAACAAAATCAGTTGCATTCTTTCCAAACAATGCAAGAATAGACGATATAACATTTCCATCGTATATTTGCTCTCTCCCTTGGGATCTAAGAGCAATACCATGCAAACATGTTCTTAACACTTCTTTCCTTCGGCTAGGGCATATGTTAAGGGTTCAAACACTATTCATGATGTAAGTTCTATAGGTCACTTACCTTGATTGATAACCCAACCCTGAATTTGGATTGGTAAAAGTCATCCTTATCCAACGGATCTCAAGATATCTTAGTTTTAACCCTTATGATTAATTTCTTGTACTAGCTCTTAGTCAAGTCATGAGGCAAATAGAAATTTATCCTCAAATATCAAACATGTTATAGGCATAACATATAAATACTTGATAAGATAAGTGCGAGATGATCTCAAGTAATTAGACTCCTAGGCTCTTAGGCTAAGTACTTTTGAAGTATCTAAACTTTAAACTAGTACTTCTCTATTCATGATTCTTAATGTCATATTCTTTTAGCAATCATGCTAGTTATAACCCTTGACTATACTTTAATCTAGCACTTGTATGCCCAATCTTTTAATGTCGTTCTTTTGATGACTATGCCATTCACAATGCTTGACTGATTCTTCCTTGTAATTGCTCTACTAGCAAATAAGTCATATGTAACTAGGTGCAATTATCTTCCCTTGATATATGCACTTCACAAACTCCATCTTTCGAGTAAGCGAGATGAAATTTATCCTTTCCCATGCCCTATACTCGTGCAATAGTATGGGGCCTAACGTATCTCATACGAGAATCAAAGCAAGCATCAATCAATTTGAAAATACATTACTTACGACCGGAACCGCAGTTGGATTGACGGTGATGCCTTTGCCCGAAGCCTTTTTGCTGGTTGCAGGATTGTCATCCACACGCGACATTCTTTGCTTGGAGGCCATCGTCCGCAAATAGACTCAAGAGATTAAGAAGGTAGAATAGATTCAAGATGGGAGAGCGTAAGAGAAGATGGTTAAGTCAAGGATCAAGATAGAGGAAATTGAGCCAATTCTCTTCCTTGCAGCCTCTCGGGCTGACTCTTCTCTCTCTCTCTCTCTCAAGCTCTCTTTCAAACTCTTCCTCACAATCTCTTGGAGGAGTATCCTCCTCTCTACCTCTCTCTCGCAGCCTCTCGGGGTCTCCTTATGCTTCCTATGCCTCTCCCATGCCTCATATTTATAGTGAATTAGAGAAGAGGGCTTGTGGTTGAGAAGTGGAGCTCTTTGTGGAGGGGGATCTTGGAAAGATCAGTGATCTGATGCTCAGATCATAAATCTGATGGTTCCATTGGCTCCGAAAGGGGGGTAAAACCCCAAGACACTTGGTTAGAAAGCTCTCAGTTCACTCCTTCTTCTTTTCTCTGTTCGAAGTGCTGTCTACTGCCTGTAAACTGCGATCGCTGCGCGCGCGATTTCGCCAGTCACTTTTCTTTATTTTTCTTTTTATAAAATCTTCAAACTAACTAAAATATCACTTGTCTTTTCTTTTAAATGACATCTAGTTCTAAAAATCTCCATATCTTTTTTTTTAAGGATAATATCTAAAATATACTAGCTTTGCCCAAAATCTAATATTTTTGGACCTTTCAAACTATACACATGAACTTAGTGATTAATATAACTCATAAGTCTCATTCACGTTGTAATTTACGTGAAGGGTAGCTACGGTCTTTGCCAATTCGAGAAAAACATCGAATTTACGACTCTTGATTTTTCTAAATAAAATATTTTAAATTAAATAAAAATTATCAATAATTAATGTTAGTTAGTTTTTACCTTAGTTAGTCTTTAGTTAGTAATCTTACTAACTTATTAATTGACTAACTAACTTACGAACCAACCAACTAACTTTTATTGTGCGGAGATATTACACACATGAATGGCGAAAGAGTCTCTATAACCTTGATATACCTTAAAATGTGGGTGAATAAAAAATCTCAAATTTATAACTCAACTTAACTTTCAAAAAAAAAAAGCAAATATATAAAATTTTAGCTAGTTGGTGAATATTAGCCACTAAAGGGATCCCTTATTGACATCATCAAACATCCATTTAATAATTGTGTTCTTAGTTTGTGTGTTGCCTACACTATTATTGGATTAGTTAGACATCATTAAACAACACATCCAAATTATTAGTGCTATGTTTTGGGATTTCAAGGTTCTTTGATTGTATCTTTCATCACTAAAATTATTAAAACTTGTAATGCTCCTCCCCCCTCCACGTGAACTAGCATTAGGAGGGGGGACAAGTTTAAAGGTTTTAACCCTTAGTATTTTTATAAGAGAAAAAGTGTGAAAAATAAAAACAAACAACTGTTGCAACTAAGCATGCACCACTCCCTCTCAATGATAGCAATGAGGGTTGCCATGCCACCACCCAATTAGCTTCATATCATCAACCATAATTATGTGATTATAGTAAATAAATAGCCTATAGCTATGGCTATAAAAGCCTTAGCTAAGGCTTAGTCATGTCTCGATTGGGCATCAACTTCTTTTTTATCAAGTCAAAAATCGATTCTATTTAGTTCTATTAAGATGAGACATGAACCTTAGTTTAGACTCATAAATATATGTAAGTCCAAATACACTTGCATCATAATGATGAGGGAGGGTAAGTCATTCATGGTATAGGAGGTTTCATGGGTTTACAAATAGAAAGGGAACAAAGGGTTACTTTTGTAGTTAGGATTATAACCTACTCATGGCACAAATTCATGGGTTTACAAATAGAAAGGGAACAAAGGGTTACTTTTGTAGTTAGGATTATAACCTACTCATAAGTATACTTGTAAGGGTAGGGCCTTATAAAACCTATTCCTTAAGCACATGGAAATGTCATACTCCTAAGATGAGAAGTGTGTAATGGTAGATACCTTGCAAGGCCATAAGAATGTTATACATAAGTTGTGCATGGTAAAGTGTTGAATAAATCGCGGAAAAGCTTATGATGTAACAAAATGGCTAGTGCTATTATTTTAAGTATGATCTAAGGGGAGTGGCATGTATCGCTTTATATGTTTGCACTCTAAGGATGAATAAGTTATTGTGGGAGCTACATCCTCTTTTGCAAAAATCCCAAAAGATGTTGGATGGATTATTAAATTTGTCTTTTTAAGAAAGGATGTTTTTTTTTTTGGAATACTTAAAGTGATTGTAATGTAACCCAAGGTTAGTGGCAGAAGCCCTTTACTAAGGGACAGTTTGACCATGCTAGAGATTAGGACCAATTGCAAATGCGATAGGTTTTTCTATAGAGAGGAAGTTAGACTGGGAGCAACAAGGGTGCTAGGGAGACTCTGGCCGTAAATCCCTTGGGATTGTCGAGGATTAATCAAATCCCTACAAGGCCAAGATGGAGTCCATGGAAGACCTTGATGTTAAATAAGGGTGGATTGGTTAAGATGTTGAAGAAGAAGTTGAGTGTTTAAAAGATCATTGTTCTTGACTGTAAGAGACTCCTAGAGTACCAACACAAAAGAAATTACATGTCAGAGAATGCACATAACTTGCACAGGGTTTGTCCAAACAAGATAAAACTTTACCATAGAACAACCATGGAAAAGAACAATATACTTGTAAAATTTTATGAATAAAATCTTAGGGCTTTGGTAGAATAAACTCTGATCTCATAAAACATGTGAAACTCACTCTATGTTTGTGTATAGGAAATGAAATTTCACAGGGTTACAGATAGGGTAGCCAACAATGAGGCTGTAAAAAAGAAGAAGCAAGGAAAGAGATATGATAAATTTAAGTTCCGCCTAAGAAAGAGGGGAAAACTGAAAAAGAGAGAAATGAAAAGTCAAACATTAAAAAATAAGAAAATGAAAATTTAAGTCACAAACTTCCAGGAAGTGACAGCATTGTATTCTACACATTTTCCCTTATTTTATTATTGAGGAAAGATTTGGGCCAAGATATGGCTAGAAGCTTCATGTTACATGAATATGGAATCCCAGCTCTCTCATTAGTTAGGCCTATATTTGTTTATTCACTCCTTAAGGGACAAAAAAGAGAGTCCATATTTCTCCTAATAGCGCTATCAGTTCTTCCATAATCTTGTTGAGAAAGTGAGTACCTCTATCACTTACCAACTCTAAGGGACTGCCAAAAGAAGGTGATGATATTCTGGTACATAAACAGGGCCATGCTATTTCCATCATCTCATTTTAGAGCTTTGGCTTCACAACACTTTGTCACATCATGGTTTGTACACACCAAAATCTATCTGTTCTGCTTCCTTTTGGTTGGTGGATCGATGGGCCCCACGAAGTCAATGCCCCACTTCTCAAATGGATTTAGGAAAAGAATGGGTTGTAGTGTCAACACTAGTTTTGGTAGGCTTTCCTATTCAACTCTTTGCGCTGACAAGAATTAGAGCATTTGCAGTAGTCATAGGCATCTTTGTGTAATGCAGGCCACCATTATCTTGCAACAAGCAGATCCTTTCTAGCTGTTGCTTCTCTTGCAAAGTGTCCTCCATAGGGCTCATCACGGTATGATTTTAGAACTATCCTAATCTCATCTTCTGAAACACATCTTCGCAGCACTTCATCTTTGCCTCTCTTGTACAGAGCACTGCCTAATAGGGTGTAGGGGGTTGATTCCAATAGAAGCTTCTTCTCATGGTTGGAGATGCCATGAGGATACTATTGAGTGGCCAAGAGGTTGGCTATATCTGTGTACCTCTAATGTGCCCGCTCCTCAAATCGCGGGACACATCTTAGCATTCCAACAAGAGATATATCTAGAAGACGCTTCCCGGCACTCCCAAGGAATGACACAGGGTTTTCCAACTACGGTCTCTCAAGTCTACCCCACAACAAAACTTATCCAACCGTTCCCACTAGGATCGACCTGAAGTCCGGGTTCCTTGTAATTGGGTCTTCCTAACAGCCTTCTAGCGTCGGTCTATAACTGCTCCACTTTGCGCAGACACAACTGGGCCAAAGCAGACTCATACCGCACTTGGTTCAAAGAGAATTGGAAATGAGAGGGATGCATCGCTCGACCTCTCTGCCCGTAGGGCATAGTCACATTCCGGTCCCCTAAAACGATATGAATTAGGTTTTTAACTTACAAGTTCTAAGGTCCTCGTCTATCGAACATTCGTATCAAATAAATTCCATTGAGGAAAGCTCTCGGCTAACCGAGACCACCCTGCCGTAGGATGGACCCGACGGTCACATCCACCACGCTTTCCTCAGGGGTTGTTTTAGTTATCTAATTACCTACCACATTATGTTTGACACATAAAAGAAGCTTCCTTAATTAATCCATTAATCACAAGTCCCTTTACGTAATTTAGGGCATAGACACTAAGACAAGATAAAACAAGATCAAACACTTTCTTAACTTATCTTCAGATTAATGTTTGTCTCCTGCCCATACAGGAGGATTAAGTGTCCCTTTCTACCTCCGTAGAAAAATCATTCCGTCTCCCGGCAATAAAAACCTGAAGGTTTATCTTACCAAGATTCTGCCCTGTAACTAGTATCCAGAGCCTCAAAATCCCATCCTGAGTCATGTAGAACACTTGTGTAGGGTCTGGAGGCATTGGGATTTATGGCCAGAGCCCCGTGGCACCGAAGCGTCCTCCTACGCCAAGTATTTTCCACGGAGAGACCTCTCGGGCGGCGGGTTCGGTCCACATTCCCAGCGCGGATTCATAACCCCCTTGGTTAGGGTTTGGCGGTTCGCGAGGGTAGCTAGCGCCATCCTTCCTTAATTATCTCTTTAGGAAATCATCCACAGCTGAAGCAACTAGCCCAATAGCATTTACTAGGAAAAACATCCCATTTGTTCCCATGGCAATTTATCCTTACAGTTCCCACCATGAAAATATAATCACTTGGATATTCATCCAAAACCACAACCAATCCTTAAGTATCCTTTCGGAAACAATCAAGCTGAAACAACTAGCCTAACATCCTTTAACTATGAAAACATCATTTCCTAATCCAACAAGTAACCACTCTGTCTAGCAATCACTTTTTCCATCTTTAACAAGATCAACCTTCGTTAAAACCATTTCAACAGTTCCAAGCAACATGCTTAGCATAAATCAACTACCCTAAAGTTCACTCTCCCCCTTGAATTAGGGCTTCGCAAGGTCAATTGAACAAATTCCTTCTAGATCCTTTAAATGATCTAAGTGATTTCACCTTGACCCTTATTAATCATGGCTACCTATTTAGGGTAGAAGATCAACCCATCCTAAGCCCTTTCAATGGCGAATACATGCAATTTTACCTCTATTTAAGAATTCAAGATGTGTGAGAAGAATCTAGATCTTGGTACAACTTGGATATGAGCTATAGTTGCTGGAGGGTTGGTGGTATTCATGTCTCCGCTTGCATTTAGCTCCGTTTGCAACTTCAGCACTTGTGCTCCTTGTAACTCGTCTCTTGGGTGCCATCCTTGTGCGTTCCTAGTCTTGCAACCCTTGAGGTAAAATGACCGCTCTTGCCCTAGCGGAAGGAAGTGGTACGCAGGTTCACAAGGAATATAAGGCCAAGCAATGTGACTTCAACATGCATAACTCTTCTTCTTCTTTTACCCTCTCCCCAATTTGTTTTCCATCTATCTCACCCTCTCCATCTCATAGTCTTCTCTCCCTCTCTCTTTCTCTCTCGCTCTCCCTATATCCTCCCCTAATTATCTTCCACTTCTCTCTATCCCTCTTCTTCTTCTTCTTCTTTTCCTCTCTCTTCCTCTTCTTCTCCTCCTTTCTCCTTCTCTCTCTCCCTCTTCTTCTCCTTCTTTCTCTCCCTTCCTCTTCTTCTCCTTCTTTCTCTCCCTTCCTCTTCTTCTTCTTCTTCTTCTCCTTCTCTCTCTCCCTCTTCTTCTTCTTCTTCTTCTCCTCTCTCTCTCTTCTTCTCCTTCTTCTTCTCCTCTCTCTCCCTCTTCTTCTCCTGCTTCTTCTCCTCTCTCTCCCTCTTCTTCTCCTTCTTTCTCTCCCTTCCTCCTCCTTCTTCTTCTTCTTCTTCTTCTTCTTCTTCTCCTCCTCCTCCTCCTCTCTCTCCCTCTTCTTCTCCTTCTTTCTCTCCCTTCCTCTTCTTCTCCTTCTTTCTCTCCCTTCCTCTTCTTCTTCTTCTTCTTCTTCTTCTTCTTCTTCTCTCTCTCCCTCTTCTTCTCCTTCTTTCTCTCCCTTCCTTTTTTTTCTCCTTCTTTCTCTCCCTTCCTCTTCTTCTTCTTTTCTTCTCTTCTTCTCCTTCTCTCTCTCTCTCCCTCTTCTTCTTCTTTTCTCCTCTTCTTCTTCCTCCTTCTTCCTCTTCTTTTTCTTCTTCTTCTCTTCTTCTTCTCCTTCTCTCTTCTCTCCTTCTTCCTCTTCTTCTTCTTCTTCCCTTCTTCTTCTCTCTTCTCTCTTCTCACTGATCAGGGGGGGGAGGAGGGGGAACCTGACGTCACGGCCAGGGGGGCGCAGCTGCCGCAACAGAAGGGGGGTCCAATCGATGGCCACAGGGGGGGGAGGATTTGCCTGCCGATGAGCTAGAGGAGGGCACACTGTTATAAGGGGGGGAGGTGGCTTGGGGGGGGGGGGGGGGGGGGGGAGGATAGCACCTCCTGCCATCTGGGGGGCTACATGGCCCCCATCTCACACTTTACTCCCTCTCTCTCTCTCTCTCTCTCCCCAATGTGCTGTCGGTGGGGAGAGAGAGAGGGATAATTTTTTTTTAAAGAAAATTAAAATTTAAAGGGGGTGGTTCGCATGGGGAAGGCACGGGGGCACACGGGGGATGTTACATCCTCTCCCCCTAAGAGGAATCGAGATGTCCTCATCTCGAAAGAAACTGGGAAAGACAAGCACTAATAGACTTATGACCTGTGGGTTAAGACCCACCATCCATCCGCTGTGCTACTCTTAATGTTTCAAGTAGTGCACTCACATTATTTGAATTGACCATAGGTGCAAGAGTAGGATTTATTCTCAATTGTGTTACATGTTGATTAAGCTTCTAGGAATTTTAGTCCTCCCAATAAGGTTTAGTGGGCTCTAGATCTTTGTCTTCATCTGATTTGTCTATATATCCATAGACTGCGCCTGTATAGTTTCGTTTTCTCGGAGGCTCAATGTCTTCTGGACTTAGATCAGGGCAGTCTGCTTGGATGTGTCCTAGCTCATTACAATGGAAGCATTGACGGTAGGGACATCTCCTACGGATGTGCCCTATCTCTCCACACGTATGGCATCTCTTATCCTGATCTCCATAGTCATGTTTGCTACAATTTTCCAATTTAAGTTATTGGACGATTGGATTTGCTCGGACTAATGCATCTTGCAAGTCCATTGGGCGCATTGATTTCAATCGAGTGTTTATGGGTGGATTCAACCCAACACAGAATTTTGACACCTGTTGTGTCATATCCATTGGGGATGCATACTTTAGGAGTGAAACGAACTTTGAATAATATGCTTCAAGGGATAATCCTAGCTGCTTCAAGCCATAGAATTCATTCATCTTTTGTGTGTGGTAGACAAGTGGTAGATACCTCCCTCGCACAGCTTCCTTAAGCTTATCCCAAGTGACTGTCCCCTCCGAGATCGCCTGGTCTCTGCACCGCTATTTCCACCAAAGTCTCGCTTTGCCTGTAAGCTTAAGTTTGGCAAGCATGGATTGGTTAGCAAGTGTAGTTCCTACTGCCTCAAAATAGTCCTCCATGGACTCAATCCAGATCTCGACGTCGGCTTGAACAGTCCTTCCCTTGCCATAAAACTCGGGTGCCTTAATTTGCTTGAGAAGAAATTTCTTCTCTTGTATGTCAACATTTGTGGATGCAGAAGGTGCCTGACAATCAAGCCATATCACTTAGGTTATTTCTGTTTAGGATATGTTTATGAATCGAACATTAACCACTCATGTATCATTATGAAGTTTTGCTCTCATACCAACTGTAAAGTGCCTGCTCCTCAAATCGCGGGACACGTCTTAGTAGTCCAACGAGAGATATATCTAGAAGACGCCACCCAGCACTCCCAAGGAATGAGATGGGGTTTCCCAATGGGTTCCTTATAATCGGGTCTTCCTAATAGCCTTCTACCGTCGGTCTACAACTGCTCCACTTTGTGCAGACACAACTGGGCCAAAGCAGACTCATACCGCACTTGGTTCAAAGAGAATGGAAAACGAGAGGGATGCATCGCTCGACCTCTCTGCCCGTAGGGCCTAGTTCCATTCCGGTCCCCTAAAATGGTATGAATTAGGTTTTTAACTTACAAGTTCTAAAGTCCTTGTCTATCTAACATTCGCATCAAATAAATTCCATTGAGGAAAGCTCTCGGCTAATCGAGACTACCCTGCCATAGGATGGACCCGACGGTCATATCCACCACGCTTCCCTCGGGGGTTGTTTTAGTTATCTAATTACCTACCACATTATGTTTGACACATAAAAGCAGCTTCCTTAATTAACCCATTAATCATAGGTTCCTTTACGTAATTTAGGGCACAAACACTAAGACAATATAAAACAAGATCAAACACTTTCTTAACTTATCTTCAGATTAATGTTTGTCTCTCGCCCATACAGGAGGATTAAGTGTCCCTTTCTGCCTCCGCAGAAAAATCATTCCATCTCCCGGCAATAAAAACCCGAAGGTTTATCCTACCAAGATTCTGCCATGTAACTAGTATCCAGAGCCTCATGATCCCATCCTGAGTCACGTAGAACACTTGTGAGGGTCCAGAGGCATTGGGATTTACGGCCAGAGCCCCCCCGGTACCCAAGCGTCCTCCTACGCCAAGTATTTTCCACGGAGAGACCTCTCGTAACGGGTTCAGTCCACATTTTCGGTGCGGATTCATAACCCCCTTGGTTAGGGTTTGGCAGTTCGCGGGGTTAGCTAGCACCATCCTTCCTTAATTATCCCTTTAGGAAATCATCCACAGCTGAAGCAACCAGCCCAATAGCATTTACTAGGAAAAACATCCCATTTGTTCCCATGGCAATTTATCCTTACAGTTCCCACCATGAAAATATAATCACTTGGATATTCATCCAAAACCACAACCAATCCTTAAGTATCCTTTTGGAAACAATCAAGCTGAAACAACTAGCCTAACATCCTTTAACTAGAAAAACATCCTTTCCTAATCCAGCAAGTAACCACTCTGCCTAGCAATCACTTTTTCCATCTTTAACAAGATCAACCTTCATTAAAACCATTTCAGCAGTTCCAAGCAACATGCTTAGCATAAATCAACTACCCTAAAGTTCACTCTCCCCCTTGAGTTAGGGCTTCGCAAGGTCAATTTAACAAATTCCTTCTAGATCCTTTAAATGATCTAAGTGATTTCACCTTGACCCTTATTAATCATGGCTACCTATTTAGGGTAGAAGATCAACCCATCCTAAGCCCTTTTAATGGCAAATACTTGCAATTCTACCTCTATTTAAGAATTCAAGATGCGTGAGAAGAATCTAAATCTTGGTACAACTTGGTATTTATGTCTCCGCTTGCATTGGATATATTCCTAGCTCCGTTTGCAACTCCAGCACTTGTGCTCCTTGTAGCTCATCTCTTGGGTGCCATCCTTGTGCGTTCCTGGTCTTGCAACCCTTGAGGTAAAATCACCGCTCTTGCCCTGGCGGAAGGAAGTGGTATGTAGGTTCACAAGGAATCTAAGGCCAAGCAATGTGACTTCAACATGCATAACTCTTCTTCTTCTTTTACCCTCTCCCCAATTTGTTTTCCATCTATCTCACCCTCTCCATCTCATAGTCTTCTCTTCCTCTCTCTTTCTCTCTCACTCTCCCTATATCCTCTCCTAATTATCTTCCACTTCTCTCTATCCCTCTTCTTCTTCTTCTTCTTTTCCTCTCTCTTCCTCTTCTTCTCCTCGTTTCTCCTTCTCTCTCTCCCTCTACTTCTCCTTCTTTCTCTTCCTTCCTCTTCTTCTCTTTCTTTCTCTCCCTTCCTCTTCTTCTTCTTCTTCTTCTCCTTCTCTCTCTCCCTCTTCTTCTTCTTCTTCTTCTTCTCCTCCTCTCTCTCCCTCTTCTTCTTCTCCTCTCTCTTCCTCTTCTTCTCCTTCTTTCTCTCCCTTCCTCTTCTTCTTCTTCTTCTTCTTCTTCTTCTTTTTCTTCTCTTCTCTCTTTCTCTTCTTCTCCCCCTCTCTCTCCCTCTTCTTCTCCTTCTTTCTCTCCCTTCCTCTTCTTCTTCTTCTTCTTCTTCTCCCTTCCTCTTCTTCTGCTTTTCTTCTCTTCTTCTCCTTCTCTCTCTCTCCATCTCTTCTTCTCCTTCTCTCTCTTTCCCTCTTCTTCTTCTTTTCTCCTCTTCTTTTTCCTCCTTCTTCCTCTTCTTATTCTTCTTCTCTTCTTCTTCTCCTTCTCTCTTCTCTCCTTCTTCCTCTTCTTCTTCTTCTTCCCTTCTTCTTCTCCTTCTCTCTTCTCACTGATCACGGAGGGGGGGGACCTGACGTCACACGGCTAGGGGGGGCGCAGCTGCCGCAATGGAAGGGGAGGTCTAGCCGATGGCCACAGGGGAGGGGAGGATCTGGCGGCCGACAAGCTAGAGAGGGTCGCACTGTTATAAGGGGGGGAAAGGTGGCTTATGGGTGGGGAGGATGGTGCCTCTCGCCATTTGGGGGCTGCATGCCCCCCATCTCACACTTCACTCCCTCTCTCTCTCTCCTTGACATGCTGTCAGTGGGGAGAGAGAGAGGGATAAAAAATTTTCAAAAAAAATTTAAAAATTTAAAGGGGGTGGTTTGCATGGGGAAGGCAAGGGAGCACATGGGGGATGTTATAGTACCATGGGGTTATAGTTTCAACCAGAAAGAAGGAAACATCAAGGAGGTCTAGGTTGTCGGGCTCCTTTTCATCACTCTTAGGGATACATGATAGATAATTAGCCCCAGGACATGGGAGTGACCACGTTTGGTCACCACTTCAAAATCAAACTCCTAGAACTGAAGGACCCACCTCATCATTCAGCCTTTCACATCTATCTTATTAATCAATAAGGACAGTGCCTCATAGTCCACATAAAATTTGAAATGCATCGACAATAGGTAGTATTAGAATTTCTCCAAGGTGAATACCATAGCAAGTCACTCTAACTCCATCACTATGTAGTTTCTTTCTCAATTAGTGACCTTATGACTTGCATAGTAGATAGGTTGATCTAACTTTGAGGAGCCTTTTTGACAATAGGTAGTGTTAGAATTTCTCCAAGGTGAATACCATAGCAAGGCACTCTAACTCCATCACTATGTAGTTTCTTTCTCAATTAGTGACCTTATGACTTGCATAGTAGATAAGTTGATCTAACTTTGAGGAGCCTTTTTTCCATAAGACGGCACCTAACCCTTCGATAGACACATCACTGTGCACATGGAATTCCTTCATCCAATCGAGAGATTACAAGATGGGTGTTTCAATTAGACACTACTTCAAAGCATTGAATGCTTCATCACAATTAGAAATCCATGTAAACTTTGCATCTTTCCTTAGGAGATTATGAAAGGGGGCTACCTTTGTTGCAAAATGTGCAATGAACCATCTGTAATAGCCCACATGACCAAGAAATCCCCTCAATTATTTGAGGTTGGTTGGCACTGTTAAAGCTACAATTTTCTCAATCTTGGTAGGGTCTATTGCTATCCATTGTGTAGAGACAATGTGGACCAGAAAAACTCCTCAAGAGACTTTGAAGACACCTTTGTCAGGGTTAAGAGAGATCCCATACTCTCGACATCTATCAAAGCATTACTCCATGTGTCCCCAATGCTCATGGATTAGGCTATAGACACAGAAGTCATCCAGGTATACCTCAATGAAATCTTGTAGGTGATTTTGGAATGCGGCCATCATCACTCTTTGAAAGGTAGTAGGAGCATTACAAAGCCCAAATGACATCATTTTGTAAGTATAGGTTCCCCATTTTGTTGTGAAGATTGTTTTAGATTGACCTTCTTCTATGATCTAGACTTGGTTATATTCATTGAATCCATCCAAGAGGGAATAGAGCTCATGTCCAGCCACTGTGTCCAATAGTTAGTCTATGAAAGAAATAGGAAAGTTATCCTTCTTTGTCTTGGAGTTCAGCTTTCCAAAGTCCACACATATTCATAGGTTTCTATTCTTCTTGGATACCCATTCACTATTGGCCACTGGATAGCTAAACTCAGCTTCGAGGAGCTTCAACAATTCCACTTTCACCAAGGTGGAGTAATTTGGATTCATATGCCTCTATCTTTGCCTCAGAGGTTTAGCATCACGCTCAAGGTTGATGTGATGTTGACATGCTATCAAGCATTTTTTTGAAAACTGAAAACCCCTGATCAAATTGTAGTTAGGTTTGATTTCTACTAGCTTAGTTGTTTTCGTGACTATTTGTTTGGTTGTTCTGTAATTGGATTTCTATGTTTGTCTAGCTTAGGATTTTTTTCTGTCATTTTTTTGGTTTGTTGAGTGTGAAAACTTGATATCCTTAGTCGAGCTTCATATATTTTGGACAAGTTGGAGCTGGAGTTTGTTAGTAGCTGTCGAACATTGTGGAGCAATATTTGATTTCTTATTTGAGATTCTTACACTTCACATGAATTATGGATTCATGAGCACTTCACGTTGTACTTATTGATGCATTACACTTGGGGGTCGTCTCCCAAATTGTTCAAATACTTCCATGCCATGGGTTGGGATCATGCACATTTAGCACCATCATTGAGCACTAGCACGGCATGAAGCCTGCTACAGCTATATGTAGTAAATCATAGATACACACGCACTTGAGAGAGCATCTGCCTTGAGCACACACTGTTTTCTTGCACGCACAATATTTGGGATATTAATCACCAAATTAGGAACCTTTGGTTGAGTGTGTAAGGTGGTTGGGTGAGTAAGAGGGTTGTGAAGGATGCTACCAATTGTGAGATGGGTTGTTCTTATTTGGTCAACATCTTGAGGACCATCATTTCTAGAGAGATTGTGAGACTTTGGATGGGTGGAGTGGAGCATGACATATTTTCTTGTTAAGAGTTGAGAGGTGAGGTTAGGAATTTAAATAATCAAGGAACTTTATTTGCATTATTCATGATGCACGATCACATGTAGATAGGCTAGGCACATATTCTTCAATGCATACATTATTTTTGTGTGTAACATTGATTGATTGGTTGCATACCATGATCCAACATTTCATATTTTTCTAAAACATGAATGATTGGGCACGAAGTTCATTTCAAAAAACCATACTCTTGCTAGAACACATTGCATAAAAAACAAGTTCATATCCAAATAATGTTTATTTTGAAGACTCAAGGAACAAAGGAAAAGGTCGTAAGTTTTACATCGTCAGTGAGTATTTCTTGAAGAAAAAGAGGACATGTGTGCTGAAAGTGTGTGCAATTAAAAGAACAATAGTCCAAGGAAGGGAATAAGTCATCCAAGATAAAAGATGGAGAAAAATGATGCGATTTACAAAAATTGATATTTTTACCCATATACATTCCAATCGTTTTGAGTACCCGGATGACTATATTCAGAGTTTATATGACGAAGTTATGATCCAAACAAGTTGCAAACATGCATAGGGCAAAAAAAACGAAAATAGTGAAAGGTAGTAGAAAAGCAAAAGCCAAAAGCCTAATGTATGTGAGAGAATTTGTGAAAACTATATAAGGATGAGGAAGAGAAGAGCAAGGGGCCTTCCCCCTCAATTCCAATTATATCTTGTGAGTAAGGAGGGTTGTATGTGGGAGTGTGAACTCTTGTCGTGCTAGTTGTGAAGTCTGAGAATTTGGATTGCGAAGCACCGAGTGACTGCCCAAGGTTATGAAGCTATGAAATTTCTATGATGTTGGATTTGTCTCCAAATGCTTTTTTAAACTTTGTGCAAAGTGTTGGTGTTTTTTGAACTTTATGGGTGTTGGAGTGATGCTTTGCTCGAATTTGGGTTTTAGTTGTTTGAGCTACAAGAGGCATATTGTGTTGTTTGGTTTTGTGTGTGGCTTGTGGTGTTTGCCAAAACACCACAAATTTTTTTTGTTGTGTTATGAATCCGACAAAGTCAATTCCCCCAACCGGCACTCTTTAACGTCTCGCTATCGGGTTGTGAGTGAGGCTTGCTCTCAATCACTGCTCATGTAACATCTCTTTTTTGGTGCCCCCATTGAGGTGTGCCAAAATTGACTTTGTTTTGGTTGTTTGTTTTTTAATGTGAGTTTGTTTTGATTTCAGATTGAGACTTGAACTCATAAACACAATCTTGTGTATGTGGACAATGACATTGATACTTCACTGAAAAGAAAAGAGTACTATCATTTCATTAAGAAAAGGAAGCAAGTACAATGCTTTATAGGAAAGTAGAAAACTGCAGTAGGCACTACTGAGCATATGGATAGGTAAACCTGCATGTCCTTGGCCCTGAAGCTCCATACAAAGAGGCTGTCAATGAGTGTGATTGCTCAATCTCAACACCCCTCCTCAATCACAACTAGAAAGGCACAAAGTGTGTAGAGGCTGTAATGAGAACCACCTGCAAAGTGTGGGCACACCACAAACATGGTAGACACCAGAGGCTGTCGCAGAAAAGGCTAAGTGTGGGCATCAAAACATGATGGACATCCAGAGGCTGTAACAGGGGCCTCACAAAGTGTATAGGGACTGTAATCCCAAGTTACATGAGGAGTTTACAAAGCTTATGGCAGGAAGCATTAGGGCAAGGAAATACAAGGCTTTTAAAATAGTCTATCAGAGTTATGAGAGTAGAAGGACTGATGAGTCTTGTCCTTCCGATCCTGGTGGTCTTCATCTTCTTCTTCTTCTTCCTTTGCTCCATTTTCTTCTTCTTCTTTGACTGCGACTAGATAGGCCTTTTGGGATCTCTTTCTTGCGTGGCAGAACTTCTTGGTGTGTCCGGTCCTTTTGCAGAAGTCACAGAAGAGCTGATACCTTCTTGCCTTTGTACCTGTTGCTAACATATAATGCATGCTCATCTCTAGAGGTACTTGGTTCTTCCTTAGTTTTTAGCTTCTTTTCCTCTTCTAACAGTGATGCATGGATATCAACAAGTTCAGGATTTGGCATGTTGATTAAAGTTGTTGATACATTATTATATTCAGGAGGCAAACTCTTAAGTAGAACACCGATGCAAACATCTTCGTCCATTTTAATGTTGATTCCTGCAAGTTGGGTTAGGAGTCCTTCCATGTAATTTAGATGTGTGGCAAGTGATGTGCTGGACTTCATTTCAAGCCTGAAGAATCAATCAGGAGACCATACTTTGATGATTTAGATTGTGCACCGAACAAGGTGTCAAGTCTCTTCCATGTATCCTGTGAGGTCTCACAATTATCCACATGGTGGATATCACTGTCGTCTAGCTCCAGTTTGATAATGGCCTGGGCTCTGTCATCATTCTTTTGCCAAGTAGTTGCAAGGTCCACATCCCGAGTTTTCTTCTCTTTGCCATTTGTGATGGCCCAGAGACCCTTTTTCATCAAGATGAGCCTGATGCGGGTTTGCCAGGTGTGAAACCCGACTCCTTTGAATCGAGCATTTGGAGAGTCTTTTCCCATGTTGAGTTTGCAAGATCAGTAGCAAATCAACACCAGAATTCTGAGATTTTATCAGTAGAAGAGTAGATTGCAATGTGTCAAGAGACACAATTAATGACAATGTGAAAACACACTATGTTAGTGTTGATGTTGAGCTTGATTCTTCTTGTTTGGGATCGTTCGGTCGTTCTTCAATCTTCTCAGGTCCTTCCCCTCCTTGATTTGATGCTGGGTCAATGGATTAGAGTGGGCTTTAGCTTGGTTTAGTGTCAAGAGTGAGAAAAATGAGGAAAAAAGAAGCTTGAGAGATTTTGGCTATGGTGGAATTAGGGTTTCTGAGACAGGGGCCTGGTTTTTTTCAGATTGCAGGACTTGTAGTTGATCATTTTCAAAAAATTTTACATGTCTAGGAAGATTATGTCAAGGGCTATCAAACCCTATGGAAATCGTCCAGATCGTGGACAGCACGGCGCACGCAGAGGGCGCGAACAGCCACGGCGCAGATCTGGGCAACGACGTCAAATTTGTGCAATGCCAGGGATGTAGATCACCAATATGGTCGATTGTTGTGCCAGGAGGGAGCGCCCTAAGTAGAGGAAGATATGTCTAGAAGAAATTTCATGAAGATATGCTCTGCAGAGAGAGATATGAAGGCTCCATGGAGGGTATGTCCTGCAGGTCACAGTTGAAGACTATGGCAGTGACTGGGAATTTTCACAATGCTGAGCTTCAGATAGCCAAATGTCATGGATTGATGTGATACAGGGAAGCTTTGTGAGTTGGGGAATACTTTTCCAGAAGGAAGCTCCAAGAGATTTGACCTGTGGAGTGAGATATAAGCAGCTCAATCTGACGAGGTGCTATTGGCTATGGCTGCCATGGAAGCTTAAGTGAGGGTAGAGCTAGGAGATGAAGTCATGGGATGGAACTAAGCTGACCAGAGATTAACATGAGTTGAGAAAGAGCAGAGGAGAGCTAAGCCAAGCTAAGCCATGCCCGACTGGGCTCTGATACCATGTTGAGAAACATGCGGGATCTAGAGCATGGCAGTGAGTTATGGTGGATGGAAGGAGAAGTGTGGACTCATGATGGAGAAGACAAAGACACTTTTTGTTACACAAGTGAATTAGGTTCCAAGATTGAGACTTGGACTCATAAACACAATCTTGTGTATGTGGACAATGACATTGACACTTCACTGAAAAGAAAAGAGTACTATCATTGCATTAAGAAAAAGAAGCAAGTACAATGCTTTATAGGAAAGTAGAAAACTGCAGTAGGCACTACTGTGCATATGGGATAGGTAAACCTGCATGTCCTTGGCCCTGAAGCTCCATACAAAGAGGCTGTCAATGAGTGTGATTGCTGAATCTCAATTTTGTGTGGCTTGTGGTGTTTGCCAAAACATTTAAATTTTTTTTGTTGTGTTATGAATCCGACAAAGTCAATTCCCCCAACCGGCACTCCTTAACGTCTCGCTATTGGGTTGTGAGTGAGGCTTGCTCTCGATCACTGCTCATGTAACATCTCTTTTTTGGTGCCCCCATTGAGGTGTGCCAAAATTGACTTTGTTTTGGTTTTTTTTTTTTAAATGTGAGTTTGTTTTGATTTCGTGTGATTGTTGAAAATGGCTAATGATTTTCTTGAGTTCCATGGTAATCGTACAAAAGATATCGAAAGATTTTTAGAAAAAATAGAGCTATGTTTTTTGATAGGGAGAGTGATCAATCCTGAGGCTAAACTCCATATTCTTAGGTATCAATTGCAAGGAGAAGCACAAAATTGGTTGCTTGACTTTGAGAGAAGCATGAAATTTAGGAGACAAAATTTGGACTATGAGACCACTAAAAATGCATTTCTATCTAGGTTTAAAAAAGAGAGTCAGAGTGAGATTTTGGCAAAAATAGAAACTTGTGTTCAAAAAGAGGATTAGTGTGTTGAGGGCTTTGCTAGGGAGTTTGAAAGATTGTGGAATCGATGGAGTTTGACATTGTCAAAAGGTGAGATAGCCCCAGTTATGTTGAAGATAATGTATTTTGTAAATGGATTGAAATTAGAAGATTGGAGAGTGAAATTAGAGGTTAAGAACCGTAAGACTTTTGAGGAAGTGGTGAAGATATCTAAATATGAAGAGAGAAAGACCAAAAGAAAAAAAGAGTTAGGGTTTGATGAACCAAGGGAAAGGTTGAGTTCAAGGCAAGTTGAGAGAAAAGTTTTTTAGGAGGAGAGTTAGTTATACCTATTCTGAGAGAGGTATACTATATTCTCTATTTACGAGAGATGAGTTGACTTGTGAGAAATCAATTGAAGTCTAGGAGGAGAAATTCTCTAGGGTGGTTGTTGAGGAGAAAAATACTTGTTTGACTGATTGGAGTGAAGAATCTAGGAGTATGAATTCATACCCATTGACTATAAGGATACTTCTAGTCCAGTGATTAGTGATTTAACTAAAGAGGAGGGATCGACTGATGATACTTTGGAGCTTGAGGACTATAGAGATGAACTAGAGATGGATTTGATTTGTAAAGAAGAAAATGAGAGTCCAGATTGTTTTAAGAACCAAGAGTTCTCATGTTCCTTGGGAGAGGATGAGAGTCAAGAAAGTTTTGATATTTCTGATGAGGGAAGGTGTAATGAAAGTTTTGATAGTCATGGCAGTGTTGAAGAGAGTAAAGACAATTTAGAGAGCGATCTTGTTTGCCTTAGTGATAGTATAGATGAATCTGAGTGCTTAAGAGAGGAAGAGAGAATTGAGGATGAATTTTGAATTTTTTGGAAGGACAAGAGGGGGAGGGCTTAGAATCTGTAAGGTTTCAAGATGAAGTTGAGGGTTTGAATTTGTTGCTTGATGAGTTTATTGAGAGTTGTTGTGAGTTTGGTTTTGAGTTTGTAAATCAACAAGAGAGTATTGAGGTTATGGGTTCTGACTATTGTTGTGATGATTCTGGTGTTGGTGTTGTTGACTCTAATGAGTCTTGTGAGTTGGTTGTTGATGGTTTGTGTAGCCTTGGAGAGGCTTTTGTTTGTGGTGATGCTGATGTTGTTTTGAGTAGACCTAACCTCATGCTTCTTGATAGTTGTATGGATGATTATTTGGTTAATTTAGGCAACAATGTCAAAGAGAAAACTTCATCTGACAGTCTTTCAGTTTCTTTGAGCTCTCTAGAAGTTTTGATTGGGGTTAATTTAGGCAACAATGTCAAAGAGAAAACTTCATCTGACAGTCTTTCAGTTTCTTTGAGCTCTCTAGAAGTTTTGATGATGTTTGTGATGATTTTGATTGGGGTTTTGAGGACCTTGAGAGTGACATTGATGAGGATGTGAGAGAGAATTTGAGTAAGGCCTTGAAAAGAATTAAAAATTTGAGGGAAGAGAGGTTTAAAACCAAGGAAATAAAGTTGGAAGGGGTTTGTGAAGATGTAGTTGGGTAATTTGTATTTGAGGAGTTTTTGGTTGAGATTATTGACTCAAAGCTGTTGCATTGTGAAGATGTTGTGTGTGATGATGTAGATATGGAAGTTTCTTCAGCTTCTTGTGAAGTTTCTCATGAGGTTGTTTGTAAGGATACTATGGAAGGTGTTTACCACTCTTTGTGTGTGAAAGACTTGATGGAGTCTTGTATTGTTGATGAGTTAAGTGGTGTGGGTGGGTGTCCTTGAGTGACCCCATGTGTTGATGTTGTTGGTTCTTGTGGTGTTGTGAGTCCAGAGTTGACTCCTTTTGATGTTGTGTTTGATTTGGCGATTAAGTTGGGAGATCCTTGCATAGTATCTTTAGGAGAAGTTGTAGATAAATCAATGGATGAATTTGAGTTTGGCAACAAAGAAAGGGTCAAAACCGTATTTAGAGACTCTAAAAGTAACATGGTTTCTCCTAGCCAGGATGGGTAGGGTTTGAAGATGTTGAATTATGGTTGGGATTTGAACATTTTTTAGTGTGGTTGTGATTTGAGGGGTTTGAAGATGTTGGATTATGGTTGGGACTTGAAAATTTTGAAGGATGAAGTAATTTCCTTGGATGGTGAGGATTGTCTTAGTGAATTTGATGAAAATTTCATGGATGAGTTTTGTCTACCTGCAAAGGAGTTGTTTGAGAGAGATGTGCCATTTGTGTTTGTTGAGAAGATTGTGGATAGATCGTTGGATTCAAAATTTGATTGGCTCATAAATGTTGCATTATTTTATGAGAAAGTGCTGCACATGAATGTTTGTAGACTAGGGGGAGGGCTAAATATTACAAGCGTTTTTCTAAAAATTGAAAACCCCTAATCAAACTGTAGTTAGGTTTGATTTCTGCTAGCTTAGTTGTTTTCGTGACTATTTGTTTGGTTGCTCTGTAATTGGATTTTTGTGTTTGTCTAGCTTAGGATTTGTTTCTGTCATTTTGTTTGGTTTGTTGGGTGTGAAAACTTGATAACCTTGGTCGAGCTTGGTATATTTTGGAGAAGTTGAAGCTAGAGTTTGATAGTAGATGTTGAACACTATGGAACAAGGTTTGATTTCTTGTTTAGATTCTTGCACGTCACGGGGATTATGGATTCACGAGCACTTCATGTTGCACTTTTTGATGCACTGCACTTGGGGGTTTTCTCCCAAATTATTCAAATACTTCCATGCCATGGGCTGGGATCATGCACATTTTGCACCATCATTTAACACTAGCACGACATGAGACTTACTACAGCTATATGCAATAAATCCTAGATGTAAGCGCACTTAAGAGAGCACCTGCCTTGAGCACGTACTATTTTCTTACACGCACGATATTTGGGATATTCATCACCAAATTAGGAACCTTTGGTTGAGTGTGTAAGGTGGTTGGGTGAGTTAGAGGGTTATGAAAGAACGCCACCAATTGTGAGATGGGTTGTTCTTATTTGGTCAATATCTTAAGGACTATCATTTCCAGAGAGATTGTGAGATTTGAGATGGGTGGAGTGGAGTGGAGCATGACATATTTTCTTGTTGAGAGTTGAGAGGTGAGGTTAGGGATTTAAATAATCAAGGAACTTGGTTCGCATTATGCATGATGCACGATCACATGTGGATAGGCTAGGCACATTTTTTTCAATGCATATATTATTTTTGTGTGTAGCATCAATTGATTGGTTGCATACCACAATCCAACATTGCATATTTTTCCAAATCATCAATGATTGGGCATAGAGTTCATTTCAAAAAACCATATTCCTGTTAGAGGCATACTGCATAAAAAGCAGGTTCATATCCAAAGAATGTTTATTTTGAAGACTCAAAGAACAAAGGAAAAGGTTGTAAGTTTTACATCATCAGAGTGAGTATTTCTTGAAGAAAAAGAGGACATGTGTGGTGAAAGTGTGTGCAACTACAAGAACAATAGGCCAAGGAAGGAAATAAGTCGTCCAAGATAAAGGATAGAGAAAAATGATGCAATTTACAAAAATTGATATTTTTACCCATTTTTTATGGATTTTTGCAATTCTAATTGCGTAGACTTGTTGATCATATACATTTTGATCATTTTGAGTACCCGGATGACTATATTCAGAGTTTATATGACAAAGTTATGATCCAAACAAGTTGCGAACATGCATCGGGCAAAAATCCGAAAATAGTGAAAAGCAATAGAAAAGCAAAAGCCAAAAGCTGAAAGCAAAAAGCCTAATGTATGTGAGAGAACTTGTGAAAACTATATAAGGATGAGGAAGAGAAGAGCAAGGGGCCTTCCCCCTCAATTCCAATTGTATCTTGTGAGTGAGGAGAGAGGAGGGTCACATGCAGGAGTGTGAACTCTTGTCGTGCTAGTTGTGAAGTCTGAGAATTTGAATGTCGAAGCGCCAAGTGACAGCCCAAGGTCATCAACCTATGAAATTTCTATGATGTTGGATTTTTCTTCAAAGTTTGTTTTGAACTTTGTGCAAAGTGTTGGTGTTTTTTGAACTTTATGGGTGTTAGAATGATGCTCTACCCGAATTTGGGTTTTAGTTGTTTGAGCTACAAGAGGCATATTGTGTTGTTTGGTTTTGTGTGTGGCTTGTGGTGTTTGTCAAAACATTTAAAATTTTTGTGTTGTGTTGTGAATCCGACAAAGTCAATTAACCGGCACTCTTTAACATCTCGTTATCGGGTTGTAGTGAGGCTTGCTCTCGATCACCGCTTGCGTAAGAACACCATGGGATCAATCCCCTTCAGATCTTTATGTGACCATGCATACACATCCAAGTTCTCCTTTAGTAGGTCATACACAATCAACAACTCCTTTTCTTGAAGACTGATACCCACCTTCAAGTGACATTCAGTACCATCTATATCCATGAAAGTTAATTGCCTTTCACCTTCCACTTTGCGGATGAAGATCATGCAAATTGCTTTTGGGTATCCTCCTCATCTGATACTCCACTAGAAGTAACTTCTTTCCATGAGGATTCTACTAATTCTTTGGGATACTGAAATGGTATCATGGATGTTTCGGATTTTACAAGAGAGTTAATTATCTCTTGACTCGAGGAGTCATCTTCTAAGGATGTCTCTAGAACATCACACAACAGAAACAATCTAAGTTTTGCTTAAGCTACCAGGCTGGTGTTTGTTGGCAAGGTGCATCATCATCGTCCTTTCTTGGAAAGCAAAAATTAGGGTGAAAATAGCCACTACTAAAGAAAGGCTTATTCTACTTAATCTAGTTATTATGGAGGTTTTATATATGTTGGGACTCATTAACCAGTCCAAAGGATACTATAGTCATTTTTTCCAACAGCATGGGATCTTCAACTTTAATTGCTTCTTAAACTTCATCCTCATTAGTATTCTCCTCTAGTTGTATAACTTTTTTCATGTGCTTTCATTGTCTTCCTCTTGAATTTCATCCTCATTTTCTACAAACTCTTTTTTTGCCTTTGTAGGGCCTCTGTAGTACGAGAAAAATAGATTCTCAGTTGTATCCTCTACTTCTGTCTCTGGCTCTGCTATGGCCATATAACAGGGAGAACAGTACATCCATGCGTATATCTTACTATTAGAGGTGATTTTAGAAGCGATCTCTAGTTCAGGAAGCAGGTATCCACCACCATCAACAAGGACTTTGCTTCTTTTGAGAGTTGGCTTATAATGCTTGATGTCAGGGATTGTGCCTTTGTTTTCTTAGAAAAGATCTATTTGATAGCTTCTTTTGTTGAGATGACAAGCTCAACACATGCGGATATTAATGATGGACCACCTGGTTAGATGGGTCCACATGTCAACACTTAGCACATCGGTGGTCATTATGACTCTCACATGGCCACTGACTCATTACTTATTATATTTAGGTTGTTACACCTATTTATAGCTAGTATAGTTATAGCACCAGTCGACTAGTGTAGTCGGTTATGCATTGTTTGACTTAGTAGGCCACTTTCCTTTATGTTGTATCTTATCTATACTTTGTGTACATTGAAAAGGGTATGGAAGAAGAAGAAGAAACCAGCAAGAAAATGTTTTGGCCTCCATCTCTCTTCTTGTCTCTTGAGTGAGCTTCTCCTTGTGCATTCTGTGTGTGTTCGGTGCAGCATCTTGAGCAAGTCCCCCCACCACACAATTCATGACATGGTATCAGAGCTGCACCACTGATTGAGGCTAGTTTTGAAGGCTAAAGTGAAGGAGAGGAGCCAAGGATTCGAGCAAGCAAGCAATGGGCAAGAAGCTCTTCCATTCTCTACTTCTTCTCTTGGAAAGTGCTTGTGAAGGCACCGGAAGCAGGGCAGAGCAAAAATCTCAGATTGTAGTGAGATTTGGTGTGCGCAAAGAGCGTTGCGTATTTTGTAGAACTGCCCTTTAGGGCTTTCCCGCTGCTATTTTGGCCATCCGAGGTCATTTCAGGCCCCGTTTTAGACTCGCAAGGTTGCGGACAGCAGTTCGAGATATCTTGCAATTTCAAATGTGTCTACCGTATATAGGTGCACAGGTTACAAATTTCAGATCTGTAAGTTCAAAGGTGTTTACCAGTGAATAAACACAAGGTTTATTTGCAAACTGGTTGCAAATTGCATGTATTGTTGAGTAGACAATGAAAAAGGCTGTCTGGTGTATTGCTGTGCACTGCAGGTCAAGGGTTGCAAAAGATTTGCTTGCTGTTTAGTATTAGTTTTGTGATAATGGTAGAGAACAGTGGAAATCCCATCATTGAGAAGCTCGACAAGAACAACTACCCTTCATGGAAGTTCCGTGTCACGAACTTCCTTATTGGAAAAGGCCTCTACGAGTTTGTTTAAGGTGAAGAAAAGGAGACGAAGGTGAGTGATCCTCCAATTGCAGAAGAGACAAAGGCATGGAAGGAATGGAATGCAAAAGACAAAAAGGTAATATATTGGATGTCTGTAGTAATTGACAATAATATGCTGGGATATATTAGAAATGCAGAGAATTCATATGCAGCTTGGACCATACTTGAAAGTATGTTTTCCATAAATACAAAGGCACGAAAGATTCAACTTAAGCAAGAGTTGAATACATTGAAGAAAGGGAAGATGTCTATCAATGAGTATGCATTGAAGGTAAGGAGCATTGTAGATGCCTTGGCAGTGATTGATGCAATGCCCGATGATGATGATTTGGTGTCGTCTACCTTGGGTGGACTTAACAATGAAAAGGCTTGGAAGTCTTTTGTAACTTCTGTATATGTCAGAAATCCATTTCCAGATTTCGATGAGTTGGTCTCCCTTATGATCACTGAAGAGATCAACATGCAGAGTGAGACATATGAAAAAAGTGGTGAACAAGTCCAAGATTTCTACTCCAATTCAGGAAGGGGATGTGGCAGGTCCTCTTCAAGAGGCCATGGTACAGGACGTGGTAGTGATAACCAGCAAAACTGATTGAATCAACAATTTGGCGATATGCAGGTTTCAGGACGTCATGGTAACTTTAGAGGCAGGGGGAGCTTTAGAGGAAGAGGTGGATGGCAGAATAGAGGTTCTAACAACTCTGGTATTGTGTGTCACTACTATGGCAAAACAAGTCATATTGCAGCCCAATGTTATGCTAAGAAAAATGATATTTGCAATGGTAAGTTGCAACAAGGAAACTATGCATCATCTTCACAATAGAATGAAGACAAAAATGAACATCTGTTTGTTATGTAGCATATGCTGAATGCTATTACAGGAAAGGGAACACATGATGATGTTTGGTATGTTGATTCAGGTGCATCCAATTATATGACCAGCCATGCAAAATGGTTTGGAGAGATGCAGGATTTACAAAATACAGGTTATGTGCAGACGGGTGATGATTCATGCCACCCAATTTCACACATTGGAAAAGTTTCCTTGTCATTGCATGATAGTAAGACAAAGATTCTTTCAGATGTATTACATGTGCCATCTATTACAAAGAACTTGGTGTCAGTCAGTCAGATGGTAGAGCAAGGGTTGCAAGTCAGATTTAATGCAAAGGGCTGCTTTGTAGAAGACTTCAATGACAAGTGCAGGTTGGTTGCAAAGGGAAGTAGAGTTGGACGTATATTTACTCTGGATGCTGGAATTCCTACTATGAATGCTGCTATGTATGCTAAAGGAAAAGATGTTATTGCAGATATTGAAATTTGGCACAAACGCATTGGACATGCAAATGTACAAAGGCTGAAATTAATGCAATCCAAAGGGTTGATAGGTTTGCCTACATTTAGAATTGCAGAATTTCATAAGGTATGTGAAGCATGTCAGTTTGGTAAGCAGGCAAGACAACCCTTTTCACATGACAGAGATGTAAGCAGAAATATCCTTGATGTTGTGCATACAGATATTTGGGGGCCTACACAAAATGTATCTCTTGGAGGCAGTTCATACTTTGTCACATTCATTGATGATTGTTCTAGAAAGATGTGGGTATATTTTATGAAGGAAAAGAGTGAAGCGTTTGAGCACTTTAGAACTTTCAAGGCTGCAGTTGAAAGAGAAACATGCTTGAAAGTAAAGTGCTTGAGGTCAGATGGAGGGGGAGAGTACCTCTCGAATGAGTTCAGTGATTTTCTGAGGTCTCATGGAATAAAGAGATAGTTCACATGTAGGTATACTCCACAGCAAAATGGGTTTGCAGAAAGGAAAAATAGGCAGATTGCAAAAGTTGCACGTGCCTTGATGGCTGAAAAGAATATGCCTAAGCATTTTTGGTCTGAGGCTATTCATACTGTTGTTTATATTATGAACAGAACTCCCACAGCTGCAATTCATGGTATGACCCCTGAAGAATGTTTTACAAGTAAGAAGCTTGATGTCTCACACTTGAAAGTGTTTGGCTGTATTGCATATGTTCATGTGTCAGATGAGTTGCAGAAGAAACTGGATCTAAAGGCTGAAAAGTGTGTCTTTGTTGGATACTCTTTAGAGTAAAAAGGGTATCGTTGTTATAACCCTGTCACATGTAAGTTCAGAGTGAGTAGGGATGTCATCTTTGATGAAATGAGCAGTCGGTATGCATCTAGTGGTGATGCATTGGACGATGATGATGATCATGACACTCATGTGTAGGCTGAAAAGCAAGAATCACTGACTCTTAGTGGACCAGAGACATCATCTGGTAGTCCTTGGTCTGGGAGACTAAGGAGTAGCTCTACATCTTCAGGTGCATCTAGTAGCACTACAAGTAAAGACAAAGGAAAGAATGAAGTGTCAGATGGCATTGATGCAATTCTTGATGGAGACTCCAGTGACTCAGAGAGCTTGGATGATGAGCTTGGCATTCCTTCAGTGAGGAATCCAAGTGTGCAGAGAGCACGCGTCAATGCAAAGACTCCATTGAGTGATCCAGTGGTACGCAGGTCTAGCAGGGTGAGATACCTTATTAACAGATTTGGTTTTGAAGGTTATGCATCTCACCATTATGCTTATATGGTGAAAGTGATTGAGGATGTTGAGCCCACATGTTTTGAGGAGGCTGTTGGTCATGCTCATTGGGATGCAGCAATGGATGAGGAGATGGCTGCATTAGAGGCCAATAAGACTTGAGATCTAGTATCATTGCTGAAGGGCAAGAAAGCTATTGGATGTAAGTGGATTTATAAGATTAAGCACAATGCATATGGTTCTATTAGTAGATACAAAGCTAGGCTGGTTGCAAAAGGCTGTGCCCAGACATATGGCATAGATTATGAAGAAACCTTCAGTCCAGTTGCTAGGATGGCAACTGTCAGATGTGTGATTACTTTGGCAGCAGCCAAAGGTTGGAGGTTGTAGAAAATAGATGTGAAGAATGCCTTCTTGCATGGTGATTTACAGGAAGAAGTGTATATGGATCAGCCAGCAGGTTATGAAGATTTAGAGCATCCCACGTATGTATGCAGGTTGAAGAAGGCACTCTATGGGCTCAAGCAAGCATCTAGAGCATGGTCTGACAAGATCAGAGAGTATCTTATCAATATTGGCTTTTATGTTTCTGATGCTGATCACTCACTTTATGTGAGTGATCAGCATCTAGAGCATGGTCTGACAAGATCAGAGAGTATCTTGTCAATATTGGCTTTTATGTTTCTGATGCTGATCACTCACTTTATGTGAGAAAGGGAGATGCAAATTTGGTCATCATAGTCATCTATGTGGATGACTTCATTATTACAGGTGATAGTGATAGTGGGATTGCTGAAGTCAAAGACTTTTTGAAGAAGAAGTTTGAGATGAAGGATTTAGGTGAGCTAAGATACTTCCTTGGCATTCAGGTGATCAGATGTGATGATGGTATATAGCTATCCCAAAGATAGTATGGCTTGGATATGTTGTCCAAGTATGGTATGACAGCATGCAAACCACTTTCAGTCCCGTTGGAGCAGAATATAAAGTTGAGTGCTGATGTTGGGGATGAGATAGAAGACCCTACTATGTTCAGGAGGATAGTGAGGAGTTTGATCTACATGACCATTACAAGGCCAGACTTGAGCTACGTTGTTGGTCTTGTGAGTCAGTTTATGCAAGTACCTAGAAAGCCACATTTGGATGCTGTTAGACGCATATTGAGATATGTGAAGTCCACATTACATTATGGACTTTTCTATGAGGTAGGTACAGATGTACAGATGTTTGGATACACAGATGCAGATTGGGCTGGTAGTATGTCTGATAGAAGATCTACCAACGGATACATGTTCTCTCTTGGTAGTGCGGCAGTTACTTGGAGCAGTAAAAAGCAATCTACAGTTGCTTTTTCAAGTATAGAGGCTGAGTATAGAGGTGTTGTTGTTGTAGCATGTGAGGTAGTATGGCTGCAAAAGTTATTGGTTGATTTAGATGTGCAGGTGGAAGGTCCAGTTGTCATTTATTGTGACAATATCAGCAGTATACAACTGGCTAGGAACCCTGTGTTCCATGCCAGGACAAAACATATTGAGGTACACTACCACTTTGTGAGAGAGAATGTACTAGTAGGTGAGATTGACTTAGTGTATGTCAACACACAGGATCATATAGCTGACATCTTCACGAAGGCATTGGGTACAGAGAAGCTTCAAAAGTTTCGAAGCTTACTTGGAGTTGCAGAGATGCAGTTGAGCTTGAGGGGGAGTGTTGAGATGACAAGCTCAACACATGCGGACATTAATGATGGACCGCTTGGTTAGATGGGTCCACACATCTACACTTAGCACGTCGATGGTCATTATGACTCTCACATGGCCACTGACTCATTACTTATTATATTCAGGTTGTTACACCTATTTACAACTGGCATAGTTATAGCGCCAGTCGACTAGTGTAGTCGGTTATGCATTGTTTGACTTAGTAGGCCACTTTCCTTTATGTTGTATCTTATCTATACTTTGTGTACATTGAAAAGGGTGTGGAAGAAGAAGAAGAAATCAGCAAGAAAACGTTTTGGCCTCCATCTCTCTTCTTGTCTCTTGAGTGAGCTTCTCCTTGTGCATTCTATGTGTGTTCGGCGCAACATCTTGAGCAAGTCCCCCCACCATGCGATTCATGACATCTTTGTTTATTGATGTGCCATCTATTAGTTTGTTGGAGGAGTCTATTTAAACTTCAATAGAGGTGGATCCATTACCCTTTTGCGAACCATACAACTTGACTACCACCTCATTGGGTCCTCTCCCTAGGGTTAGGGTTCCCTTGAACCAATCTGTTCGTGCTCGTGCTGCTTTAAAAAGGCATGGTCTTCCCAAAAGTAGAGGGTATGAGGTCCATAGGAGTTTTATTTTACCACCAAATAGGTCAGCCCAAATAATCTCATCCTACAAGAGTTGTCTTCAAAGATGGGAGAATGCCCAAAGGCTTAATTTTGCCCTGGTCTGCGAGTCTAATAAGTCATTGTGTATGCTGTAAGCCTAAATCCTTCATTGTCACATCTATCATTATGTTCACTGATGAGCCTCCATCAATCAATGCATCTACTATAAAATATCCTTCAATCCAAATACTAATCTCTAGGGTACCATGATCTAGGAAGGCATTAACCACATCTACTTCTTTCATAGGATTTCAAGCTTTATTAGACTCAATGGTAGCTATAGGAGAAATACTTAGGCCTCGTCTTCTTGTCAATATACTTTTCAATTTCTTTTGACTATGAGATAGCATTACTAACTGTCAGAATGTTAGGTTGGTTTGAAGGTATCCAGGTCTTTGACCAAGTCATACTCTTTGATAAGATCCATGGGCTTCTCCAATCGACTAGAGAATGGGGAAACACCCACTTTTATCTTTCCTTTTTCCTCTAGAAGCATCAATATCTGCACTTCTTCTATCACTGGGGATACTTCTGTGCTCTCTATCTCTTGGACCTCTGTTCTTGTCTCTGTAATTGTTTGTGTATCCTTCTGTGTTATTGGGCTACTATGTACTATGCCATTCTATCATGTATTGATCTGTTTCTCTTTTGGAATTACCATTTTGGCAGAGGAAACGTTCTCTTTTGGAACTGTGACTTTTCTTTTCTTGGCACGCATTATCACAAAAACTTCCAATTTTACCAAGTTGGAGATAAGTTCTTGAGTCTTTTGTTGATTAATCAATGGTAGTAGCTTTCATAGGAGAGCTGGACTAGGATAGTCTTTTGTAGTGTGTCCTTCTCCTTTGCATTGACTTCATAAGAGTTTGTAGTCCATGGACCTTCTAGGATTTGGACAATTTGGTGAAATATGTCCCTTTTCTCTACATCTGTAACACTCAACTTCTGATCTTTAGCCAGTGCCCACCAGACTGATGAATTGGACAAATAGTCCTTTAAATTTTCTCCTCATGGAGTACTTGTAGTAGGGTTTTGTGAAATCTTTGTAATCACTGCATAGATTGGTTGGGTTGGTTCAGAGAGTCCTCTTTTTTTATTTTGATTTAGAGCTCTTTTTGAGACTAGTGGTTGTTGGTTCCAATTGATAGAGTTCCACTATTGTTGTTGAGTTGCCATTAGGGAAACTATATAAGGCCACTATTGTTGTGCTTGAACTATCATTTGAGATAATTCTGTGTCTACGAGCCACTATGGATTTGGTGTACTATATTATGGCATCGCATGCATGTAAGGGTAGGGGTAAGGAAAATCCCCTGGGACTATATTTGGTGAATATACCATTCCTGGAACGAGAGGAGTTAAGACTCCTCTTCCTAAGGTCATTGATATTCATTCTTCAACTTCATCATATAGCCCTGTACCTTCTACTGTAGCTTACATGATGACAAGCCATCTTAGCTCTACAAACTTATGAACTTCTGGTTGTAGGCCTCTAAGAAAAACTCCCTCATGGATTCCTTCATCCAAATGATGGTTGGTCCATCTCTTTAGTATGGATTCAAGACATATGCTTCCACCTACTCACCAAAGACTGACTTAAGTTCATGAACTCCTCTTGCATCAACTCTTCAAAACCTTCACGCTAACTGAACTTACTGAGGATGGCCAACTTCAGATCATTCCATGTAGATGGCCAACTTTAGTGAAATGCATCTTTCTTGGTTATGGAGATGTAGGTGAGATGGGCTATTGCTTATAGGATCTACAGGTTGCTCAGAAGGTCATCCATAGCTATGATGTTATTTTCCATAAGGAGAATATGTATAAGTAGCATGAGAAGATAGTTAATGTATGTAGGGTGGTCTTTTAAGAGTCTCCTCTTAGCATAAAGCCAACAAACACCTTGGAGACCTGATGTGCCAATGTCTTGTGACCATGATGTTAAACAAAATGTATAGACCCCACATCTTGCTTCAAGATAGTCTACTAGAGATAGACATTAGCATGATTGTTTTGAGCCCTCCATGCATTATATTATGATGATAGATTCTAGTGAACCCCTTACTTATGAGGAGGCCATGCAAAGAGGTGATAGTCTCTCTTGGGAGAGGACCATGCAATTGGTGATAGTCTCTCTTGGGAGAGGACCATGCAATTGGTGTTCGATTCACTATAGAAAAACCATACATGAAATTTGGTTCATTTTTCCAATGGAAAACATACATTTCCATGCAAGTAGGTGTATAAGTTAAAGAGTACCCATGGATGTCCCAAGCCAACATATAAGGAAAGATTAGTTACTAAGGGTTTTAAGCAAGAGCATAGTATTGACTTTGATGAACTCTTTTCTCCTCTAGTCAAGATGACTATCCTACAATTGGTTTTAGTCTTGGTTGTATAGTTAGATCTGACCTTTATAATATGGATGTGAAAATGGCTTTTCTATATGGAGACTTACATGAGGATACCTATATATAGAATTCTAAAGGCTTTAGTGAAAAGGGATGTGAAAATAGCTTTTCTGCATGGAGACTTACATGAGGATACCTATATATAGCAATCTAAAGGCTTTATTGAAAAGGGCAAGGAACAACCAGTGTGCAAGTTGAGAAAGAGCCTTTATGGCCTTAAGCAAGCACCTTTGGAATGGTATCATAGGCTTGATGATTTCATGCATTCACAATATACACAGTGATATGAATCTATGTTTATCCACAAAGGAGACTCCTAATGGTAGCCTTATTATCTTGCTATTTTATGTCGAGATTGCTAGAAGAGCTCATGAAGAGCTAGATGCTTTGAAGACTTAGTTCAAGAAGGGCTTTGAGACGAAGAACATAGGGCAAGCCTCACATATTATTGGTATGTGCATCATGCATGATCACTCTAAGGGCCTCCTTTACCTATCATCATAGAAGGCGTACATACAGAATATGCTTGAGCGATTCCATATGTAGGATATTAAGACTATTAGCTATCATTTATCTTCTCATGTGAAGATTAGTCATGGTGATTGCTCCCAATCAAATGAGCAAAAGGCTAAAATAGCCAAGATTGCTTATGCATCTATGTAGAGGCAATCATACATAGATATCTATTGAGGTTCTAGGGTCTCTGTTTGTCCTTGTTCGGGTATGGGCTTTCAGTTGTTGTTTTGCAAGTGAGAGTCTATGCTTGTATAGAGCCATCTCTACTGTTAACCCCAACACAAAAAAAGCAAAAGAAAGCGGGAAAGACGCATGGCAAAGGCGGAAAAAAAAGGTAGCCCGACTGAAGTAAGAATAGGAGAAAAGGCCAAAAGCGCAAGGGCAACCTTAAAGGTCCAAGGCAAATACAAAAGGGGAAAGGCGCATTTTAAAATATAAAGGTGCACCCTAAAATCTTGTAAAAGAGCACCGGGCTCTCACCCCGTGCAATTTGTAAATGTAGACGGGCGGTGGAAAGGAATCTAGGAAGATAGAGGAACAATGGGAAAAAGGGCCTAGGCTAATGGCCGGCCATGTAAAAAAGGGGGACGACCACCCATGAAAATTAAGGGCATGTATATAAAGTTAAAAGGTAAATGAGAAGAGCATCCTCGTGTGTGGCAGACAGCGCCTTCTTCTTCTCCTCCTGTTTCTCACCTTCGTGCCTCCTTGCTTGTGCTTGTGAGAGGGACTGAGAGCGTGAGAGTGTGTGAGGGAGTGATCGTGGGAGGGCAAGGGACCTTGGGGAAGAAGCTCTCCATTCTCCCTCTTCATCTTCTCCTCCCCTCTTCTCTCCTCTGGTCTTGAACGTGGCTATGGAGGATGAAGCTCATGGGAGAGGGATTGAGGTTGCTTGAGCTCGCCTCAAGGATGGTGGAGCTGCAGGGGTGCAAGAAAGAGGAAGGTACTCGATCGAGCATCAAGGTAAGCTCACTACACCCACAAGGTAGGCGTTGCGCGACGGCTATGTGAGAGGTAGCCATGGCTGCTCAGTTTAAAACACTTGAGTAAGAAGTGGTCCGTAGGTCTCAGGGCAGAGCTCGAAGAGCTCCCACATTTTGGTTCCGTTGCCGGGACAAAGGGATTCGAGCTTTGAGCGCCGCGCGCATCAGATCGAGCATGGAAGTAGGGTTTGCAGCCTGAACCAGTGCTCGAGATAACTAGGAGACTTAGGAGGTTTTAATCTGAGGGACAGGTAAGTATTTGGGTTTGTTGGAAGCATTAGATTAGGACTACTGTTCTGCATTTTTGTTTTTCATATTGGCTACACTAGATGGAGGTTAGATTAGGGTAAAACCAAATAAAACAAAGGTTCTGGCTGCTGCTGGAAACAGGAAAACAGGGGACCAGACTCAAGCTTCTGGGTGAACCAGGGACAGGGAACTGGCTGTAAGGTTTTGCAGTGCTGGGAAAGAACCTTAAGAGGCCTGGGAGGCCAGGACAGACCTTATTTTCTTAGTTGGCTTTGTTGTGTGTGTGAGAGAGAGAGAGAGCTTCTGGTTCACAAGACGAGGAAATGCAACCGCGATTCCAGGCACATTCGATTCGTGCTACTTCAAGTGAGTCTAGTGAGTTCCAGTAGCGCTCTGATCGATTATGGGATGTTTTGTGATGATTGAGTGTAGTAGACAGTAGGGAGGATTCAAAAGCACCGGAATCGCGCTCGCTGCCGACGCAGTCGGACCAACTCGCAGTGGTCCGATTCCCAGAATTGGACCACCCGAGTTCTGGAGTCGGACCATCCGACTCCCAAAATCGAACCATCCGACTGAGAGTGGGTCGGATCAGTCTAGTCCGATTGCTAGGATCGGACCAGCCTGATCAGATGTGCCACGTGGCACTCGGACTGCCCCTTATAATCGGACACTCAACTGTCCGATCGGACCATCCTGTCCGATCGAACCACTCGGACCAGCCTGTCCGACCAGACACCTCGCCTGATCGAAGGAATCGGACCCACCCCTGTCCAACTCGGACCAGTCTAGAATCGGACCAACCTCGTCCGACTGTTAGAGTCGGACCGTACCGGGTCCGATTGCCAGAATCGGACCGTCCGACTCTCAGAGTCGGACCACCCCGGTCCGATTCCCAAAATCGGACCGTCTTTCCAGAACACAAAGATAAGGATCTTTTGCTGACATGACCCCAGGATGCAACCCTGAACACCCCCAGAACCCAAGTTGGTCATTAGAACCTTGGAGATTAATCGAACTCAGGGTGTGGAAAGACCATAGAATAGCCGGAACCGAGTGGGAAACTCAAATTAGACTAAGAACGTGGGTAGAAACAAGGTGGAGTTTGCATTAAACTCTTTTTGCATCAGCATTTCACTTTTGTGCTCCACTAAACCTGCACAGCAAGAAAAGAGAAAAGCATGTTTTCGCACCAAGCACCATGAAAGCACTAAGCACAACGTGTGAGTAAGGATCACACTGCTTTCAAATAACAAGGAACACATTTGGATACCTAATAACATTAAGGAACCCACTAGTAGGAGGAGACCCCAAGACTTAGACAGGTGCCTGAGCACCCTACTAGTAGTGCCTGGAGAAAGCACAAAGACATGGGAAGCAACAAGATAGAGAAGTGGAAGCTACCGGAGCTAATTGGATTCATCGACAACCTCATGGAGCTGGAAACAGAAACAATGTCGGGATCAAGAGACGATCAAGGGGAAGACCAATTAGACCTAGGAGAATTTCCAACTTCGGTCCAAGAATTGGTCCACGACTACAATCTACTCACCAGAACTGAGATCCAAGGTAGACCTGTAGAAGAAGTGGTGGCTAACCTGGAAGAAGAGAGAAGAGCTATCAAGAGAGCATTAGAAGGCATAATTGCCTACAACCATGAGCAAAGGGCTAGAAGGCTGCAGCAGGACGTGGATATGTACGAGGCTAGACGAGTGCTAGACCTAGCAGGGGTAGCCAAGTCCGGATCGAATGTAGAGAGGGAACAGGTAGCAGAGGCTGGCATGACGTTGAGCGAACTGGTGGCAAAGCGACTCATGGACAATACATCTGTGGAGCAAAGTCCTACTACCCTAGCCACCGTGCTACTGTCAGGATTGGGAGTCACGCAAGGGGCTAAAGGGCAAGCTAGAATCCCTATATTGGCGAAACAACTAGCTCGATATGAACCTAGCAGTGACCCGTATGGCTTCATGGAGCAGTTCGAGCAAGTATGTGAGGTAAACGGTCTTACTAACCTTGCGCAGAGAGCTCAAGCCTTCGGCCTGTGCTTAAGCGACAAGGGGAGGACCTGATACTCTAGTCTGGATGACGCAGAACGTATAAACTTCACTCGCCTTAAGGGCCTCTTTATCAAAAGGTTCTCAGAGGCAGGGTATTCGGACAACCTCATTGTTAGATTAATGAATATCAGTCAAAGGGAGAAGGAGGATGTTAGGGATTACGTTACTCAGGTGCGTAGCCTCTATAAGAGAATCCCTGCCAATGAGCGACCTACCGAAAGGGCAGTGTCTACAGTGTTCATAAACGGGATTCGGAGTGAGGAGCTCTACAAGGCTCTGGCCAGTAACTCCACCTTACAACGAGACGTGCTAGCTCGAGTCTTCGAGGAGGCAATACGTGTAGATGATCAACTTAGAGAGCGAAGCATGAGGGCTACCAACCGGGATAATGCAAACCAGAGGGACCCTGAGAGATCAACCCCCTTAGGGGAAAAAGCAACTGCTAGCGCATAGGACAAGGGAAAGAGTGCAGACCATAACCAAGGGATGGCGGAGATGAGGATGGATATTGCGTGGTTACAAGAGCTCGTTAGAAAGCCGGTGAGATCGCATGTACAATGTGTGTACTGCGGCGGCAATCACCTCCCAGTGGAGTGCCAAGATCCTAGATCTCGGCCGTGCTCAAATTGCAGTAGATTCGGACATGATGCAGCGCATTATAGAATGCCAAGGAGACTCCCGTATACGCAGCAGTACAACCCTCCATACTTAGGCAGTAGGCCACCTAATTTCTTGGGCAGGGGAACCCAGCTAGCTCTTCCAGCACCAACTGACCCAAGACCTGTCGTGCCTAGGCTGGAGATGAACCCAACCGGCATACCTAGGCCACCAGGGCCTTTTGTGACTCACCCACCTAGTGATGCTCCTGTTCACTTTGTGGAGGAGCCCAATGAGGAAGAGGCATATGTCAATCCTTATGTATCCTACGACGAGGAGGGAAACCCAGTCCTGATGGACTACCGGCCAGTACCAGTGATGGCCTTAGGAAGAGGACGAGGCAGAGGCTTTGGAGGGCCAAGCCAGGATCCGGTCACATGCTGGACTTGCGGCCACCCAGGCCACATTTCATCACACTGCCCAGAGCAAGAACAAGCTAACAAGGACAAAGTGGATCTCCGATGCACAGAGTGTGGAATCACATACCTGTTTCCTGACTGTCCTAGGCGGAAGCCATTAACGGGCGCTGCCAACATGCCATCGATGCCCTTGGGGCTCTTCGGAGTTGAAACTTTCGGTAGTGAGGATATGACCATCCCACTACATGCTATGACGCGAGCTCAAACGAAACAAGCAGGCATCTCCTTACCAGGGCCAAGTAACCTTGATGCAACCTCAATAGGGAAGAAAAGCTGGAGGAGATGGAAAAAGAGTACTGATGCGAAGATAACCCTTAAAACCGAGGAAACGACTACGCTGGTAACAGGAAAGAGGGTCACAGATGCAGAGGCAGAGACCTCGACTCCTAAGATAGCAGAGCTAGGAAGTGCCAAGGTAGGAGAATATCCCCATCCCAAACGACAACTCGAAGCTATAGCCAAGGTCAAGGAGTGGGTCAAGGACGCCCAAAAGCACCTCGAAGATGCTGAACCCATATTGGAAGACCCTATGGACGACTTCTCCAGTGTTAACACACCAGTCTCACCCTCAAAACCACCAGCTAGGAACATGCCTGCACCCCTAAAGGCAGCTCAGTAGAGCAAGGCCGGGGGGAAGCTTACAGGGCAGACAGGAAGCATGGCCTAGAACTGCCAGCCTCAGAGGAAGACAAGGGTCCAATAGCCTCCTCACAACTTTGCTGTCCATCCCAGTAACTCTAAGCTTGAATGATCTGCTTAGGCAAAATCACTCCTTATGGCAGGAGTTAAAAGACTCGATTGAGGGACACGCAGAACTGGTGGGCACTAATCCACAAGATCACGACGCAGTTACACAGATCCCAAGTCTAACTCTACACACAGATCCTGAGTCTTTGCACATCAATGCTTTTTGGGAGGGCACTGAAATGCACGCAGTTTTGCCCGTCCTAGCCTTAGGGGACATGACTTGGAAGGGAATTGTAGACACAGGTGCCGGTGTTAGTGTGCTAAACCATGCGGTCCTAGAGGCATGGGGAAACCCTCCCGTAGAGACCTCTAGATTCAATGTCACGCTAGCAAACGGAATGAAGGTAAGACCATTTGGGGTCTTAAAGAATTGGCTAGTAAAGATTGCCGGTGTGCAATTCTCGGTAAACTTCATTGTCATGAAGGGAGTGGATTACGACATACTATTAGGCCGACCTTGGATGAGGAATGCACGAGTCATAGAGGATTAGAGCAATGGATTGATTTTTCTAGGGAACAGAACTAGTGCAGTGAGGGTAGAGATGGACACTTGGACGACAACGTCTGTTGACCTGGCTGCCATCTCAGCCATGCTAAAAGGCAATACTCAACTGACCAAGCCCTATGGATTGCTAGCTAGATATATTCCCTGCCCTGAGGATGAGAGGGATTGGATGCACGTGCTGGCAATCATTGGCCTACCATTCTCGAATGAGGAAGGACCACCTCAGCAGGCTGCTAACACCGCCACAGTGCCAACTGAAGAGCCAGTTGTGCCGCTTTGCATGATGGTAGGAAGCTCACTCAACCCAGGCAAACCGGCCTCGTCTCGCACCCCCAACAACAAACTAGAGCTTCAGGAGATCGTAGAGTATCTGTCCGATAAATTGGATGGCAATTTGGCCGCTAACTTAAAGCCTCTACGTGACCTTCTAGCTAAACCAGAATGGAAATGGAACAAAGTCCATGACCTGAACTTGTTATATAACTGGGCCTTAGTTACTGACGACAAGGAGTGTGAACAGGGAAGCTTAGGGGATGATGAGCAGTCAGAAGAACAGGACCTAGACGATGAGGAGTATGAGGACTGTCGCTCTGCGGGAGAAGAGAGTGAAGAAGAGGTAGACACGATAGAGTACGACACGGAGGGAAAAGCAATAGAGCAAATCAGGGCAGACTTAAGGCCTAGGAAGACAGGGCTCAGTCGAAATGAAAAAGGAGTCATACTAATGGAATGTGACAGATCCTGGCTGGAACAAATAGAAGCCGTAGATTACGGGCAAGCTGGAGTGGCACAACGGTGGGTAATCCTAGTGCTTAAGACGGATTCCCCTATCGAACTAAGACCCCCTAGGGAAACACCTTCCTCAAGTGAAGGATGCGAGTTCAACTCAGAGTCAGAAGTCAGTACTGAGAGTGATACCGAGATACCGCAACCATCTGAGGTTAAACGCACCAAGGGAGACTTGCCAGTCCACCTGAGGCGGAGGAGGCTAAAAGAGGAGGCCAGGAAGCAAGCAATGGGCTCAGAAGCGGAAAGGCAGAGAAAACCACAGGATCTGCCCAAATGGTTTACAAATTTAAAAAGGGTGACAGAGTGGTGGTCCTGCTAGGTGCAAAGAGAGAAGGTCAGACTAGTGAACTGATAGAGGGACCCGCCAAAGTCAAGGAGGTTGACTTGGCTGGAAAAGGCGAAAAACCAAGACCGATATTCGTCACAGATGACTTGGCGGAAGAGGAAGAGACCAAACTTGTTGCGCTCCTGCAAGAGTACATCGACGTGTTTGCCTGAACTTAAGGGAGTCGACCCTAGGGTTGTGACCCATAACATCCCAATGATTCCAGATGCAGTGCCAACCAAACAACGACCTTACCCCATGAATCCTAAACACGCCCATGCAGTGAAGGAGGAGATTGATAAACTCATGAGGGCAGGTTTCATATATGAGATCGAGCACACGGACTGGGTGTCACCTATCGTGATTGTCATGAAGAAAAATGGAAAAATCCTAGTGTGCGTCAACTACAAAAAAGTGAATGCCGCTACGAAAAGGGATAATTATCCTTTACCTTATACCGAGCACATGCTGGAGAGGGTAGCAGGGAAGGAAGCCTACAGTTTTCTGGATGGCTTCTCGAGCTACAATCAGGTACAAGTGCACCCCGACGACAGGCACAAGATTGCCTTTGCCACGGAATGGGGTGTATTTGCCTACATTGTCATGCCTTTTGGGCTAATGAATGCACCCGCAACTTTCCAGCGCCTAATGTGCACCATCTTTAAGGACATGCTTAGGCGCGAACTGGAAGTGTTCATAGATGACCTATGTTTACACTCTAGTTGGGACGAACACCTGAAGAAATTGCGAGCTGTCTTTGAAAGGTGTAGGCTGTACCACCTCTCGCTAAACCCCTTAAAGTGCCAATTCTGGGTAAAACACGGATGCATCTTGGGGCATGTAGTGTCAAGGAACGGCATTGCCACTGACTTTTCCAAAGTCAGAGTCATTGTTGACCTACCGCCACCCGACAACTACAAGGGAGTTCAGTGCTTCTTGGGACACACTAGATATTATCGACGATTTGTACTAAATTATGCATTAATAGCTAGACCTTTGTACAAGCTGTTGATAGTGTTTGAGTGGACAGAGGACTGCCAGCGCGCATATGAAGAATTGGAAAAGGCTCTTACGACCGCACCAATCTTGCGAGCTCCAGACTGGAACCTAACGTTCCATGTGCACATAGATGCCTCTAAGTTCGCTATTGGAGCCGTGCTATGCCAGCCTGGTGAGCATAATTTGGATTACCCGGTGAGTTTTGCCAGCAGGCAGCTCACAGAAACCGAGATGAACTATTCCACGACAGAAAGGGAGGGGTTGGCCATGGTATTTGTGGTAAAGAAATAGGCATTACCTGTTGGCTACTCCCTTTGTCTTCTTCGTTGACCATCAAGCCCTACTGTATCTTGTGAACAAGCCTTGCGCTACGGGGTGCATAGCTAGATGGTTACTCCTTTTACTGGAGTTTGACTTCTCTGTGGTTGTACGCAAAGGAAAGCAGCACTACATGGCCAACCACATGTCCCGCATAACCACAGGAGAAGCCGCTAGACAAGGCGTGCCTGATGATTTACCGGATGGCCATCTTTTTAACTTGTCTAGTGAACGAGAATTGTTTAGAGCGGATCTGACGCCTTATTGGGCCGATGACATAGTGCAAGTGCTAGAAAATGGACTATCGGAGTGACCCATTGAGAAGGCCAGGCTGAAGAGACTTATCCTGAAAATTCAGCCCTATCAACTGATAGCTGGCCAACTCTACAGGTTGGGACAAGACGGTTTATTGCGCAGATGCGTGTGTGAGCACAAGATGCACGACGCATTAAACGAAGCACATGGCGGAATTGCTGGAGGACACTTTAGTGGGGATACAACAGCCCAAAATGTGCTACAATCCCAGCTATGGTGGCCCACCCTATTCCGCAATGCAGCTAAATTTGTAAAGCACTGCGATGAGTGCCAAAGGACAAGAGTGCCTGTGCGGAAGGACAAGATGGAGCTGAGCCCTGTCATAGCCCGACAACCCTTTGAAAAATGGGGCATCGATTTTATTGGGCCTGTCAGTCCTGCACCACAATATTCCCAAGCTCGATACATCATTGTGGCAACCGACTATTTAACGAAATGGGCAAAGGCACGGGCCACGAGGAAGAATGATGCTCGGACCACTGCTAAGTTCCTGTAGGAGCAGGTCATTTCACGGTTCGGTTGTCCAATCGAACTTGTAAGCGACCAAGGCACACACTTCATTAATGAAGTAATTGCCCACTTGCTCTCTACCTTCCTAATAATTCACCGGAAGTCCTCTCCCTATTACCCTCAGGCTAATGGCCAAGCCGAATCCACAAACAAAATTCTAGTCAATGTGCTTACAAAAGTCGTGTCTACTTCGAGAAGTGACTGGGATAACAAGCTAATGGCGACTTTGTGGGCCTATCGCACTGCTTATAAAACGGCTATAGGACAGACGCCCTTTAGGCTGACTTACGGAACTGAAGCCATTCTGCCCGTAGAATTCTTCATCCCTAGTTTGAGGCTAGCAGTCCAGGAACGTTGGGAGGGCAGAGAGGCTTGGACCAACCGCTTAGTAGAACTTGAGTGCTTAACGGAGACCCGACTCCTCGCCACTCACTCTCTGATTTGCGAAAAGTGAACAGGATCGGGGTCCCACTGTTGGAAAGCATAGCCGCAAGAACCCCTGAAGAAATAGACTGGAATGGATTCGTACAGAAGACCATTCAAAGTTCAGCTGCCCTCCTCACTCCGGCGGAAGCACCAGCAGAAGAAGAGTCCCCTGCCTCAACAGCGCGTTCTGCAAGGAAGAAACCGGCGTCGAAAGCGGCTACAATCAGATATGGGGGAATCTTGAAAGCCATCATAGACGAAGCAATAAAGAATGAGGGCGTCATGGAGGAGGAAGCGGCGCATCAAAGCTCAACTCACCATGGCGGAGGGAGATCGAGCGAGAGAACAGTAAGCGAAGAGGGAGAGCAGGAAGTGCCACCTCCGCGAGCAACCAAACCCGCAGAACAAAGCAAAAGTGATAGAAAACAGAAGGAGAAAAAAGAGAAATTAAGTAAGGAAGAATGGGCTGACATCAAAAAGGCTAAGAAAGAGTCTCGAAAGGCAGAGGAAGAAAGGAGGAGGAAAGAGGAGGGAGAATTCGCCAGAATAGGAGAGGAGTCGAAGAAGGCGGAAGAGGACAGGGAAAGGAGGGCAGAGGAAGAGGCTAAGAAGCAGCGACTCCAGGAATTGGCCGAACTGGCAGAAGCCACCCAAAGGTCGGTGGAAGAGACCCATGGGGACGGAGAACTCGAACCCGCAAGCCCCGTCCATAAAACCGAAGCCAGTGCAAGTGTGGAGGCAGCACCATTGGTCGTAGGCAAGGGCAAAGTCCCTCTACATCCACTCCCTCCCTCCTTTGTGCCAACAACAGCCGAAATCACGACCACTGCCGCTGCACACCCCACGCCTCCTCTCGATGCGGCACAGCTCATGACCATGATGCAGATGCTCGTAAGCAGGGTGGTCGAAATTGCCCCTGAAACTCGGTCTTCGTTCACTATTGTGGTGCACCATACTCACTGCATCTAGAGTCCTCTCTAGCCCCTCCCCCACTTCACACTCAGGGCACATCAAGGGCAGGACTTTCAGACCTGTCACCCTAAGTTTCGCATTGCACCTCAGAAGCCGCACAAACTGGGTCCTCAAGTGTGGGACATTACCAAGGGCTTGCCCAAGGTTAGACCCATCTCCCAGTTCCACTCGCACGGGCACCATGCACTGCACAGTGAGACAGACACACCCCCTAGGAAGTGCACCACTTTTCTTGCAGGTTATGTTCATGTTTCCAGAACGGGCTGCTTGGCTGAAGGCGATCGCCTACTACATCCTCCAATGACAAGGACTTTTTCCAGAAGTCCGACATGACCCCATTACTGCAACTTCAGGAGCTTCGCTGCGAAGGTTTCAGTAGCTCCACAGATTTCATGTTGACAACCATCCGCCCACTGATGGGCTGCCATTGGCATAGATCTTGGAACCTCACCATCCAATGATCCATGCACACTACCTCAAGATCTACGGATCACTTATTAGCACCACAAGCCTGAAGACTTTCACCTCAAAATCGAAGATCCTCTCCTCCCAGACAAGGGTTTTTCAGCCCATGCCACGGCTTTTCACGACAAACAGCGTTCGGAGGGTTTCTCCAGAATAAATCCCTCCAATACCATCTTCCTAAGGGACTGCTTCTTATTTCAAGTGTTTCGGATACTCAAACGACGACCAGTTCCAGAGGGGCGCCAAAACAGTGAGACAGATGCCGCAATTGTCAGCAAGCCTAAAGCACGCTGGAATCTCTCTTGGGCATCGTCATCAAACCCCATCACCTCTCATTCACAAGCCTCAGTGTCCTCCAACCGCCAGTCACACCTACCACTAGCATCCTTTATCCCACTACTTCCCGCCACAGTGCCATGGGACTGGCACTCGTCTAGGAGGGGGGTAATGTTAACCCCAACACGAAGAAAGCAAAAGAAAGCGGGAAAGTCGCAGGGCAAAGGCGGAAAAAAAAGGTAGCCCGACTGAAGTAAGAATAGGAGAAAAGGCCAAAAGCGCAAGGGCAACCTTAAAGGTCCAAGGCAAATACAAAAGGGGAAAGGCGCATTTTAAAATATAAAGGCGCACCCTGAAATCTTGTAAAAGAGCGCCGGGCTCTCACCCGTGCAATTTGTAAATGTAGACGGGCGGTGGAAAGGAATCTAGGAAGATAGAGGGACAATGGGAAAAAGGGCCTAGGCTAATGGCCGGCCATGTAAAAAAGGGGAACGACCGCCCATGGAAATTAAGGGCATGTATATAAAGTTAAAAGGTAAATGAGAAGAGCATCCTTGTGTGTGGCAGACAGCGCCTTCTTCTTCTCCTCCTGTTTCTCACCTTCGTGCCTCCTTGCTTGTGCTTGTGAGAGGGACTGAGAGCGTGAGAGTGTGTGAGGGAGTGATCGTGGGAGGGCAAGGGACCTTGGGGAAGAAGCTCTCCATTCTCCCTCTTCATCTTCTCCTCCCCTCTTCTCTCCTCTGGTCTTGAACGTGGCTATGGAGGATGAAGCTCATGGGAGAGGGATTGAGGTTGCTTGAGCTCGCCTCAAGGATGGTGGAGCTGCAGGGGTGCAAGAAAGAGGAAGGTACTCGATCGAGCATCAAGGTAAGCTCACTACACTCACAAGGTAGGCGTTGCGCGACGGCTATGTGAGAGGTAGCCATGGCTGCTCAGTTCGAAACACTTGAGTAAGAAGTGGTCCGTAGATCTCAGGGCAGAGCTCGAAGAGCTCCCACATCTACACTAGGATCTAATTTGGAGGACCTTTCATGGCATGTGTTTTCTCTCCAGCCTACTTGGGGAGGTGCGGAGGGGGCAGAGCCCCTTCTACGAGAGTCCAGGGGGGCAGTTCCCCCCAGCCCACAGGGCCGTTACGCTAAACACCATGCACCATTTGAAGGACAGTTCGTAGCCAAGTTTTGAATTACTTGCTCTAGATTTTAGCCCAGTGATAGATCTATAATGTGCTTTCGGCTCTATGTGGTCTCTAAGTCTGTATTTTCTTGTTCTGGCACTTGTTGGTTCGATTGCCAGAATCAGACTGTCCAATTCTGGGTGGTTCGACTTTCAGAGTTGGACAGTCCGCCTGACTGGACTAGGTCCGATTCTGAAGAGTGGTCCAATTGGTAGTTGGGGGTGTGAGTCCTATGGTTGGTCCAACTATAGAGTGATCCAATTGTTGTGCGTGTTCAACTGGACAAATGGGGTGTTCGATTGGACGGTTGGATATTTGATTGCATAGTTGGTCCGATTCTTGTGTATTCAATTTTTCTACATCCGATTATGGAAATCGGACATCCGATTTGACAGGTGTCTGATTTTGAGCATCCGATTCTAGATGGTCCGATTATGAGTTGGTCCGATTTTGATGTGCGTCTGATTTTGGTGCGTCCGATTTTTAAAATCAGACAGGGCATGTTCAATCAGACAGGATGGGTTGGTCCAAGACTGAAAATCAGACCATCCGATTCTAGGAATCAGACTGTCCAAGTCCTGTCCAAGTCCAATTCTGGGAATCGAACTCTGGTAAACAATGTCCAATTCCTGTGGATGAGGGTTTCAACGATGACAAAAATCATTCGTTTCTAATGATTCTGGTCATGAGGGGTCGCACAAACTTCTAGAATGTAAGAGTGGACCCTAATGAAGGATTGTGTATATCTAGAATAGCAAATAAACTCCAAAACACAAATTGTCCAACAAATCAAAATCAAACCCTCTTGCCCTGTTATGATAGCAAAAACCCTGGTGCTTGTTTTTCTTTTTCTTTTTTCTAATTTTTTCCTACCCTAATGCATCCAACTCACAAAGAAAACACCTACACTAATCCAACCTACTTTTCCAAATCCAAAAAACCAAAAACCTACTTGCTAAGGAGACCAAATACCTCTTCAAACTCCCTCAGTTCCTACCTATCTACCTAAAGCACCAATTTGGGAAGAAACCTACTTCAATGCTCTATTTGGAGCGCGCAAGCACCCAAGGCTTGAATCTGTTGGTCTCGACAACAAAACCAAAATGTAGAGGTGATCAACCGCCGAGACCCATGGACCACTTATTGCTTCAAGGGTTCCAAGCCAAGCACTAATGGCTACCTCTCCCATAGCTGATGTGCTATCCATCCCTATGAGTGTAGTGAGCTTACCTCCACACCTGATTGAGTTGCCTCCTCTCCCGAGCACTCCGGTAGCTCAACGATCCAAGTGCAAGCTTCAAGCAAGCTCCACCCTCCAAGCTCCATCACCGCGAGCAAGAGAAGAGAAGAGAAGAAAAGAGAAGAGAAGAGAAGAGAAGAGAAGAGAAGAGAAGAAGAGAGGAGAAGATGGAGAGCTTCTCCACCACGGTCCCTCACTGACACACTCACTCCTTACACTCCCTCTCTTAAGCACAAGCTCAAGCAAGCAAGAAGAAGAAGAAGAAGAAGAAGAAGAGGAAAGCTACTTTTTGCCACACACCAGAATGAGCTTCTCATTCACTTTTCAACTTTATATACAAATCCGTAAATCCCCTTTGGGTGATCATCCCCTTATCCTCTTTTTTACATGGTCAGTCTCGTGGCCTAGGCCCTTTTTCCCATTATCCTCCTATCTTCCTAGCTTCCTTCCTACTGCCCATCTACCTTTACAAATTGCATGGGTGAGAGCCCAACGCTCTTGAAATAAATCATGGTGTGCCTTGTGCTATTTTACAAAAGAGTTGACCTGCACTTTTTCTTGTGCACCTTTCTCCTTGATTTAGGACTTTCTATACTTCTTATGTTTCTAGATTCTTCTTGGTATGCCTTCATCTTCCATTTCACTTTTTCCTTGGCCTTGTCTTCTGCTTTAGATTTTCCATATTTTTCACCTTGTTCATCTAAGGGTTAACAATCTATAATGGGCAATTTGATGTATGCCATGATAGCTACTCACATTAACATAGCATTTGTAGTGGGAGTTATGGCATGCCGTATGGCTACACCTAGCTACCGACATTGAGATGCTATGAAGGATATCATAAGGTACCTAAAAGGCATTGTAGATATGTGCATTTGCTATAGTGGCTAGGATACTATAATTGTGGGTTACACTGATTTTGACTATTCAAGATATACAGATAATAAGAAGTCCATATCTAGGTATGTCTTCACTTTTTCTATAAGTATTGTTTATTGTATGTCCACAGTGTAGAAATGCACAACCTCATCTACTACTGAGGTAGAGTATGTTGCAGTAATGATGATTGAGGCTTGTATGAAGGCCCTATGGTTATTGTTTGGTGATAAACCTTGGTATTACTATTACTCATGTACTGCATTCAGATTCTACAAGTGCTATTCAATTAGCTAAGAATCCGATCGCATCCATATGCGAAGACAAAGCACATTGAGATCACTTCATTAGGGACGTGGTAGAGGACTAGTTGCTTAAGCTTGTCAAGATCCCGATTGACAAGAATCCTAGAGATCTACTCACTAAAAAATTCATAGTATAGCATTTTTCCTTCCTTAGGAAGATGATGGGCATAGGCTGAGATAACATCTATTCCTTGTCATGTTGTACTATATGTGCATTTATAACTTTTTTTCTTATTCTCTTCTCACTCAAGACACATTCACCTTTAAGTGAAAAGTTGCTAGGGATAAAGGTGCATGTGTCTATACTGCCTTGTATTTACTATACACATTGTGACTGCACACCAATATATTGCAAGTAGTGATAGGCACCCATCACTATCACTTTATTATTTATTATTTGAGTGACTAGAATAAGGAAAGTTCAGTTGCATATTGTTATTGTTAAAGTTTCAACATACAACATCTCTCTCTCTCTTGCTCTCTTTTTTTATCCACCATAGCTCTTTCTTTGCTTTTGCTTTTACTTGTGTGCTTTTATTCAGGCTCTACCTTTCAACTAGCCCAAATATTAATTCTTTTGTTGTTGTTTTAAGTAGATTCTCAAACAAACCATGACAAATTAATTAGAAAGCTAGGATGTAGTGCTTAGATACTTGAATGAAACTCTTCACATACAGTTTTGAAAGTTCTTTGGTGGAGAACTATGACTCAAATGGGTAGGCAACAATGAATCTAGAAAATTAATTTTTGAATATTGTTCCTCTTTGAGTTTAGGAATCTTCTCTTGGATTAGTAAGAAGCGATCAACAATGGCATTTACTACTTTCGAATCAGAGTACAATGCACCTTGGTTTGTTGCATATGAAGCAATAAGATTAATGAGGATCCTATAGTATATTGAAGTGCAGGATGAAGATCTAATAGTACTAAGATGTGACAATCAGAGTTGCATCATCATTGCCAAAAATTAAGTGTTTAATGCATATACCAAACATATTGAGATCCAATACCATTACATATGTAATTTGATCAAGGATGGGGTTATACAACTTGTATGTTATCCAAATAAGGAGAATGAAGTAGATATCTTCACTAAAGAACATACAAAAGATCTTCTTTGAATTCATCTTCATAGACTCAACATTTGGTTGTGTCTAGGACATTCAAAGTTGTAAGGCTCCCATTATGAAGAGAAGCCATGTGTAAACTTTGGATGCTGGTTGGATCCTGACTTGTATTTCAAAAAAGGTATATGTAACCAAATAGCATAAATGTGACCTTTGTGTTGAGATGACAAGCTCAACATATGCGGATATTAACAATGGATCACCTGGTTAGATGGATCTATATATCTATACTTAGCATATCAAGGGTCATTATGATCCTCACATGGCCATTGACTTATTACATTTAGTTTGTTGTACCTACCTACAACTAGCATAATTATAGTGCCAGTCGATTAGTATAGTAAGTTATACATTGTTTGACTTAGTAAGCTACTTTTTTTTATATTGTATCTTATCTATACTTTGTATACATTGTATTGTGTGTGAAAGAAGAAGAAAAACCTGACACAAATTTTTTTTGGCTTCCATCTCTCTTATTGTGCTCTTGAGTGAGCTTTCTCTTGTGTGCATGGTGTGTGTTTGATATAGTAGCTAAAGCAAGTCCCCCACCATGTGATTCATAATGTGGCATCACAATGAAACCACTAAGAGAGGTTGGTTATTAAGGCTAAATGAGTGAAGAAAAAGAAGCAAGGATTTGAGCAAGCAAGCAATAGGTAAGAAGCTCTCCTACTCTTTCTCTTAAATAGTACTTATAGAGGCATCAAAAGCAAGGCAAAGCAAAAATCTCAAATTGTTGTGAGATTTTGTGTGCTACTTTTGTGGCCATCTAAGACCATTTCAGTATTGCCTAGAGGGAACTCTATTCCAATTGCTTGAGTTTAACTCTGTAGCTAGTGACATGCAATATAAGCAAGGAGATCTCGAGTTGGCTCCCTTTGATATATTATATATACATTTGAGTGTCTTTAGGTCACCAGCTATGTGCCACTCAATTCTGTAGTTCCTAAATCCTTCAACAAATAGCTCTTCTCCTGCTTGTTGCCTTTGAATAACATTAGGTATTGATGTTTGATGAAAAACCCAATATAGTATATCAAAATTCTCAGTATCTACCTCAAATGCTCCTAGCCACTAGATGTTATATTCAGATTGAACACTAAATGATGTTGAGTGATTGCAATGACCTGACGAAAGTGCTCTATTCATCAAGGTGATAGAGATTCTCTCCAATTTTTTACATTTCAGAATCTCACTTTCATCAAGTTTAATCACAAATCTAGCTACTCCCTGTGCCTCTGCTTCTACTGACAAGTTATAAAATTTGATCATTAAGCATTGTAGGGTGGGCAAGTCAAGGAAAATATTGTTAAATTCATTGAATGTAACCTCCTTTTTCTTGCCCTTGAAGCTAGCCTTGATATGAAAAGGCTCACCTAGAATCCCCATCACTTTGTTATTAACTCTCTGTCTAATAGTCCTAACCACAAATGGCTTCAGAAGTATGCAATTGCGTACGTGTCCTTGCTTCATATTTGATTGTAAAAGCTGGAAAAGTTGCATATAAGCATCTCGACTGATACCAATACTATCCAGTGTCTTCTATACTAACTCAGAATCCAAAGAATGATCTTTTACAAATGACTCCAAGCATTGTTTCTTTGCCTTTTTAAATTTCTTCTTCTCCAAAATATCCTTTGAAACTACTGAAGGAAGAAGATGATAATAAAACTGAGCTGCTTTTAAAGAATCTCTTTCACTTGCATTTGGTTGTAGAAGAGATCTAAGAAAAATTAACATCACAAATCAATGCAAGTAATTTAAATAAAGCCATATTTAAGATTTTTCAAGTGAAAAAAAATATACCTTGCTGCTTGGATTCTTTTACCATAGCCTCCTCCTCGTTTGAGATTCTCAATATTTTTAAGAGCTCTTTGTCGATTTCGAAGGCCTAATAAAGTTTGCTTTCGTTGATAAGCTTTGATACGCTTTTCCAATAAATGAAATTTTTGTTGACAATCCTCTAGCTTCTGCAACAACTCTATATTGTGTTTCATCAAAAGATGATTCTCTAGTCCAAGGATATCCTTTTCTGCAACAAGGTTAAGTGTATAACCTAAAAATCCATTGTAGCCATCACCAATAAACCTCATTAATGATGAGCTATTATAGAAAGGAGGAGTGCTATTTCTGCTAGGATCTTTGGGATATAGCTTTCCATCTAACCAAAGATCAATATTCTTCTTTCCTTCAAACCTCTGTATACGTTTCATAGACTCTGTAAAACCGTGATAGACTTTGTTCTCTTTCTTATTGGTTCATACTCACTATCCAACTCAATATGAAGATGATAGAGAGATCTTTTATGAGAGCTACAGAGATCATTGGATGATTGATCCGCAGCTGAGTTACAGAGATCATTGGATGATTGATCCATAGCTAAGGATATGATTAGAAGCAAGAACGAAAACAAAGAAGAGACTACTAAGGAGGAGAAAAAAAGAAGAGAGAAACGATGGAGGGAGGCAATCGAGTATCCACCAAAATTCAAATTGAATATTACTTTTCACTTTAATGAGGAGAGGTAAGATCTTCATTATGACAACATTGCCAACTTTATGGCGACCTAGATTTCTAGGTTTGATGTGACCACGAGAATATCACGACAATAACTTATTAACGAATTTTGATATTTTAACTTACCAAAATATAAATCTTTTAAAAATTCTATAAAATGATTTTATTTCTTAAATTTTTTTCTCTCTCTAGGATCTCTTACAGGGCATTTTCGAGACCTCAAAACTCCCCTAATGCATGCTTTGGAGAAAGATGGGAACTATCTTTTTGTGAATGTGGATCTTATCAAAGCTTATAACAAGATCAGCAATTTATCCTATGCATTTTGCAATTCTCTAAACTTGTCTATGTGTTCAATAGATTGGTTCTGGCTCTATTTTTAAATATACATATAGTGGTTTTTGTATGGGTATTTCAAATTTTTTTTTGAAATTAAGAGGTTTGCGAGGCAAGGTTTCCCTCTAGCTCCTTTATTGTTTGCTCTTACTACCCCTCTACTTGTTGGTCAAATTGAAAGAAAAGCATCACCTTGTTTAATTAAGGTTCTCCCTCTACCTAACAAAGATACTTTTTATGCCCAAATGTTTATTGATGACAATCCAAATGTATTGGTTACTTAGTAGGCTTCCTTATAGGTGATTTTGAAGACATGTGATGAGTTAGCCTATCTTTCAAGGTCTCAAATCAATGCCTATAAGATTGAAACTCTATATTGGTTGGGTGATAGTGGGATGAGAAATTAGAAAGGGTACTTGTTTAGATTGGGTAGTCATCATTTGGAATGCTTACAAAAAAAACTCACATTTTTCTATTTTCAAAGAGATTGGAGGAAGACGAACTGTGGTTCTAATAGTGGATTGCTTTCTCTTTATTTCTAGGTGGAAAATGGTAGGACCTTAACTATAAGGATGTTTTTTTCTAGAATGGGACTATCTAGAAAATAAAAGCTTGGAATGTGGCTTAGACTGTTGTCAACTATTGGTCAAGATTGTTGTTTGTCTAATGAGCCTCATAAAAGGGGTGATGGTGGTGTTATCGAATGCCACCTTTGAGGAAGGTTTCTATCTAGTCTTGTTGGGAAATGCCAAAATCTCACTTTCATCTTGCAAGAAGGGCTCTAATGGTGGATGGATGTTTATATTTAAGGTCATAGTGTATTGAAGGTAGTGGGGGATATCCCCTATGCATTGGCTTTGTAACTCATGTGGCCGGCATTGCAGATCAATATAATTTGAATGTGCTTGAGGTGTTTTGGCTATGACTCATGAGGGGTCTTTTATTAAAACAAAACTTCATTACCAACATAGTTCAATAATTAACATACAGGTTACTTAGAAGGACTGGATAAGGGGTGAAGGGAAACCCATTGGTAAGCTCAAAGTGAGATAGTACTTTGAAGAGGTGGCAAGAAGATGGTTTCTAAAGGCTTTGTGCAATTAGGAAAACTCAAAGGCTCAAGGTTCCCTACACATTTGGAAAAAGAGGCTCAAGCATGCATGGAAAGGTACTTGACTCTTTTAAATGTAATATACTATTTTAGGGAGTGGTTGCAAGGAGACTAGCCATAAAAGATTTGCTAGTCAAGTTCAAAGCTCTCTCTTCATTATGTATTTTCCAAAGAGAGGAGAAAAATATATTGCACATGTTGTGGGCTAAAAGGAGGTGAAGTTACTTTGAAGTACACTAATGCACATTATAAAATGGTTTTGTTTACATTGTGTTGTAACCTAGAAATAGATTTTATTAGATGATAAAGGGGACCATGAATGAAGGATCTTAAAGGGCCTTGGCTATAAGGAGAATTTGGCTATATAAGTTTTCATTTTCAAAAAAGAGAATCCTAGTGATTTTGGTTTGCTTTACAAATAGTCTATGAAGTAATGGCTACTATGTCTAGGAAAGATAGTAAGTTCAAAGTGATCTACAAGTCATCACAGAAGAAGTAGACTTGAGGACTCAAAAGATGAACTTACCAACAACAAATTTGAGGATGAAGCCTAAACCCAAACTTTTGAAGAAGCCCTTATATATTCCTCTTAGTTAATTTTCCCATAGAATCTCTAATAAAAGTTTTTCGCTTCTAAAAGTACTCCGCTTTGATCCTCTTAATAACCATTCCTCTCATTTCTACGAGCTTTTAGAATATATAAATAAATATTTTTGAACAAGTTTGGCACAAAAAAGAATAGAAATTTTTTGGAAGTAAAGATTTTTAATAAAATTGAAAATCAATTTGGGGGATCTTGAAAATCAATTTTAGAGATCCCCCAATTGGTTCTATTAACCAAACAAGTTGCACTCTTACCACCCAACCATCCTTGCAACATGATTATTCTATGATACAAAAGTAGTATTGTCCAAAATTACTTCTTGAAACACTTCCATTCCAAGATGACATGCAAATTACTATGGTGCAAGACCTAACCCACATGATCATGCTTACATGGTAGTGGAAGCTGAAGGGAATTCCAAATGCTATATTTGATGCCAGGAGGCATATTCCACGATGGATTCCGGGAGGTTTTGCGATAAATTCCGTAAAATTTTATTACCGGGGCTCATACACAAGGTGGATTCTTTGTGCGAAAAGTTGATGGGGACGCCTATCCTTTTCGGACATTTTGTTAATTTAATGTGTAAGTGGGTGATTCCATAGCGGGTGATTTCGCAAAATACATATTTAAATTAATAAACGTTTATGAGTTTAGAGTGTGCACTCGTAATAAATTAAGGTTAGGATTGAGTTCTAACCAATTTATTTTTATAGCTAAAGACTGCTAAGTATTCACTTTTGTCGGTTTAATTGTATTATTTTTCTAGCAATTGTGAATGCTTCAATTGATATGTAAAGCAAGTAGCGGTGGCATTGGGAAGCATTGGAGAATAGCGTGTATTCAAATTATCATCAATTTTTTATAGGCGCGTATCTTAGGCATGACGTCTATATTTTGCCGCGCTTATTTACTAAAGCGCTTGATATTTATTTATTACTTTTGTATGCGCATGAATGCATGATTTAAATATTTGTATTGGACATTGTATTTGGATACTGCCTGACTCCTTGGGTGCCCAATAGCTTTAATTCTTTAGTGGCACAAAAGTAAACACAAAAGCTCAAGCGTGCTAATTGTAAATTGGGCTATTTTTTGAGCTTAAAGATGAATAATATATAAAATATATGCTTTGTGGAGTGCTCACACAAGGCATGGGGGGAGATTGCACCCAATTAGTCTCTTGCTTCATATCGTGCAAGCTTTCTTCCTTGTTTTTTGTGCAAAAGTAGAGTTCTTTTGTTCTTGGGAACCTTCTGACGCTCACTACGCGTGCATACGGCGTCCGATCTGTGCACCAATGGTATCAAAGTGAAGCTGAGATCGAGAGCTTCCAATCACTTACCATCTCGCGTGAAGGCAGAGCTCCTAGAACGATCAAGCTCTACAGTCAGTCTCATGGCAAACGATCGATACCAGCGTGTTCCTGGCAGTCAAGACCCCCCTGCTGTACACTCAAATCGTGAGGGACCACGGGCTCTACAGGCGGAGGACCACACGAAAAGATCCTTCATGAAGTCGTTAAGAACAGATAAGAAATTTCTTCTATAGCTTTTCAAGCTTTAAGGATAAGCTTATAAGGCTTCAAAAGAAGCTTAATAAAAAACTTCAACACTCAATTTCGCAATCGTAAAGGAGAAATACTACAAAAGCCAAACTAAAAAAATAATATACAAGCCTTGTAAACCTGCCTTTGAGCTACGCTCATCCCGCTAACAAGGTTTCGAGTGTGTGAGGTCTTTTGGAATTTTACAAGATGACTTATCAAACCATGGAAGATTTTATGGCTGAAGGTGATCTGCCCGAACCAACAATGGAGCAAAAGTTGGATTTGATTATGATGCAGCTTCAAGAAGAACGAAGAGCACGACAAACTTTGCAAGCTCAATTGGCCAATCTGCAACAATCTACCACCGACCAAGATGGATCGCAACTTGAAGATCTTATACGACATACCATCGATGCAACACTTGAAGCCCAATCTATTCGGAAAGAAACAAAGATAAGTAAAAGAAACTTCAAATTTCGTACTTTCAATGGATCACGCGATGGAAAGACTGTCCTTGCTTTTATCAGTCAATTTGATTATTATTTCCATGAAGAAACATATGCTGAGAAAGACAAAATTAAATGTGTCACTAACCATTTAGTTGATCGAGCATCTTTATGGTGGACTGTTGTCCGCAAAAGCATTGATTGTCCCACTACTTGGGAGACTTTCCAAAAGAAATTTTTGCAGAATTTCCTTTCACCTCAGTTCCACGAAAAAGCAATCAAACAATGGGACCTTCTACAACAAAGGGATCGCGAACCTATTTCATAATATACTACGAATGCTCGAAGATGTACCTGAAGCAACTCATAAACGCAAGTTTATGTCTGGTCTACTTGGACATTTTTATGCGAGGGTCAATATGTTCAAGCCTACAACCCTTGAAGATGCAATTTCCTTGGTCCATGACACTGAAGATAAACTTCGCGGACGAGATAAGCGACCACAACAATTTCCAACTAATGGTAAGTTTGGTTCCAAACAATTCAATTCAAATTTTCGAAGATTCAATCAAAGTCGTTTTCTTCCATCTTCATTCCGTAAATCTTGGACACGACCACCTGCCTTGCCATCAAACACAAATCCAAACCCTAAGCCATCTCTTCAGTCAAATCCCAACATTCCTAAACTTTCTGCCACTACCAATAATGTATCCAAAGAAAAACCCATAGTTTGTTATAAATGTCATCAACCTGGACATCTAGCAGCCAATTGTCAATCCAAAAAGCCATCTGTTCATATCAATTATCTGGTAGCAATAGAAGATGAAGAACGTGAAGAGATGCCGCATTTTACGGAAGATGATGACGACATTGGTACTACTAATAATACTTTGCCATGTATACCAACTCCCCATTCCTTATTAACAATGAAATGTTTTGTACATGGTAAAGAAAAGACTATTTTACATGATAATGGGAGCACACATGAATTTATTTCTGCAAAACTGGTCAAAGAATTAAATTTACATACTGTTTCTACACATTATCGCATCAAGGCTGCATTCCTAGGTACGAGATACAATGGAATACAAGAGGTGCATAATTTAGAAATTAAAATTGGTGATTATACTGAACAAAGAAATTTTTTAGTTGTACCTTTGCAGTCTAGTGACATTATCTTAGGAATGCCTTGGCGTCATCAATATAATCCTGATATAGATTATTCTATGCATTCAATTAAAATTTATTTTCAAGGAAAACAAATCACACTGCATGGTATACACGCTTTCAATAATTTTCCATTGTTTACTCATACTCAGGCTAAACATGCATTACGTAAAAGTAGCAAATCCTATTTAATTAATATAGGTAAATGAAATTCAAGCTAAAGAAAACCAGATGCATCCTAGGCATACACAATTTCTTTTCTAATTCCAAGATTGTTTTGCTGTTGATTGACCACCTGAATTACCACCTACACGTCCTGAAGATCATAAGATAGATTTAATTCTTGGAACACAACCACCATGTAAAGCACCATATAGACATAACCAAATTGAACAGAAAGAAATTCAAAACCACATAGACGAATTGCTTAACATAGAATTAATTAGACCTAGTAGTTCTCCATTTGGTGTGCCTGTCTTATTAGTGAAGAAAAAAAATAATACCTATCGCATGTGCATTGATTATCGTGCCTAAATAAAATTATTGTTAAGAATAGATACTCGATTCCTAGGGTAGATGATCTTATGGACAAGCTACAAGGATTTGCCATATTCAGTAAGATAGATCTTAAATCTGGATATCATCAAGTAATATTGGACAAATCTGATATATTCAAAATTGCATTTAGAATACAATTTGGACACTATGAATTTCTGGTTATGCCTTTCGGTTTAACTAATGCACCAGCCATATTCAGTCGTATGATGAATCACATATTTTTGAAACATCAGCATTGTGTCATTGTTTTCTTTGATGACTTATTAGTTTTCAGTAAAAATGAAAATGAGCATTATGAACATTTGTCTTTAGTTTTTAAGTTACTAAAAGACAATCAATTATATGCTAATCCAGAAAAGAGTGAATTCTTCCAAACAGAAATTGAATATCTAGGATATATTATTTCATCAGAAGGTATTAAAGTCGACCCTAAAAAATAGAAGCAATTTTAAATTGGCCGATATCCAAAAATGTGCATGAATTACGTTCTTTTCTAGGTCTTGCTAGCTTTTACAAAAAATTTGTGAGGAATTTCTCATTACTTGCATTACCTTTAACAAAACTCTGAAAGAAGGGCATTGTGTATAATTGGTCTGACAATCAACAAAAGTCATTTGATTTGCTGAAACATGCTTTAACTCATGCTCCTGTATTACAATTACCTAACTTCAATAGACCATTCTTCTTAGTAGTTACTGACACTAGTGGATCTGGAATAGGAGCAGTCCTTATGCAAGATTCTCATCCCATAGCTTACTCTAGCTGCAAACTCAAACCATCTGAACTTAAATATTCTACCTATAACAAGGAATTGCTAGCCGTAGTACAAGCCTTACGTCTATGAAAACATTATTTAATGGGATTTGAATTCATGATCAAAACTGACCAACAAAGCATTAGACATCTCCTTAGTCAACCACAAATATCTAACCGGCACATTAAATGGGCTGCTTTTATTCAAAGTTTTCATCCCCTTATACAATATTAACCTAGAAAAGAGAATGTTGTTGCTGATGCTTTGAGTAGAAGACCGACAATTCAAAATATTTCTGTGATATCATTTGATTCCCTTATTCTTATGAAAGATACTTATCACCAAGATCCTACTTTTCAAGCTGATTGAAATAAATTAGTTGCAAATAACTGGATTCCTATTGATTCATTGTCTTACACTAATGGATTTATGTTTTATGAAAAAAGATTATGTGTGACTCTTCCATTTCGATAATTTGTTTTGCATGAAATTCATTGTCCCCCATATCAAGGTCATAGAGGAATTATATCTACTTTGCGTACATTGATTGAAGATTTTTATTGGCCACACATGGACACTGATGTATCTAATTTTGTATCTGAATGCCTAATTTTTCAACGAGTAAAAAGACACCATGGTAAATAATATGGTTTACTAATGCCATTATCCATTCCATCACGACCATGGGAACAGATTTCAATGGATTTTATCACTGGTCTACCTAACACTAAACCTAATCACGATATGATCTGGACTATTGTAGATAGATTTAGCAAACAATCATATTTTATTCCATGCAAAAAAACCTTAACTGCATCTTAAGCTGCTCAATTGTTTTTGAAAATTACTTTTACTAACGTCATTATTTCTGATCGTGATTCTAGATTCTGTAATAATTTTGGATTACTTTGTTCGCTAACTTAGGAACAAAGATTGATTTTTCATCTGCATTTCATCATGAAACAAATGGTCAAACAGAAGCTACTAACAGTACTATTTTAGATCTTTTGCGTGCCTACATAATTTCAAAACCACACACATGGGATACATATCTACATTTATTTCAATTTGCATATAATAACACACCATATACAGCTACAAAGAAAGTACCATTTGAAATTATTTATGGATATCGATTGCCTACACATGTTACATCATTATCAAACAAAATTCAGACTGCTGATGATATTGCTAACATGCATGCTACTATTTTTTATAAAGTTAAAGTTATGATTACCAAAGCCTAGCAATCATAAATAAAACAAGCAAACAAGAAAAAAAAAGCTGAGTTTTAAAGTTGATGATTATGTTTGGTTACGAATTGAAAAACGAAGATTACAAAGTGTAGATAAACACCCCGTTGTCAAATTAGCACCTAGATTTTATGGACCATTCAAGATCATACAAAAAATCAATGACAATGCATTTAAGCTAGAATTACCACAACATTGAAAAATCCACAACACCTTTCATATCAGTTTATTACGACATTTTAGAGGACAACTACATGTACACCCTATCTATGAAAATCCTTCTTTGCTAGACGAAGAAACTGAAATCCTAGAGCCTGAAACTATTATCAATACTGACTTTATGACCACTAGAACTGGCCGTAGATATTCTAGATATTTGGTTAAGTTTAAAACTCATCCTGTTGAAGACACCCAATGCATGCACGCTAGAGACCTAAGTGCTTTTCCTACACTGTTAGCTCCACATTGAGCTAATAGCAATTGAGGACAATTGCTATCCCACCCCGGGGGTATGATGCCAGGAGGCATATTCCACGGTGGATTCCAGGAGGTTTTGCGATAAATTCCGTAAAATTTTATTACCGGGGCTCATACACAAGGTGGATTCTTTGTGCGAAAAGTTGATGGGAACGCCTATCCTTTTCGGATGTTTTGTTAATTTAATGTGTAAGTGGGTGATTCCATAGCGGGTGATTTCGCAAAATACATATTTAAATTAATAAACGTTTATGAGTTTAGAGTGTGCACTCGTAATAAATTAAGGTTAGGATTGAGTTCTAACCAATTTATTTTTATAGCTGAAGACTGCTAAGTATTCACTTTTGTCGATTTAATTGTATTATTTTTCTAACAATTGTGAATGCTTCAGTTGATATGTAAAGGAAGTAGCGGTGGCATTGGGAAGCATTGGAGAATAGCATGTATTCAAATTATCATCAATTTTTTATAGGCGCGTATCTTAGACATGACGTCTATATTTTGTCGCGCTTATTTACTAAAGCGCTTGATATTTATTTATTACTTTTGTATATGTATAAATGTATGATTTAAATATTTGTATTGGACATTGTATTTAGATACTGCCTGACTCCTTGAGCGCCCAATAGCTTTAATTCTTTAGTGGCACAAAAGCAAACACAAAAGCTAAAGCGTGCTAATTGTAAATTGGGCTATTTCTTGAGCTTGAAGATGAATAATATATAAAATACATGCTTTGTAGAGTGCTTACACAAGGCATGGGGAGAGATTGCACCCAATTAGTCTCTTGCTTGATGTCGTACAAGCTTTCTTCCTTGTTTTTTGTGCAAAAGTAGAGTTCTTTTGTTCTTGGGGACCTTCTAACGCTCACTACGCGCGCATACGGCGTCCGATCTGTGCACCAATATTTGTGATGAAGTAGGTTTTTTCAAGTCAGAATGCCCAAAAAAGGTCTTACAATTGCAATGAGCTTGGCTACTTCAAGCTTAAATGCCTTAGCTATAAAGGTTCTTATGATGCTCCTTGAAGGAAAAATTTAGTTGACAAACCTAGTACAAGCTATGCAACACAACATCTTGGCCATACATGTTACTTGGATTATACCATGAGAAGAAGTTTTAATTACCAATTGAAGATCTACATGCCTTTCTTTGTTAAAGCATATACAACACCTAATGATTGGATTAAAATATAAGAGCAAGCCTTGGTGATATGCCATGCCATTGTCACCTACAATACTATTGGGCATGCTTTAGCTCATTTTGGCCTAAATGCATGTTGATGAAGATTTGATGGAATACACTCCAATTCAATGCAAAGCAAAGAACTAGACCAAATTTCTTGCAATATAGAGAGTAGGACTTTGTTTAAGATATTACCCCGCAGCTAATTAGCTTGTGCACAATCAAGTCACTATACTAATGTTCTGACTATCATGTCAGATATCATGATGCAAAATTAAAAGAGCGACAATTGTAATGACCTGGTTACCCACTGTGTTTGTCATGAGGGTATTGTCCGGGCTAATGTTTGTTTGACCATAGTTGTAATGAGAAGATGAGAAGACAAGGACACATTGGTTACAGAAATGAGTCGGCGCTTCCTCATAATAGAAGACTTTGCTCGTGAATCGTGCCATCAGAAAGCTCCATATATATGTGTATCAGAAAGCTCGTTAGTCGTGCCAGTCAGAGTTGAAATTTCAGGATAAACAGACTGTTCTATATTATATGAAATCCGTCTACATATAAACGCCTGATGAGAAACACCGGTCACTTCGTCACACTCCTTTACAATTGTTGTACAAACGTTTTACAATCGAGCCAAATATATGGGTTGCAATGGATGGGCCAGTGTATTAGTACATGTTGCAATATGTGCTGCAATGGGTTGGGCCGCATATGACAGTATCTGAAGTACATGATGTTGGGGATGAGCAATGCAGTCTTGCGGCCAGCATAATGTTCCAATACATGACTGATTTTTTGTACAAAATAATGCCTGTAACAGAAAGGATCCCATCATGACCACCCCCACACTCACAATGGTGAATGGGCTTCCTTGGTGAGGGGCACATCCTTCCCAGCCCTTCTCCTCCACATCCTCTCCACTTGCTCGAATGAAAGGCCCTTCGTCTCGGGCACAAAGAAGATCACAAACAGCAAAGCCAGAACTGTGATGACGCCAAAGAGCAGGAAGGTCATGGAAGTGCCGAGAGCATTTGTGAGAGACAGGAATGTCAAGGCGATGATGAAGTTCGAGACCCAATTGGCAGTGGCTGCAATGCCTCCACAGATCCCTCTGTACCTGAGTGGGTAGATCTCTGAATTAACTGCCCATGGGACAGGCCCCATCCCAGGTGAAAAACATACAATGTAGAGAGACAACCCAATCAAAGCAAGCCACCCATAATGGCTTGGGCAACCCTCAGTATACCATGCCCGTGATTGTGCTTTGCAACCGTCACCAATTGTAGAATTGGATATGAGACAAGCTCCAGGAGCATTCTGCATCAAGAATGTCCACATTAGACGTAAACCACCAAATGTAATTCAACCAAAAGAAACTATTGCCAAATATTCATGAAGATCCACAATCAATCGGTTTGGGCTATAAGAGAGCTAGTTCTCTGTAAGTTCTCTTAGAACATCTTTCCAAAATTTGAGTCCTCATTTACTGCACAAAGCACCTAAGTAGCAATGTTGACTTGATTTGGGAGTAGGCTGACTCCAGAAACATTGCATAACTCGTCATTATTTGGGGAACAATAACAATAAGTCAATTTTTATCAGCATTAACTCAGACTTCATAATGGCAATGAGAAGGCAAGCCATGGGAACATGATCATGGAAAATGAATTTAAAAACAAACTAATACCATGATCAGAGTTTTAGTCTATAGCACTAATAGGATTATAGAGAAACTGTTGCATACCTGATTGGTTTGTGCAGCACAAAAGCCACAGTGCATCTTCAAACATCCTGTGCAATCCCAAGAAGAACTGATAGCTTTCTGATAGTCAGGACAGGTATAGCTGGCATTCTGGAACGACAGGGTTTTATCTATTGAGGGAGAGTCGTGTGATGTGACATGAAATGCAGCAGTCAGAACAGCAAGGGCCACAATTACACCAGCCAAACTGCTTATCACCAGAGGACGTCTTCCAGCTCGTTCGATGAGATACATCCCAGCAATGGTTCCTAATGCATTGACACCGGCCACTATCAGTGATAGCATCAAGGCTACTCTATTGGATGCATATCCAGCCATTTGCACAATAGAGGGACTGTAGTACATCACTGTGTTTATACCCACAAACTGCTGGAAAACCTGATGCAAAAGACATAAAATTTATCAAAACCTGATATCTACAAGAGAAAGCATGCCATTATAAGTAAGCCAGATTCACAACATGACCTGTAAGCCAACTCCTGCAACAAGAGCCAGCCTAATTTCTTTGGTTTTCCAAAGATCTGAGTATGTTGTCTTCACTGCACCCTTCTCCTTGATTTCTTGCTCAACAGAGCTCCTGAGCTCATCGACTTCATTCTGCACTTGATCTGAGGGGTAGATTTTACTGAGGATTTTGCATGCTTCTTCAGTTTTGTCCTGCCATGTGAATCAATGTGAGATAGCAAAAATAACTGAAGTGACATGTTAAAACAAGTGAATATTAGTACTTGCTTACCTTCCGGTAAAGCCAGCGAGGGGACTCAGGTAGAGATACCATGAGGAAGAACTGGACCAATGCAGGTAAACCTGCTACTCCAAGCATCCATCTCCAAGTACCTGGGGCCTGCATGGGGTTATTTTTGAGATGCGAAGATGCAAGTATGATAAAGAAATCATTATGAGAATCGTGGTTTCCACCTTTCCATTGTGGCAAATAATCACAGCCACAAACATTCAAAACCCGAGATCAGAAAGAGCACTAGGAGCTCTACCTTTGTGAATGCCAAGTTGATTGCATATGAGAAGAATTGTCCACTGGTAATGAAGAGCACATTTGTACTCACTAAGGCTCCCCTGTATCTGGCAGGTGAAGCCTCAGCAATGTATAAAGGAGCAGTCATTGAGGCAACTCCAACCCCCAGGCCCACAAATATTCGACCAACAATGAGGACTTCTGGATTCGGTGCCAAGGCCATCAGCAAGGCACCCAGGAAAAACAAGACGTCCGCCACTAAAATTGCTGGCTTCCGCCCAAACCTATCATTGAACCATCCCCCAATCGCAGCTCCAAAAATTGCACCTGCAATAGCCATACTCACAATTGTCTCCTGTGCAGGTTTAAGAGGCGAAATCATCAGCCATATTCTTTAACGCTAGAGTGAAGATTGCCATTCTTTCATGACAAGTCTTGATGCATGCATACCTGAAGGAGCTTACTATCATCCACAGATTTGAAGTCATCTCGGATGTAGAGCAAAGCTCCTGATATGACACCTGGAAAGACAAGCTCAACAGATGATGTACGTAGTTTAATTCCATAGACTTTGAGAAGATACAAATGCAGAAACCTGTTCTTGAGACAGAATCTGAACCACAGGACTCTTGCAGTTTCACCTGTATCATAGCCGAAAAGAAGGCCTCCGAGCCCAGCTGCACTGGTAAGAAGCAACAGATATTTGTTTCTCCAAAGATCATTCCATAGAGCAGATAACTCTTGTCTTAAGCTAGAACCTTGTCCTGATCCCTTCTCAAAACTCATCTCCATCTTGGACAGTGGCCTTGAGCTTCTTCTGGAGAAGAGATGCAAGAATTGCTGTAGGAGTATTAAATCTGTGCATAGGAAACAAGCATTGTTGCATCAATGATGGTTGTGTTAAAAGGATGCAAGGTTTGCTGTATCAATGATGATTCTGTACAAGAGATGTAAGGATTGTTGGCCACATGATGCTCCAATACAGAGAGGGCGCTTGAGAAGCTCAAAGCTGTGGCCAGGCAGGCCTCAATTGAAAAGGGGATCACATGTATGACATGTTACATGTACATGGAATCTAGATACTATGATAGAATTTCAATTTGAATGGATTATGCAAGATTTTGGCGAGGATACATCTGATGACCACAACTTTAGAGCACGTGAAATGTGTTTTACGATCCTGATGAAGCATCTGTTGCCATCATCCATGGATTGGTTGCCGTGTAAAAGTGGCTATCTTCGGATAGCAAAGGTCTGAAAAGAGAGAGAGGAAATCATACTGCGGACAAAGCCCAAAGGAAAGGTGTTAACACAGACGTCTCGATGTCTTCTCCAAGAAAGCGACTAAAGTAACAGCAGATGCATCACCGCATGGAAAAGTGAAGCCATGTTCATGAAATCTCAAGCTCTCTACAGCAAACCGGCATGAAACTGAGTGATCTTATCGGTGGCACAGGCTCTCTCTCTCTCTCTCTCTCTCTCTCTCTCTCTCTCTCTCTCTCTCTCTCTCTCTCCCTCGGCTCGCATGTGAATCCATTGAAGAACTGCCAGTTGAGAAACTGCTGTTTCCTCCTTATCCGCATCCAGAGAAAGACAAGTGTGATAGACGTTCCACAAATATCGCAATCATTGTAACCCATTGCAGGCTACATCACAATCATTGCGATCTGCCCTTTGGCTGTGCAGTGTCTTATGCACTTACTGAGCCTTGACCATGACTCACATTCCAGCACTTGCACTAAACATCCCCCGAAATGGGTATACTACAAATTATAATAATACAATCCCACTTCAGAGTTCCCAAATCGGGCTAAAAATGCAATCTCGGGTCACAAGCTGATCTCACAGCACAATCAGGGCAATTGTGTTATTTGGAAGGGTAAGCAATCTAGCACCCTACTCTGACCTCAGAGAAATGTGAAGAAAAGCCAGCAATAGCCTTTCAAGCTATTCTACATTGCACGGAATGGAGCTCATTCTCAAAAGCATGGAGCATGCAAGCTTTCTTTAGCATTGGATAAAACCCCAGAAAGAGAGTAGGTAAAGGAAAGGTACCTTTGGCTTATTATCTTCCGCACTTTACATCAATGTTTCCTCGATACGTCTTACAACAGAAGGATAATATGGGTCACAAAGCATGGGTAGCTGTTGCTAAGTGGGGCTACCAGAGAGATTACGAGCTCACTCGAAGTGACCTGGGCAGGCACTGCTTTTCAATTAAAGGGAACCAAAGAAGGTGACGATGATGGTGATGGCAATGCTGATGGCGATGATGACGATCCGATGATGAGCATGATATACGATGGTGAGGAGGAAGCAGACGGCTCGGATAAGTTCGTATGGGTCTGTAATTTTCTCGGAATGAGGACATCGAAGTCCAGACACAGAGGGGAAGAGGGGGGGGGGGAGAGAGAGAGAGAGCGCCAGCCTCGTGTGCTTCGCTTGTTTTGTGAGCTAATGAGTTGTTAAGGGCATGCATTTTGTTGGCTTCTTCTTGGGCGGTACCCACGTGGCATGAGCCACTGACAGTGCATTCAAGAAAACGAAAAGATACGAAAATCAGAATTTTTTTTAAAAAAAACTCCCAAGAAATCTATGAGAGTAACGGATGCCAGCATTTTTAATTTTTATATTGTTGTATCGCTCCTGTTCTTTCGTGTATCTGGCATATTTCCCGCGTTTCAAAACAACTTTTCCACTTGCGAAAACGCCCCCATTGACGTGAGACTTTGACTTCACACGACTCCAGGATCCTCTCGCTCCTATATATATGTATATATATTCTTTGCTCTTTCTTGCAGCCTCCTATCACTCTTATACACACACTCTCATATTCGCGTACATGAGGGTATACACACACACACATATAAAATACTATGATTGTGTGTGTATGTGCACATGTGTGTGGGTCTGCGTGCTAATAGTATAATGATATTAGCCTCTAGGACCTCGGCATTTCGTACACTAAGTAGCTTGACAAAACTCTGGGTATCAGGTGAACTAAGTAGCTTGATAGAACTCTCTCATTCTTATCCTTATCTTTGGAGAACCTCTAAAACCCATACATCGGCTATGGAGCATCTCACATGTCACCTAATGATGTCATAAGGAGGACCCTGGTCACCAACCACAGAGATAGGAGTATTTTTCTTTTGATAAAGCATCACGTGTAGCATTCTACATATGTGCATCGTGACAAAGTAAAGGAAACATCAAGAAAGTGCTTATAGTTTCGTACAAGATCTGCTATTCCAAAGGCAAACTAAATGATTTGAAAAGCAGTGTTCTTCTTCAATAAGGTGATGTAATCATAAGGGGATCTACTATGGTAAAAGTAGAGATTACATTTCTAGGCTTGGTAAAGATGGAGGAATGATTTGAATGTACAGAAAAGTGAATGGCCATTAGCAGCTAGAGGGATTTATACATTGCATGCTGCACCTATAAGAAAACATACATACCACCTAAGTTCAAAGGGTATTTAAACAAATTCATATACGTATATGTTATGAGATAATAAAATGATCCCTCTTTTTGAGAAACTTATGGGTTTTTTAAAAATTGCAATAAAAGAGCCCCCTTTGTAAACATAATACAATAAATTTATACAAACTTTGTCAAATAAAACATTCTTTATTGATCATGTATCCTACATTTACATTTTATGAGGTGAATCCCTCTAAGAATTTACAAAGCAACTAATGGGGTTGTGGCATAGTGGTTTGGGTGTGGGTTGAGTTATGGAGCTGCATGAATTCAAACCTTGCATGCCACACTTCAAAAAATTTACAAAGAAATACAATAAAGCAAAGTAGTTACAATAAAAATTTCAATCCCACTATATTTAGAAACTATAATATTATAAGTACCAAGCAATAACAAATATGATTTTAACACGACTTTGACAAAATGAAGCACAAAGACTTTCCTAGCATACTAGACACTTTAAGTAGTAAATAATATATTGGGATATGATTGAAACATAAATCTAACCAAACGAAATACAAATGCTATCCTCGTGAACATGAAGTCTTTTCCAAAAGGTAGTTGAAGATTGTTGTTAAGTTAATGCTAAGCTCCTCTTATAAGTTTGTTGGATATATTAAGGTAGGTAAAGACGATTAGGCATGATGATAGAAAATCGCCTTTAAATCTTACTCTTTTGAGTTATCACACCACAACTATGTAAATGCTACTTAAAATATGCTTAAATACGTTAACTAAAGGAGATGTTGAAGCTCAAGAAAGAAGAAGATGCTAAATATTTTTTCAAAAAAACCAAATAATATAATTGTAGCTATGATGGAAACCCAATAAATTTAATTATACTAGTAGTATTATCCCTAAAGAGGCTAATTGAGAAAACAATATACTAATTAAAGGTGATGTGTCCTTCGATATTATTTTGTATGATCTCTATATTAATATTAGGAAACGATTTACGTACAAAGTAGGTCTTTCAATTGATAATGTGCAGATTATGTTAAAGGTAGAAAAGTATTTATAACACTAAAGATGCAACATTGTGATCAAACCAACCACTCAAATGATGAAACTAACCAAAACCATGAACCTTGCTTCTATACTCCATTAGAATACTAGAAATGGAAAAATTATGAAACCATCTCTGTCTATCATATGTGGCAGTTATACAATGATTGTAGACATGCATTTCTTGACTTTATCTGTGTGTATGTGTGTAAGAAAATAGAGTGCAATGGAAGATAACGTGAACACAAGTAGAAGAGAGAATATGAGGAAAAAAAATATTTTTCTCTTTTACCAAAATTATACAGCTAATGGATGAAGGCTTGTCCAACCATGCACTCTTATGAGCTTCATTGCTTCAATGATGATCTAGGCAGATGCTGAATAAAGGATAGTGAGTGTAGAAGGTATGTTGCAACTCTCATGATATGCTCATAGCTATGTTGTATATATATATATACAACGACCTCATAAAGAGATCAACATGGTAGGTGAGAGAAAGGTGGATCCAAAAAGCAGATGGTAGGTAAATCCATAAAGTGAATGTGGTCGGTGAGGAAAAAGGTGGATCCATAAAGGATGATCCATTAAAGTGAGAAGGAGGTGGATGGATAAGGTTGTTGGGGAGTAGGATATTGAATATCCTCCATCAAAGTGTACAATATTAAATATCCTCCAACATGGTTTCCTTTAACGCACACTCACATGTTTGACCTTAATATAAATGTTTTGTAGTGTAGCGAGCAGAATCTGAGCAAGGAATAGAGAATGCATGACAAACAAGAGAACATCAGATACTTTTCCAATTCCAAAAAAATTGATGCAAAGATGATTCTATCTGCCCATACACTTTCACTATCAAGCTTAGATAGTAGCCTAGACAGCTAAGAGGCAAAGAGCTTTAAGCTAGGTAGAAGAACTCTGATTGGGATTGGTGATGGATTCAGAGGGGTTTATCTTTTATAGCTTGGTAAAGAGATTAGGTCAGATTGTTTGATTTACCATATTATGAACCTTTCCTAGTCATCCAAGGAATATTTGAACCCAAGGGCATTGCCCCCAAGTCCCCATTAGGGGGCTACTCACTCCCCTAAGACCCCCTAGCCATGAGCTGCTTCTTCAACCCTAAAATCCCAAAATAGGGGTTCTTGATAACTCATGCACCCATTTACTCGATGTAGTGTTTTGAGAGTTGCTACCAGCTTACTACTGTATTTAGCCCAGAGATTAGACCTAGAAAGTATCATGAATCGCGTGGTGGTGGGACTTGCTTGAGTTGCTGTGTCAAACACACATCATACACACAAGAGGAAGCTCATTCAAGAATACAAGAAGAGAGATGGAAGCCAAAACGTTTTCTTGCTAGTTTCTTGATCTTCTTTTACACACAATACAATGTACATAAAGTATAGATAAAATACAATGTTAAGGAAAGTGGCCTACTAAGTCAAACAGTGTATAACAGACTATACTAATCAACCAGTGCTATAACTATGCCAGTTGTAGGTAGGTGCAATAAACTAAATATAATAAGTGATAAGTCAATGACCATGTGAGGATCATAAAGATCATTGACATGCTAAGTATACATATGCAAATTCATCTAACTAGAAGTTCCATCATCAATATTTTGCACGTGTTGAGCTTGCCATCTCAACACTCCTTGTCAAGCTTGACTCTATCTCTGCAACTCCAAGAAAGCATTAAAATTTTTGAAGCTTTTTTGTACCCAATGTCTTTGTGAAAATATATATCAACTATTTGATCCTGTGTGCTGACATGTATCAAGTCAATCTCACCTACAAGTACCTTCTCTCTCCACAAAGTGATAATGCACCTGAATGTGTTTTGTCCTAGCATGGAACACTAGGTTCGTAGCTAAATGTATGTTGCTCTTGTTAGCACAGTGAATGATAACTAGACCATCTCCCTACACATCCAAATCACCCAATAACTTCTCCAACCATACTACCTCACATGCTATCATAGTAGCACATCTATACTTAGCCTTTGTACTCGATAAAACAATTGAAGTTTGCTTTTTGCTAATCCATGTTATTGTTGCACTACCAAGGGAAAACATGAATCCGCTAATAGATCTTCTATTTGACATGCTACAAGTCCAAACCACATCGGTGTATCTAAACACTTGTATATCTTTACATGTCTCATTAAGAAGTCCATGATGCAAAGTGGATTTCACATACCTCAATATGCATCTAATTGCATCAAATGAGCCTTTTTAGGTATCTGTATAAACTAACTAACAAGACCAATAGCATAACTCAAGTCTATGTCATGTAATATAGAGTCCCTACTATCTTCCTAGACATAGTAGGGTCTTGTATCTCATTCCCAACATTAGTACTCAACTTCACATTTTGCTCCAACAACACTGAAAGAGGCTTACATGTTGTCATACCATACTTAGATAACATATCCAAGCCATACTATCTTCGGGATAGCCATATATCATCATCACATCTGATCACCTCGATACCAAGAAAGTATCTTAGCTTACTTAAATCCTTAATCTCAAACTTATTTTTCAAAAGGTCATTGACTTCTGTGATTCCATTGTCACTGGCACATGTAATAATCAAGTCATCCACATAGATGACTATGTTTGCATCTCTCTTTCTCACATAAAGTGAGTGATCATCAATATCAGAAACATAAAAGCCAACGTTGACAAGATACTTTGTGATCTTGTTAGACCATACTCTAGGTGCTTACTTCAACCCATAGATACCTTCTTTAACATGCACATATATGTGGAATGCTCTAAATCCTCATAACCTATTGGTTGCTCCATATACATCTCTTCTTGCAATTCACCATATAAGAAGGCATTCTTTACATCCATTTGCTACAAACTCCAATCTTTGGCTACTACCAAAGCAATTGCTTAATTTTGTAGACCTGCTTATAAACAATAGCTTTCTTGCCCTTAGGAAATGACACTAGATCCCAAGTCTTATTATCTTCTAATGCAACCATCTTCTCATTCATTGCCACAGCCCAATGAGTATAATCAATAGCATCCTCAAAATAAATGGGTTCATTATCCTCAACCACCTTTACCATATAAGCATAATGGTGAGCTACATAACCTTAAAACCAAATCTTTTAACATGGTATGTGGACCTACTAGTAAACTGTCTCTTTATCCCACAAGACCTCAAGAAGTCACTGAACTCATTAGAGAGATACTCTCCCCTTCCATCTGAACTCAAATACTTAACTTTCAAGCATGTTTCTATTTCAACAGTAGCCTTGAAAGTTTTGAAGTGCTCAAATACATCACTCTTTTCTTTCATGAAATACACCCATAACTTTCTTAAAGAATTATCAATAAATGTGACAGAATTGTTACTACCACCAAGAGATATATTTTGTGTAGGATCCCAAACATCTATATGCATAACATCAAGTATATTCATTCTCACATCTCTATGATGTGGAAAAGATTGTCTTTCTTGCTTTACCAAACTGATATACTTTATGCACTTTATGAAATTCTTTAACTCTAAAAGCAAGAAACCATGTAACTAACCCTTTGGAATGCATTAGTTTCAATCTTTGCACATTTACATGTCCAATATCTTTATGTCATATTTCAATATCTATAACCACTCCTTTACCTTCAACATATATAGTAGCATTCATAGGAGGAATTCCAACATCTACAGTGAACATATGGCCAACTCTACTTTCTTTTGGATCCAATGTGCACTTATCATTAAAGTCTTTTATAAAATAACATCTTATATAAATTGAAGGTACATCCCTTGCTCTATCATTTGGCCTACCATGTGACCAACAGACACTAAATTCTTTATGATGGATGAAAAATGTAATAAATCTGACAGACTCTGTGTCAGACCATTATGCAAGGAGGACAAGGAAACTTTTTCAATGTGCAAAATTTGGTGGCATGAATCATCACCCGCCTACACAAAATTTGGATTTTGTAAATCATGTATCTCTCCAAACCATTTAGTATAGCTAGTTATATGATTAGATACACATGAATCAAGAGACTATACATCATCATGTATCCCCTTTCTTGTAACAACATTCATTATATGCTATATAATAAACAGATTCTCATTTTCATCTTCATTCTATTGTGAAGATGATGCCTAGTTTCTTTATTGCAATTTACTACTACGAATATCATCCTTCTTAGCATAACACTAGGCTGCTTTATGACTTGTCTTGCCATAATAATGACAAATAATACCAGAATTGCTAGAACCTTTGTTCTGCCATCCATCTCTTCCTTTAGAGCTCTCTCTACATCTAAAGTTTTCATGGCTTCTTGAAACTTGCATTTCATCGAACTATTGATTTAACTTGTTTTGTTGGTTATTGCCAGCACCTTCCATATCACAGTCTACTGAAGAGGATATGCCACGTCCCCTTTTTAAACTTGAGTAAAATGTTTGGACTTGTTCACCACTTCTTTCAAATGATTCACCCTGCATGTTGATCTCTTCAATGACAATGAGAGAGACCAACAATCAAAAAATGGCTTTCGTGCATATATAGAATTGATAAATGATTTTTATGCCTTCTCATTATTAAGGCCATCCAAAGTAGATAAAACCAAATCAACAATGTCAAGAATTGCACCAATAGTTGCTAAGATATATGTAATACTTTTCACCTTCAAAACATACTCATTTACATATATCTTTCTTTTCTTTGAGATATTTAACTCTTGTCTAAGTTGAATCTTTCGTGCCTTTATATTTGCTGAAAATATATTCTCAAAAATTATCCAAGCTGCATATAAAGATTTTACATTTTTTAAATGTCCCACAATAGTATCATAAATTATTGTAGATAGCCAATACATCACCTTTTTATCTTTTACATTTCATTATTTCCATGCCTTTAAATTTTTTATAGTTGCAAGATTAGTTAGCTCTAGCTCCTTTTATTCACTTGAAATAAACTCATAGAGACATTTTCAATAAAAGATTTTGTCACATGAAACTTCATGATGGGTAGTTATTCTTGTCTAACATCTCAATGATTAGGTTTCCACTATTCTTTGCCATTATCACAAAATTGATACAAAACAGCAAGCAAGTCCTTTGCAACCTTTTACAACAAGTGTATAGCAACACATCAAGCAGCTTTAACTACTCAATAATGTATCTAATTTGCAACTTGTTATAGATAAAAATTATGTTTGCTTCTTGAAAAACACCTTAGAATTTACAAATTCAAAATTTTTAACTTGCGCATTTAATTTTATTCAATACAATTTAAAAAAATAGTATATCTCGAACTCAAGAGGTCAGTCATAAATATATGTATGTATCACATGGGTTCAATATAAGAGATTTAAAAAATACAATTTTTATATATTTTTTACATATAGAAGGGTCCCATATAAAGGGATTACTTATAGATTGAATAGAAAAGGGTTATGTTTTATTAAGGAAAATTTCACAAATAAGGATATCTATAAATGGGCCTTGAATACACATGTAGGGTATACATATAGTGAATTTTCCTAGATCCTTAAATTATTGTTCATAACCTTGTAGGTCTAAAATACTGAAATGGTCTCAGATGGCCACAAAAGTAGCACACAAAATCTCACAACAATTTGAGATTTTTGCTTTGCCTTGCTTTTGATGCCTCTATAAGTACTATTTAAGAGAAAGAGTAGGAGAGCTTCTTACCTGTTACTTGCTTGCTCAAATCCTTGCTTCTTTTTCTTCACTCATTTAGCCTTAATAACCAACCTCTCTTAGTGGTTTCATTGTGATGCCACATTATGAATCACATGGTGGGGGACTTGCTTTAGCTACTATATCAAACACACACCATGCACACAAGAGAAAGCTCACTCAAGAGCACAAGAAGAGAGATGGAAGCCAAAAAAAATTTGTGTCAGTTTTTTCTTCTTCTTTCACACACAATACAATGTATATAAAGTATAGATAAGATACAATATAAAGAAAAGTAGCTTACTAAGTCAAACAATGAATAACTTACTATACTAATCGACTGGCGCTATAATTATGCTAGTTGTAGGTAGGTACAACAAACTAAATGTAAGAAGTCAATGGCCATGTGAGGATCATAATGACCCTTGATATGCTAAGTATAGATATATAGATCCATCTAACCAGGTGATCCATCGTTAATATCCGCATATGTTGAGCTTGTCATCTCAACACAAAGGTCACATTTATGCTATTTGGTTACATATACATTTTTTGAAATACAAGTCATGATCCAACCAGCATCCAAAGTTTACACATGGCTTCTCTTCATAATGGGAGCCTTACAACTTTGAATGTCCTAGACACAACCAAATGTTGAGTCTATGAAGATGAATTCAAAGAAGATCTTTTGTATGTTCTTTAGTGAAGATATCTACTTCATTCTCCTTATTTGGATAACATACAAGTTGTATAACCCCATCCTTGATCAAATTACATATGTAATGGTATTGGATCTCAATATGTTTGGTATATGCATTAAACACTTAATTTTTGGCAATGATGATGCAACTCTGATTGTCACATCTTAGAACTATTAGATCTTCATCCTACACTTCAATATACTATAGGATCCTCATTAATCTTATTGCTTCATATCCAACAAACCAAGGTGCATTGTACTCTGATTCGAAAGTAGTAAATGCCATTGTTGATCGCTTCTTACTAATCCAAGAGAAGATTCCTAAACTCAAAGAGGAACAATATTCAAAAATTAATTTTCTAGATTCATTGTTGCCTACCCATTTGAGTCATAGTTCTCCACCAAAGAACTTTCAAAACTGTATGTGAAGAGTATCATTCAAGTATCTAAGCACTACATCCTAGCTTTCTAATTAATTTGTCATGGTTTGTTTGAGAATCTACTTAAAACAACAACAAAAGAATTAATATTTGGGCTAGTTGAAAGGTAGAGCCTGAATAAAAGCACACAAGTAAAAGCAAAAGCAAAGAAAAAGCTATGGTGGATAAAAAAAGAGAGCAAGAGAGAGAGAGAGAGATGTTGTATGTTGAAACTTTAACAGTAACAATATGCAGCTGAACTTTCCTTATTCTAGTCACTCAAATAATAAATAATAAAGTGATAATGATGGGTGCCTATCACTACTTGCAATATATAGGTGTGCAGTCACAATGTGTATAGTAAATACAAGGCAATATAGACACATGCACCTTTATCCCTGGCAACTTTTCACTTAAAGGTGAATGCGTCTCGAGTGAGAAGAGAATAAGAAAAAAAGTGATAAATGCACATATAGTACAACATGACAAGGAATAGATGTTATCTCATCCTATGCCCATCATCTTCCTAAGGAAGGAAAAATGCTACACTAAGAATTTTTTAGTGAGTAGATCTCTAGGATTCTTGTCAATTGGGATCTTGACAAGCTTAAGCAACTAGTCCTCTACCACCTCCCTAATGAAGTGATCTCAATGTGCTTTGTCTTCGCATATGGATGCGATCGGATTCTTAGCTAATTGAATAGCACTTGTAGAATCTGAATGCAGTACATGAGTAATAGTAATACCAAGGTTTATCACCAAACAATAACCATAGGGCCTTCATACAAGCCTCAATCATCATTACTGCAACATACTCTACCTCAGTAGTAGATGAGGTTGTGCATTTCTACACTGTGGACATACAATAAACAATACTTATAGAAAAGTGAAGACATACCTAGATATGGACTTCTTATTATCTGTATATCTTGAATAGTCAAAATCAGTGTAACCCACAATTATAATATCCTAGCCACTATAGCAAATGCACATATCTACAATGCCTTTTAGGTACCTTATGATACCCTTCATAGCATCCCAATGTCGGTAGCTAGGTGTAGCCATATGGCATGCCATAACTCCCACTACAAATGCTATGTTAATGTGAGTAGCTATCATGGCATACATCAAATTGCCCACTATAGATTGTTAACCCTTAGATGAACAAGGTGAAAAATCTGGAAAATCTAAAGCAGAAGACAAGGCCAAGGAAAAAGTGAAATGGAAGATGAAGACATACCAAGAAGAATCTAGAAACATAAGAAGTATAGAAAGTCCTAAATCAAGGAGAAAGGTGCACAAGAAAAAGTGCAAGTCAACTCTTTTGTAAAATAGCGCAAGGCGCACCATGATTTATTTCAAGAGCGTTGGGCTCTCACCCATGCAATTTGTAAAGGTAGATGGGCAGTAGGAAGGAAGCTAGGAAGATAGGAGGATAATGGAAAAAAGGGCCTAGGCCACGACTGACCATGTAAAAAAGAGGATAAGGGGATGACCACCCAAAGGGGATTTACGGATTTGTATATAAAGTTGAAAAGTGAATGAGAAGCTCATTCTGGTGTGTGGCAAAAAGTAGCTTTTCTCTTCTTCTTCTTCTTCTTGTTCTTGCTATTACGTTTTTCCTTAGGTACATGAAAAAAAGCCTCATATCTAAAAATTCTAAGATGCATATATAAGGAAGGTTTTCCAAACAATGCCTCGTCTATAACCTAACAACAATATTAGTGCATGGGGATCTTTTTATTAAATGTACAGCAGTACCAACTACCACAATTCAAAAATGTTGTGGTAAGCCTACGTAGCTAAGGATACTGCAAACTTTCTCTTGAATGATTCTATACATGCACTTTATAACATCATTTGGGGATAGGGTATATGGGGTGGTTAATTGGTACTTAATACCCATCTTATCACAAAATTGCTCAAATACTTTAGAAACATACTCACCCCCATTGTCAAACCTAAGGGATTTCAGCCTAAACCTAGATTGGTTCTCAACAAGAGCAAGCTAACACTGAAGGATAGATAAGGCATCCATTTTATGGTTGATAGAACATCCTCAGAACTTATGTGAATAATCATCAATGAATGTAATAAAGTACTTTGCACCACCCAATGATTGACATGGCATGGGACCACATAAATTAGAATGCATAAGAGCTTATGAGAATTCTTATGAGAATGGAACATCAGACTTCTTATGAGAATGGGATGTTTGCCTTCCATAAAGACAATGGTCATAAGAATTAAAATATTTGTAATCAAGAGGTGAAAGGTAATATAAAGAAACGAGCATTTTCATTCCTTTTAAGGGCATGTGTCCAAGGCAAGATGTCATAAAGATACATGTGGTATATCAACCACCACAAGCAAATTATGGTCAAGAGACCCAGATACAAACAAGGGATAGAGTCCACCAGCCTTGGTACCTTGAGCAAAGACAAGATTCCCAAGGGTAATCTTCCATGTGGAATCACCAAAAGATACACCATAGCCTGCATACCAGCAAATATAAGGCTTTTGGTCAAAGTCAATACATGATATACCATAGCCTGCATACCAGCAAATATAAGGCTTTTGGTCAAAGTCAATACATGATATACATTATGCAGAGTAAAAGAGTTGCTTGAAGAAAATTGTAGCCATATATTGCCAATGCCAATATTATTCAACAGAAAGCCATTTTCTAGTCTCATGGGACTTGCCATACTACAATAGAAATAAAACCAATCCCTATGTGGGGTAACAGAAAAGGAAGCTCTGGAATCAAGCAGTCAACATTAAAAATATGTAGGCAAAGCATCGCTCAATTGAGAAGCATTAAGAGATGAAGTTACTAAGGTGTATGCATTAGAGCTGACTCTAGCTACACTACATTTATCTCTTCAATCTTTACATTAGAATTAATAGGAACAATGTTGCAACCATTAGACTTTTGCTACACTTTACCCTTGCCTTTTTCTTTGTGCTTATCATCATGCATCTTATGGCAATATAGTCGAATATGATCATGCTTCCCATAGTAATGATATGTCATAGAGGACTTGCAACCATGAGACTTATTGCGAGAATACTTGCAAGATTGAGACATTCGTGAGTCTCTACCATGATGGTCATTACCACTCCTACCATCATGCCTATCCCTAATAGTCAATGCATGAGAAGTATGATGGGGGGCTGCATCCACATTCTTTCTATTTATCTCCTTTATGGAGTAGAGCACCCTCAACATCCTAGAGTTTCAAGCCATATTAAGGCATATTAGTACACATGTGTACAAGCTCTCGTTCAACCGCCAAGACCCACGGACTGCTTATTGTTTCAAGCGTTGAGCTCTAATGGCTACCTCTCACCTAGCCGACACGCCATCCATCTCTACGGGTGTAGTGAGCTTACCTCCATGCCCGATCGAGTTACCTCCTCTCCTGAGCACTCTGGTACCTCTACGATCCAAGTACAAGCTTCAAGCAAGCTCCATCCTCAAGCTCCACGCTCCACAGTCCAAGCTCCATTGCCGCGAGCAAGAGAAGAGAAGAGAAGAGAAGAGAAGAAGAGAGGAGAAGATGGAGAGCTTCTCCTCCCTAGTCCCTCACCCTCATACACTCACTCCCTCACACTCTCACACTCCCTCTCTCTCAAGCACAAGATCAAGCAAGTAAGAAGAAGAAGAAGATGAAGAAGAAGAGAGCCACTTTTGGCCACACACAAGAATGAGCTTCCATTCACTTTTTGAACTTTATATACAAGCCCTAAAATTCCATGGGCACCCATCCCTTTTTACATGACTGGCCTTTGTGGCAAGGCCCTTTTTCCTATTTCCCTTTTCTTATCTCATGCCTTAAACCTACACCCGTGTATTCTTTAACAAATGGCACAAGAGGGAGCCTGGTGCTCTTTTATAAGAGTTTTTAGAGTTTTTTGATGCACCTTCTATTTAAAATTGTGCTTTTGCTTCAGCTTAGGTTTTAGGGGCTGCCTCTGCACCTTTGCTCTTTTTCTGTTCTTTTTTCGCTTTTTGCTTCATTTTTTTGCCATCTTGAATTGAGGTTAACATTACCCCCCTCCAAGATGAGTGCCAGTCCCATGGCACTTCGAGGTCTCTGTTGTGGAAGGGTGGAGTCTGGGCCAAGGCTGGTGGACTCGTTTGATTGGGAAGCTTCAGTAATTATTTGGATGGAGAACCCAAGGTGTGTCGAGTGGATGATGGGGGTCTTCGAAGTTGGTGGTTTGCAGCATCTTGTTGTATCAGGAAGGAGAAAGTGCTCGACCTAAAGGGAGTGTCTACCTCACCGTGTGGTGCTCAGTGCTTGTGCTGGGGGAACATGGAGTTGGGTCTAACCTTGAGTGATGTCCCATACTTGAGGACCTTGTTTGTGCAAAGGGAGGTGCGGTATGTGTAGCTTAGGTTGCAGGTCTAACCATAGAGTGTTATCTCCTTAGGTGTGTCCTGCCCTTGGGGTGCCCTAAGTGTGAAGTGGGGAGGCAAAAAGGGCTAGGGGGTTTAGGAATGGGGCTGATCGTGACTGAGGCCACCGGGCGTGACTAACTTGAGGACACCTAGGTGCAGTGACTATGAGCTATGTGCCGCAACTTGCATTTGGATATGTCGCAAGGTCCTTGCATTGTTTTAAAAAAATTAAATATTAAAGCCTTGTTGAGGTACGGGATTTGGGTAGTAGCTAATTGCTAGTTCTTGTCATCCGAAGGTGGTGGTGAAGGGGATTTAATGGAGTGACTCAAAAATTTCCAGCTCTGCATGAAACCCTTAAGGTTCAATCGGACATGGAGAGGGGTGGTGGAGAGGAATGGGTGGTTGCAACGGGTGAATTGGCTATCACTCATATATTCAAGAATAGCAAGGAAAAAGGAAGGTAGAAGGCTGGCTCGCATCATTAGGCGGGTCATCGCACAGTTATCAATGGCGTTAGGCTCAAAAAAGAGTGGGGGGAGACCACGTTCTGCCAAGGTGGGGTTCTACCTAAGTAGGATTTTTAATAGCCTAATATAGTTGCATGTGGTACTAAAGGCGGGATCGGGATAGGAGGAGAAGTTAGCAATAAAGCGGGTCATGGTGGTATCTAGGCTATCGGAGGTGAAGATGAGGGCTTGGGCTAAGGTGGTAGTACATGGGTTATATATGATGGGGAAGTTGTAACGGCCATGGGTGTTTGCATCAAAGTTTACTCCTACCCTATGAGGATACGCCATGTAGGTGGGGTTGTTTCTCTCAGAAGGGAGGGTATTACAAAAAGCCATCTATGCGAACACATTTATGTCGCAGATGCGTCTCCGCCACAGTGGCTAGCACTTGTATCTGGGTGCACGGACCAAGGCACTTCAAAAACCTTATTTTGCCAGCACTCTACATCTTCAGTGCCTTAGAGGGTGGGATTCTTCTCTCTTTCTTCTAGCCATTGTTGGCTTAGCTAGCTTCCGACGCCGATCACCCCATCCACTATTTTAGGGGGAAGGACTCTTCATAGGGCATTGGGGATGAGAAAGTTGAAGTTGAAGGGTCGTTTCTCTTTTTCTTGTCTCTCCCAGACTATGAGCTCTATATGGAAACTGGCCAGCAAGTCATTTGGGCATGGTGGAAGGGGTACAAATGGCTATGCCATAGGGTTAGCCCTCAATCTTTGTCTGGCTTCTTCCACCATTTTCCTTCTTTTCTCCCTCATGGTGGTTTTTCTTTCCGCGGACGCGTCTATTGGCTGCCCCTACCCTTTTGAATGGGTTGAAGGGGGTTGTGGGATCACTTCTTCTTTGAATCTGCCTAGGTCAAATTGTAGTTTAGCTTCACTTCCTAGGCAGTCTTCCTATTGTACCTCCTCTACAAACCCCAAAGTATCAATCCCTTGGGTGGTTAGGCCGGCCAACAACAAGTACATACGTTGTTCATCAAGGCTCAACCCAACTGTAATGGGTTGGGGGGGCATGTGTAGCCCTACTTGCAGAGCTTTGCGTGCTATGCTCATCTTCTTCTTTACCACCTCCAAGGACTCCCCTTCCTTCGCATGAGTGGTATCCATCAGGGTATTAAGGAAGATTTGTTGTTGAGTATTGAAACCCACTTGGGCTGCCTCTGCTTTGCTTTCTGCTAGGACTTTCTCTTTTTCCATGAGAGCCAGGCAACGTGCCAAGGTCTTTACTCTTTGTTCATTTTGGCCTGCCCACTCTTCGACTCTCTTTTTGATTTCCTCCATACCTTCTCCTTGTCTTTGTACCAAGGCCATTTGCTCCTGGTCTTCCAATTCCTTGCTCATTCTCTCTTGCTCCTCTCTTTCAAGACTCGGCTTTTCGGTCATGGTTTCCATTTCTTTGTGGTGTTGTTCCTCTTCTCGCTTCCTTGTCTTTGTACCAAGGCCATTTGCTCCTGGTCTTCCAATTCCTTGCTCATTCTCTCTTGCTCCTCTCTTTCAAGACTCGGCTTTTCGGTCATGGTTTCCATTTCTTTGTGGTGTTGTTCCTCTTCTCGCTTCCTTCCTTCTTCCCTTGTGGCAAACTCTTTCATGCCCTATTTGCGACCTATTTTTGCTGCAAGATCCTCATGTTGCATGATTAGAAGCTTATAATCTCTCTGCATTTTTACTAGCTTTTGATTTTCATCTATGAGTTGTTGCCACCAGCTTTACTCCTTTTCATCTTTGGCTTTTAGTTCCCATTTCAGATCAAGGATTTCCTTTTATTACATAGCCATTTGCCTTGTCTTTTTGAGCTAGAAGGCTGCCATCAGCTCCTTTTCCGCTTCCAACTCGGCCATCTCTATTTTTCTTTCCTCCCTTTCCTTCTCTAATTGAGAGAGGAATTCATCAACATATTCATCATGGTTTGTTGGTGGCATCATAGTAGTAGGGATTGGGGTGGTCAAAGCTTCCATCTTTTGGCGTTTCGGATTTTGCCTAGACTCGGCATCTGTGGCCATCCTTTTCTACCTGGTGGCCATAGTCTCCTCACTCTTTCCTTGTGCTAGTTCCTTATTGATGAAGTATTGCATCTAGACCACAAAACTGTTCACATCGGTGTTGGTTGGGATGCTTGGAGTGACAGTGGTTGCTTCGCTGGAGGGCACCAAGAGGGACGGGATGGGATGGATGGGAGCCTTACCCTTGCCTTCGATGACCATGGGCGGCATGACTTTGGGTATGTGAGCGCTTGAGCCGGGTGTGTCCTTCGAATGCAGACTTAAAGCCCCTAGGCCATTGAGTCGGGCTTGTTGTTCTATGGACTGGCGAGTTGGTTCAGCCATGTCTTCCTCCTCCTGTCTCCTCAACTATGCCTCCTTTTCCATAGCTCTTCTTTCTCTCTCTTTCTATGTTTTCCTTGATTCTTCTGCCATCTTTTCAGCTTCTTCCTTCTCCTTCTTTTTCCTCTTCGTAGCCTCTCTTAGGGATTCCCATTTGGCTCTCTCTAGATCTTCTTTTTCCTTCTTCCTGTCCCAATTTTGTTTCTTCTTTTGAGTTGTATTTTTAGTGGGCTTCTTTTTTTTTTCCTTTTGGATTGAGCCTCCTGCTTCTCCTTCTTTGTCTCAGTTTTTGTCATGTTGCTTGATGGCTCTTTCCCTTGGTGGGTCGGCGACCTATCTGGGATCTTATCCGCTCCTTCGTTTCCTTGTTGGGCTTCTTTTACAGCCTCATGGATGATGGCCATCAACACACTTCCATACCCGATGAAGGAAGCTTTCAAGAAATGTTTCTTCCTCTCCATGTTTTTAGAGGTTAGGGATTCTCTACCCGCCTGTTTGCTATCCAAGGCTAGTGCTTTGGCTACTTAGTCTATAGTCTTGCACACTAGCCATTCGAGTCCACCTCATCCAAGGTGTGGGCTGCCACATTCTCCAGCATAGGCACACTGATTCGATGCATGAGGGAGTTATAGCACTGGCTGGAAAAAAGTGAGCGCACCAATTTTGCCTACATGTGGATCTCAACATTGGGGATATCCTATATGTTGATGTCATCGTTTGTTAAAATATCCTCCCTCTTCATCTTTAGCATATCATACACATCTCTGTTACGTTTCTTCTCCACCTTAGGCTCCAGCCCCAGTGCCTTCTCCACCAAGGCCTGGTTCAATGGCACCTGCACCCATTGAGCATTGTCCCCTCTTCCCACAATCACCATTCCGCATTCTTGATCGGGGTTGTAAATTCTCAAAAATTCCGCACACTTCGTGTGGTCAGGCTCCTATGCAAACTTCTCTAGGTACTTGGAGAGGTTACACTGTTCCACTACTCTCCTTGCAACCTCCTCCTTGGCTACCACCTTCTCAAGGTTATGAATGCTGCAAAATTTCAGCTGACTATAAGCATGGTTTTCTAAGTTGATGTCGTACTGCGTTCTCTCCTCCTCCGTGAAAGGGAGTGAGTGAGCACGATCTTGTTGCGACAACTTTTGTTCCTATCATGAACCATCATTCCCATTAGTGCTTTCGAAAGAGTTATTTGCTAAAAAGAAAGGCTTCGTGTTTGTTGAATGAAAACATTTAAGCTCCAACATAAACTTTCCTTTCAGAATTTTTACCCTTTATTTCAACATTTTCATGACATTTTTCCTCAATCACAACTTAATGTGTTTCTTTTCTTCCTATGTTTAAATGTTGACTAAGGTTTTCACAACGGTGTGTTTTTCATTATGTGTTTATGCGCTTGCTTGATTTTGATTGGTTTTGATTTGACTCACTCACCTTATCTTATCCCCTCCCCTTCCAAATTTGGGGAGAATCCTTCCTAGGATTGAAGACTAGCAGGCCCAGGGCATTCAGCATACGATCGAGTGTTTACTTTCGCATGAGCCAAGCATAGAAGTCTGGATTGTACTCCAACTGAGCGTCGCAATCCAGATCGAAGGGTCGGCTACCTACATGTGTGATGTAAGTAAGGGCATCTATTAGGACATCACCAAAATCGATGCAGCTAGCAATATGTAACTCTTCCTCTATCAGGAGAGGCGACCAAAGTAAGGGTGTCCTTTGATGTGCTCTTTAGGGGTTAGTCGCGAATAGTTGTTAACACCCTATACGAAGTTGGAGTGACATAAGTTGGGTCGTATTCCGATGTCTTGATGGCACGTCGCTACTTAGCGTTGGTCATTATTTGGCATCCTTTGAGTTTCCATTTCAATCAAAGAGCGTACCAGCTACGTAAGAATGGGGTTTCGATTTCAGCAAGCTTTTTCAACTTCTCTAATTCTCGATCAGTGATAGCAGAAGAGGCTCGCTTATCCTATGACGTGATGAGATGCTATTTGATGGCTAGCTCTATAGATATCTCAGTGTGGAGAGTGGGGTGCTTTGACGAATGTGAATTCCAGTGTGTTCCATGAACAAGGCATTGTATGAACTTCTGTCGCAAAGGACTCTCGCAACAGGTCCAAGTCCAAGCGGTCATAGCTCAGAGCCAACGACATAAATGTGGCATCTAAGCATATGAGGCAAGCAATGACGTCATCCCGTGTGTCTTCAGCTAGATCTATGGCCAGTGGAAAAGAATGATTTCGGCTCATAGGAGGGTCTAAGACCTGCACAGATGGTTGAGGTTTGATAGAACTAGAGAGTTTGGCAGGCAGATAGTTGCAGGCTCGGTTGTTCCTGAAATTGTGGCTGGGTCCCTTGCCCAGCAAGCTGGGACAATTGGACTGCAAATGGGGCACCACTACTTGTGCATGTGGCCTCTTGAGTCCTAGTTGAGTTGCGTGGGACTGGTTCGGGAGCAGTAGGCTGAGATTTGGGTGCGGGTAGACCTGGTTGGTCTTCATGGGCATAATCAGTTGTGAGTCAATGGGCTTGGTGTCTTGAGGTTTCTGCGGCGTTAGGCCTTGACACGTTGTGTGGTTGGGTATTGTTACGCATGAGGGTGGCATTTGATTAGTGCTTTTGGCTGTGTTAGACTTATGGATCCATATCCAAGCATTACCCTCATAATAGCCTTGCACCTGCAATAGGGTCTTAGGAACCCATTGTGGCTTGACCACACGTTGCTATTTGTAGCTTTGTTCTGGCCTCCTAGGTTTTGAGGTTGTGTTGTTAGCCTTGTAAAGGCGTGGCCGATGGCTTTTCGGTAGTAGGCTCTAACATTTAGGTACCCACCTTAACTGGGGTTCATGGGCATTGACCTTGGTTTCAGCAGGTTGCCGGCATAAGAGGGTGTAACAAATCACAACCCTCCTCCTTGGACTTGGCTGAATGCGTGTCTATCGATGGCATTGTGGGTCTGGTGGGAGTCATGCAGCCCTTGCTGAAAGCCACCACTATGTGGACATTGCCAATGGCTAAGTGGATACATTTCGACTCATAATCGACATTGCAATGAGCTTGCTTTTTAAAGGTTTGACCCAGTAGTGATTTGCTGCCTGCATTTTCAGTGTTTGGCAACACATAAAATGTCATTGGTATGCTCTCAGACTCAATAGAAACTGTGGGCTTGCATTTTCCTAGGAGTGCATATGATCGACCCCCATATGGGCTCAGTTTGGCGGTAGTGGGTTGTAGTTGTGGTTTACCAATATGGGTCCAATGATCGTGGGTTAAGACATTGAATTCTGCTCCCTCATCGATCAAGGCATTGACAGTGCATGTTTGCTTGGCAGTGATTGTGATTGGGAGGTAGGCAAGTTCTATGGTTTCCTCATCTTCATCGTCAATCTCCATGATTGTGGCTACTCGTACTTTGACCAACGGTTCTAACATTGGTGATTCGTGCAAGGGGTGCGTGGGGGGATAATACTTCTTGATGCAAGTGCCATTGAAGAAGCCTATGCCCTCACCTTCCAAAGTCTCGAGTTCGACATTACCAGTTCGGCTGATGGCATGAACCTTGAAGGGTCCTAGACCTTTAAATTGCATTTTCTGTTTATGCCCCTTAACAGAGTATAGGAGTACTAAGTCGCCTTGTTCAAAGTTGCGCTACTTGACATGCTTGTCAAACTAGCTTTTGCATCGTGCTTTCTCGCATATGAGGGCGTGGGTAGCTAGGAGGCTAGTTTTCAAGAGGCGTTCGAACTCAATTAGACGTTTTGTCTATGCTTCCTTCCCTTCCCATCATTCGTGAAGCACAATCCTCAAGCTAGGAATGAAGAAATCTACAGGCAGAATTGCTTCAGTTCCATATGTCAACCTAAAAGGTGTCTGATCTACAGTTGTTTTGTAGGCTATGTGGTAAGCCCACAAGGTTGCCATCAACTTGTTATCCCAGTCACTGCGCGAAGTAAAGACTACCTTGGTCAGGACGTTTACTAGAATTTTATTGGTGGATTTGCCTAGCCATTTTCTTGAGGATAGTATGACGAGGATTTTTTATGGATAATTAGAAAGGTGGATAGAAGATGCGCGATCACTTCATTAATGAAGTGTGTGCCTTGGTCGCTAACCAGTTTGATGGGGCATTGAATCGTGAGATTACTTGCTACCATAGGAACTTGGCAGTCGTTCTCGCATAATTCTTTCTCGTAGCCCTTGCTTCTGCCCATTTTGTCAGATAGTCAGTGGCTACAATGATATACTTGGTATTGTGCTGCAAGACTAATAGGTCCTACAAAGTCAATTTCCCACTTCTCGAAGGGTGGTTGTGCAATTATCGGGGTAAGCTCCATTTGATCCTTGCAAAATAGGACCTTTGTCCGTTGGCACTCATCACAGTGCTTAACGAATTGTGCCGCATTGAGAAAAAGTTTGGGCCACCACAGTTGAGACTTTAGCACCTTGCAGGCTATTGTTTCTTCTCTAAAGTTTCCTCCAATTCCACTGTGTGCTTCTGAGAGCACTCTGTGCATCTCATACTCGCATACACATCTATGCAACAATTTGTCTTGCCCTAGCCTATACAAATGACCCACTATCAACTGATAGGGTTGGATCTTGAGGATGAGTTGTCTAAGTCAGGATTTCTCTATTGGTCATTTAGGTAGTCCATGCTCAAGCACTTGGACTATGTTGTCTGTCCAATATGGCGTCAAGTCGGCTCAAAATAAATCTCACTCGCTAGACAGGCTAAACAAGTGCGCGTTTGGCTAACCATCCACGGTGCCTCGTCCCAGCGGCCTCTCCCATGGAGATGTGTGACATGTGGTCGGCCACGTAGTGTTGTTTCCCTTTTTGTACAACCACGGAGAAGTCAAATTCCAAAAGCAGAGGGAGCCATTGAGCTATGCGGCCTGTAGCACAAGCCTTGTTTACTAAATATAGCAAGGCTTGATGATCTACAAAGAAGGTGAAAGGAGTGGCTAACAAATAATGCCGAAATTTTTTCATGATAAATACCATGGCCAGACCTTCTCTTTCTGTCATCGATTAGTTTATCTCAGTCTCAATGAGTTGTCTACTAGCAAAGCCCACTAGGTAGTCGAGATTGTGTTCGCCAGGTTGGCACAACACTGCCGCCACAATGAATTTCAAAGCATCAATATGCACGTGGAAGGTAATGGTCCAATCTGGGGCTTGCAGAATCGGTGTTGTGGTCAGAGCTTTTTTTAGTTCCTCATATGCGTGTTGGTATTCTTCAGTCCATTCAAAATATAATCAATAGCTTGTACAAAGGTCTGGCAATTAATGCATAATTCAGCAAAACCGCTGATAATACACTGTATGGCCTAAGAAGCATTGTACTCCCTTATAATTGGTTGGGGGTGGAAGATCAACAATGACCCTGACTTTCGAAAAGTCCGTGGCAATGCCATTTTTTGACACCATGTGCCCTAGGATACATCAGTGCTTTACCCCAGAAAACTAGCACTTTAAGGGATTCAGAGAGAGGCGATATAGACAACACCATTCAAAGACTGCTTGGAGTCTGTCTAAATGTTCTCTCTAGGTCAAGTGAATACACAAGTCATCTATGAAGACCTCTAACTCTTTCCTGAGCATGTCTTTAAATATAGTTCACATAAGGCATTGAAAGGTGGCTGGAGTGTTCGTCAACCCGAAGGGCATGATTATGTAGGCGAAGACACCCTACTCAGTGGCGAATGCAGTCTTATGCCTATCATCAGGATGCACCTACCCCTGATTGTATCCAGAGAAGCCGTCCAAAAAATTGTAGGCCTCTTTGCCCGCCACTCTCTCGAGCATGTGCTCGATGTATGGAAATGGGTAGTTGTCCCTCGTAATTGCAGCATTCACCTTCTTATAATTGACGCACACCCTAATCTTTCTGTTTTTCTTCATTACAATGACTATGGGTGATACCCAATATGTGTGTTCAATTTCGTAGATGAATCCCGCTCTCATCAGCTTGTCCTTTACCGCATGAGTGTGTTTTGGATTCATGGGGTACAGTCGCTGCTTGGCTAGCGTCATGGGTATGTTATGAGTCACTACACTTGGATCTACCCCCTTGAGTTCTTCTAAGGACCAGACAAACACGTCTATATACTCTCGTAAGAGGACAACGAGATGTGTCTCCTTTTTCTCCATTAGGTCATCGGCAATAAAGAGACAGGTCAGGGTGTCTCCCCTTCCTGGGCTAGGTTCACCTCCTTGACCTTGGTGGGTCCCTTGATGGGTTCACTCGTTTGCCCTTAATGTTCGGCACCCGGCAGGATCACTACTTGTCACCCTTTTTAAACTTCGTAAATCTCTTGGGGAGGTCATGTGGTTTTTGTTGTTCGTCCGCTCTTGCGTCCTTAGACTATACTGCCTTTTCTTCTTTCAAGCGTCTGTGCCGCCTCAAGTGGACGGGTAGGTACCCCTTGGTATGTCTAGTATTGGGATGCCTTGGTATTTTTGGGTCACTTTCTGAACTCACTTCTGACTTGGAATCAAACTCCCCATCTTTGCTAGATGAGGGAGTCTCCCTCGATGGTCGCAGCTTAGAGGGTGACTATTTCTAAGCACCGGTATGTTACTTGGTTGGGTTAAGCTTGTTTGCTCCAGATCTTTTGCCCTTACACGTTCCAACCAAGCACGGTCACAATCCACATGCATGACCCTTTGCTCTATCCTAAAGGTGTTCTTTCTCTTTGGCCTGGAGTCTGCCCATATATGTTCTATCACTCGTCCTTCGCTGTCGTATTCTATGGTATCTATCTTGTCCTCACTCTTGCCACTAAAGCAGTGGTAGTCCTTGTATTTGTCATTGGAAGCATCTTCATCTGACCGCACTGGTCATCTCCTAGGTCTTGGTTTGTCTCGTGTGTTTGATCAGGGACTAGGACCCAATTGTACCTGAGGTTTAGGTCATGCACCTTGGCCCATCGCCACCTTGGTTCATTTAAGAGATCTTGGAGTGGCTCGAAGTTTGATGTTGGAATGCCTGCTAGCTTGCCGGCCAAATGCTTTAAAACCCCATGGAGCTCCCTCTAGTTGGTTGGCACTTGGAAGGTGACAGGGTTCAGCCTTTTGCGAGGTTTCCTACCATCATGCAGATTGGTACTGAGGGTGTATCCTTGGGCTTGCCGATCATCTTAATGGTTTGTTCATACTCCTTATATAACCAAATCCAAGGATACATCATCATGCGAGTAGTGCAAGGGAAGAAATGTAGACACAACGCAATGAGAAGAGACAAGGAGCACCATAAGGGTAATTTGGCTTGGCTTTCAACTCAATTTAATATCATTTATGACCACCAAGAATTCCCATGCAACCATTATATGAAGGAAAGATCATGGGAAGCCAAGAAATTGACCTCAAGTCTATCACTGGAACCATTATATGAAGGAAAGATTATGGGAAGTGTCCATCACCCAACACCCAAGGAAAGTATCAAAATATTTTGCTCATATAGCATCTTACATATAGATAATGAAATCATGAAGAATAGTGGGCATTAGTTCATCATACTTGTATTAAGAGAAGCAAAGTATTCACCAAAAGTTTTATCCATAATGAGGCAAAAAAATACCAAAAGAACATAATAATATTTTCTAGCTTTCAATTGCAAAAAGAGGAACATGATGTTCCTACTATAGATCCCAACTTCATGTATCATCCAAGTACCAAGTACCTAGACATCAAAGCTAGATGGAAGCAATAGGTATATGAGAGTAGCCGTTGTTACTCAAGGTTATACAAAATAAATTATTCACTACAAAAAAATCAAAGAAAAGATGCTGATGGTTGATGTGATTTTATGGTCATAAAAAATCTACCGCCCTAGTCAAGGCCATGGGAATTCAAGAAAATATACAAATAGGCATGACAAGTTATGTCTATATTAAAATTTGCATGAAAATAAATATGAAATTAGGCATTTAAAACATGCATTTTCACGTGAAACATACTACATATTAATAGTTCCACAAACACATAATTTAACACAATACTAAAAACCAAAATAAAATATATTGTGCTCTTTTCATTTCAGTTTGAATCTTTCTTTTGAGTGAAACACAGTGTCCAAGCACATAGGGAAGAAGGCCTTAACACTCTTTACAGAAGTCCCCATGGTGACTCAAGCTCCCCTTCCTAATCAAATCTATCACAGCGTCCAGGCACATAAGGAAGAAGTCCTTAACACTTTACAAAAGTCCCCATGGTGACTCAAGGTCCCCTTCCTAGTCAAATCTATCTTGGAAATATTGATGAAAGGCTAGCGAATGTAGTCCCATTGCTCATCTTTAAGGGAGAGTATAATGAAGACCCTGATCTTCATATTACCGAGTTCATGGTAGCATGTGTAGTTAACAATGCCAGAATCCTCAAGAATTAGTTGGCAATATTCCCTGACATTTTTAAAGGTGCGGTATTTCAGTGGTATGAGAGACAAGCAGCAGAAACTTTTGGCACATGGAATGATCTGAAGTTGGCCTTCCTCACTAAGTTCAATTAGCGTGAAGGTTTTGAAGAGTTGATGCAAGAGGAGTTCATGAACTTAAGTCAGTCCTCTGGTGAGTAGGTGGAAGCATATGTCTTAAATCCATACTAAAGAGATGGACCAACCATCATTTGGATGAAGGAATCCATGAGGGAGTTTTTCTTAGAGGCCTACAACCAGAAGTTCATAAGTTTGTAGAGCTAAGATGACTTGTCATCATGTAAGCTGCAGTGGAAGGTACAGGGCTATATGATGAAGTTGAAGAATGAATATCAATGACCTTAGGAAGAGGAGTCTCAAGTCCTCCCGTTCCAGGAATGGTATATTCACCAAATATAGTCCCAGGGGATTTTCCTTACCCCTACCCTTACATGCATGCGGTGCCATAATATAGTACACCAAATCCATAGTGGCCCGTAGACATAGAATTATCTCAAATGATAGTTCAAGCACAACAATAGTGGCCTTATATAGTTTCCCTAATGGTAACTCAACAACAATAGTGGAACTCTATCAATTGGAACCAACAACCACTAGTCTCAAAAAGAGCTCTAAATCAAAATAAAAAAAGAGGACTCTCTGAACCAACCCAACCAATCTATGCAGTGATTACAAAGATTTCACAAAACCCTACTACAAGTACTCCATGAGGAGAAAATTTAAAGGACTATTTGTCCAATTCATCTGTAAGCATCAAGAAAGAGCTTATGGATATGATTACAAAATAGCTATAGATACTAAATATGAATACCACCAACATATCTAGTCCTACAGGAGGTGGAAGAGATGTGATGAAATCTAATACATGGTGCGAAAAGTGCCATCAAGCATGGCATTTAGCCATTAAATGTATTCAAAAACCAGTTATCCCTGGGGGCCTTCTATTCATTGTTTAAGGAAGAACCATAGAGAGGATATTTGCTCTCTAAAGGAGATGCATGAAAGAAATAAGAAATATGAGAAAGAAAAATTCAACTTGTTGGAATCCAAGATGACTACCTAGGATATCGGACCAAAGCCTAGAAAGTTTGGTCCTAATTTCATCCCTAGGAGGTTTCTCTCTCAAAGTTACAAAGGACGATAGTCTGGTGGGCACTAGCTAAAGATCAGAAGTTGAGTGTTACAGATGTAGAGAAAAGGAACATATTTCACCAAATTGTCCAAATCCTAGAAGGTCCATGGACTACAAACTCTTATGAAGTCAATGCAAAGGAGAAGGACACACTACAAAAGACTATCCCAGTCCAGCTCTCCTATGAAAGCTACTACCATTGATTAATCAACAAAAGACTCAAGAACTTGTCTCCAACTTGGTAAAATTGGAAGTTTTTGTGATAATGCGTGCCAAGAAAAGAAAACTCACAGTTCCAAAAGAGAACGTTTCCTATGCCAAAATGGTAATTCCAAAAGAGAAACAGATCAATACATGATAGAATGATATAGTACATAGTAGCCCAATACCACAGAAGGATACACAAACAATTACAGAGACAAGACTAGAGGTCTAAGAGATAGAGAGCACAGAAGTACCCCCAGTGATAGAATAAGTGCAGATGTTGATGCTTCTAGAGGAAAAAGGAAAGATAGAAGTGGGTGTTTCCCCATTCTCTAGTCGATTGGAGAAGCCCATGGATCTTATCAAAGAGTATGACTTGGTCAAAGACCTGGATACCTTCAAACCAACCTAACATTCTAACAGTTAGTAATGCTATCTCATAGTCAAAAGAAATTTAAAAGTATATTGACAAGAAGATGAGGCCTAAGGATTTCTCCTATAGCTACCATTGAGTCTAATAAAGCTTGAAATCCTATGAAAGAAGTAGATGTGGCTAATGCCTTCCTAGATCATGGTACCCTAGAGATTAGTATTTGGATTGAAGGATATTTTATAGTAGATGCATTGATTGATGGAGGCTCATCAGTGAACATAATGATAGATGTGACAATGAAGGATCTAGGCTTACAGCATACACAATGACTTATTAGACTCGCAGACCAGGGCAAAATTAAGCCTTTGGGCATTCTCCCATCTTTGAAGACAACTCTTGTAGGATGAGACTATTTGGGCTGACCTATTTGGTGGTAAAATCAAACTCCTATGGGACCTCATACCCTCTACTTTTGGGAAGACCATGCCTTTTTAAAGCAGCACGAGCACAAACAGATTGGTTCAAGGGAACCCTAACCCTAGGGAGAGGACCCAATGAGGTGGTAGTCAAGTTGTATGGTTCGCAAAAGGGTAATGGATCCACCTCTATTGAAGTTTAAACAGACTCCTCCAACAAACTAATAGATGGCACATCAATAGACAAAGATGTCATGAATTGCATGGTGGGGGGACTTGCTCAAGATGTTGCACCGAACACACATAGAATGCACAAGGAGAAGCTCACTCAAGAGACAAGAAGAGAGATGGAGGCCAAAACGTTTTCTTGCTGGTTTCTTCTTCTTCTTCCACACCCTTTTCAATGTACACAAAGTATAGATAAGATACAACATAAAGGAAAGTGGCCTACTAAGTCAAACAATGCATAACCGACTACACTAGTCGACTGGCGCTATAACTATGCCAATTGTAAATAGGTGTAACAACCTGAATATAATAAGTAATGAGTCAGTGGCCATGTGAGAGTCATAATGACTACCAACGTGCTAAGTGTAGATGTGTGGACCCATCTAACCAAGTGGTCCATCATTAATGTCCGCATGTGTTGAGCTTGTCATCTCAACACTCCCCCTCAAACTCAACTGCATCTCTGCAACTCCAAGTAAGCTCCAAAACTTTTGAAGCTTCTCTGTACCCAATGCCTTCGTGAAGATGTCAGCTATCTGATCCCATGTGTTGACATATACCAAGTCAATCTCACCTGCTAGTACCTTCTCTCTCACAAAGTGGTAGTGTACCTCAATATGTTTTGTCCTGGCATGGAACACAGGGTTCCTAGCCAGTTGTATACTGATCATATTGTCACAATAAATGACAACTAGACCTTCCACCTGCACATCCAAATCAGCCAATAACTTTTGCAGCCATACTACCTCACATGCTACAACAACAACACCTCTATACTCAGCCTCTGTACTTGAAAAAGCAATTATAGATTGCTTTTTACTGCTCCAAGTAACTGCTGCACTACCAAGAGAGAACATGTATCCGCTGGTAGATCTTCTATCAGACATACTACCAGCCCAATCTGCATCTGTGTATCCAAACACCTGTACATCTGTACCTACCTCATAGAAAAGTCCATAATGTAATGTGGACTTCACATATCTCAATATGCGTTTGACAGCATCCAAATGTGGCTTTCTAGGTACTTGCATAAACTGACTCACAAGACCAATAGTGTAGCTCAAGTCTGGCCTTGTAATGGTCATGTAGATCAAACTCCTCACTATCCTCGTGAACATAGTAGGGTCTTCTATCTCATCCCCAACATCAGCACTCAACTTTACATTCTGCTCCAACGGGACTGAAAGTGGTTTGCATGCTATCATACCATACTTGGACAACATATCCAAGCCATACTATCTTTGGGACAGCCATATACCATCATCACATCTGATCACCTCAATGCCAAGGAAGTATCTTAGCTCACCTAAATCCTTCATCTCAAACTTCTTCTTCAAAAAGTCTTTGACTTCAGCAATCCCACTATCACTATCACCTGTAATAATGAAGTCATCCACATAGATGACTATGATGACAAAATCTGCATCTCCCTTTCTCACATAAAGTGAGTGATCAGCATCATAAACATAAAAGCCAATATTGACAAGATACTCTCTGATCTTGTCAGACCATGCTCTAGATGCTGATCACTCACATAAAGTGAGTGATCAACATCAGAAACATAAAAGCCAATATTGACAAGATACTCTCTGATCTTGTCAGACCATGCTCTAGGTGCTTGTTTTAGCACATAGATTGCCTTCTTCAACCTGCATACATACGTGGGATTCTCTAAATCTTCATAACCTACTGGCTGATCCATATACACTTCTTCCTGCAAATCACCATGCAAGAAGGCATTCTTCACATCTATTTTCTACAACCTCCAACCTTTGGCTGCTGCCAAAGCAATCACACATCTGACAGTTGCCATCCTAGCAACTGGACTGAAGGTTTCTTCATAATCTATGCCATATGTCTGGGCACAGCCTTTTGCAACCATCCTAGCTTTGTATCTAATAATAGAACCATATGCATTGTGCTTAATCTTATAAACCCACTTACATCCAATAGCTTTCTTGCCCTTCAGCAATGATACTAGATCTCAAGTCTTATTGGCCTCTAATGCAGCCATCTCCTCATCCATTGCTGCATCCCAATGAGCATGACCAACAGCCTCCTTAAAACATGTGGGCTCAACATCCTCAATCATTTTCACCATATAAACATAATGGTGAGATGCATAACCTTCAAAACCAAATCTGTTAATAAGGTATCTCACCCTGCTAGACCTGCGTACCACTGGATCACTCAATGGAGTCTTTGCATTGACGCGTGCTCTCTGCACACTTGGATTCCTCACTGAAGGAATGCCAAGCTCATCATCCAAGCTCTCTGAGCCACTGGAGTCTCCATCAAGAATTGCATCAATGCCATCTAACACTTTATTCTTTCCTTTGTCTTTACTTGTAGTGCTACTAGATGCACCTGAAGATGTAGAGCTACTCCTTAGTCTCCCAGACCAAGGACTACTAGATGATGTCTCTGGTCCACTAAGAGTCCGTGATTCTTGCTTTTCAGCCTACACATGAGTGTCATGATCATCATCATCATCCAATGCATCACCACTAGATGCATACCGACTGCTCATTTAATCAAAGATGACATCCCTGCTCACTCTTAACTTATATGTGACAGGGTTATAACAACGATACCCTTTTTGCTCTAAAGAGTATCCAACAAAGACACACTTTTCAGCCTTTATATCCAGTTTCTTCTGCAACTCATCTGGCACATGAACATATGCAATACAGCCAAACACTTTCAAGTATGAGACATCAGGCTTCTTACTTGTAAAACATTCTTCAGAGCATGGTCTAACAAGATCAGAGAGTATCTTGTCAATATTGGCTTTTATGTTTCTGATGCTGATCACTCACTTTATGTGAGAAAGGGAGATGCAGGTTTGGTCATCATAGTCATCTATGTGGATGACTTGATTATTACAGGTGATAATGATAGTGGGATTGCTGAAGTCAAGGATTCTTTGAAGAAGAAGTTTGAGATGAAGGATTTAGGTGAGCTAAGATACTTCCTTGGCATTGAGGTGATCAGATGTGATAATGGTATATGGCTGTCCCAAAGACAATATGGCTTGGATATGTTGTCCAAGTATGGTATGACAGCATGCAAACCACTTTCAGTCCCATTGGAGCAGAATGTAAAGTTGAGTGCTGATGTTGGGGATGAGATAGAAGACCCTACTATGTTCAGGAGGATAGTGGGGAGTTTGATCTACATGACCATTACAAGGCCAGATTTGAGCTATGCTATTGGTCTTGTGAGTCAGTTTATGCAAGTACCTAGAAAGCCACACTTGGATGTAGTCAGACGCATATTGAGATATGTGAAGCCCACATTACATTATGGACTTTTCTATGAGGCAGGTACAGATGTACAGGTGTTTGGATACAGAGATGCAGATTGGGATGGTAGTATGTCTGATAGAAGATCTACCAGCGGATACATGTTCTCTCTTGGTAGTGCAGCAGTTGCTTGGAGTAGCAAAAAGCAATCTACAGTTGCTTTGTCGAGTACAGAGGCTGAATATAGAGGTGCTCCTGTTGCAGCATGTGAGGTAGTATGGCTGCAAAAGTTATTGGCTGATTTGGATGTGCAGGTGGAAGGTCCATTTGTCATTTATTGTGACAACATGAGCAGTATACAATTGGCTAGAAACCCTGTGTTCCATGCTAGGACAAAACATATTGAGGTACACTACCACTTTGTGAGAGAGAAGGTACTAGTAGGTGAGATTGACTTGGTGTATGTCAATACATAGGATCAGATAGCTGATATCTTCATGAAGGCATTGGGTACAGAGAAGCTTCAAAAGTTTCGAAGCTTACTTGGAGTTGCAGAGATGCAGTTGAGCTTGAGGGGGAGTGTTGAGATGACAAGCTCAACACATGCGGACATTGATGATGGACCGCCTGGTTAGATGGGTCCACACGTCTACACTTAGCACGTCGGTGGTCATTATGACTCACATATGGCCACTGACTCATTACTTATTATATTCAGGTTGTTACACCTATTTACAGTTGGCATAGTTATAGCGCCAGTCGACTAGTGTAGTCGGTTATGCATTGTTTGACTTAGTAGGCCACTTTCCTTTATGTTGCATCTTATCTATACTTTGTATACATTGTAAAGTGTGTGGAAGAAGAAGAAGAAACTAGCAAGAAAACGTTTTGGCCTCCATCTCTCTTCTTGTCTCTTGAGTGAGCTTCTCCTTGTGTATTCTGTGTGTGTTCGGCGCAGCATCTTGAGCAACTCCCCCCAACACGCGATTCTTGACATTTCCTTCTTTCTGGTTGAAACTATAACCCCATGGTACTATAACATCCCCCATGTGCTCCCTTGCCTTCCCCATGCGAACCACCCCCTTTAAATTTTTGAAATTTTTTTGAAAAGTTTTTATCCCTCTCTCTCTCCCCACTGACAACATGTCAAGGAGAGAAAGAGAGGAAGTGAAGTGTGAGATGGGGGGCATGCAGCCCCCAAATGGCGAGAGGCACCATCCTCCCCCCCCCATAAGCCACCTTTCCCCCCCTTATAACAGTGCGCCCCTCTGTAGCTTGTCGGCCGCCAGATCCTCCCCTCCCCTGTGGCCATCGGCTAGACCCCCCCTTCCGTTGTGGCAGCTGCGCCCCCCTAGCCGTGACGTCAGGTTCCCCCCCCTCCCGTGATCAGTGAGAAGAGAGAAGGAGAAGAACAAGGGAAGAAGAAGAAGAAGAGAAAGAAGGAGAGAAGAGAGAAGGAGAAGAAGAAGAGAAGAAGAATAAGAAGAGGAAGAAGGAGGAAAAAGAAGAGGAGAAAAGAAGAAGAAGAGGGAGAGAGAGAGAAGGAGAAGAAGAGAAGAAAAGAAGAAGAAGAGGGAGAGAGAGAGAAGGAGAAGAAGAGAAAAAAAGAAGAAGAAGAGGGAGAGAAAGAGAAGGAGAAGAAGAGAAGAAAAGCAAAAGAAGAGGAAGGGAGAGAAAGAAGGAGAAAAAGAGGAAGGGAGAGAAAGAAGGAGAAGAAGAGGGAGAGAGAGGAGGAGAAGAAGAGGAAGAGAGAAGAGAAGAAGAAGAAGAAGAAGAAGAAGAGAAAGGGAGAGAGAAGGAGAAGAAGAGGGAGAGAGAGGAGGAGAAGAAGAGGAAGAGAGAAGAGAAGAAGAAGAAGAAGAAGAGGAAGGGAGAGAAAGAAGGAGAAGAAGAGGAAGAGAGAGGAGAAGAAGAAGAGGGAGAGAGAGGAGGAGGAGAAGAAGAAGAAGAAGAGGGAGAGAGAGAAGGAGAAGAAGAAGAAGAAGAAGAGGAAGGGAGAGAAAGAAAGAGAAGAAGAGAAAGGGAGAGAAAGAAGGAGAAGTAGAGGGAGAGAGAGAAGGAGAAAGGAGGAGAAGAAGAGGAAGAGAGAGGAAAATAAGAAGAAGAAGAAGAGGGATAGAGAGAAGTGGAAGATAATTAGGGAAGGATATAGGGAGAGCGAGAGAGAAAGAGAGAGGGAGAGAAGACTATGAGATGGAGAGGGTGAGATAGATGGAAAACAAATTGGGGAGAGGGTAAAAGAAGAAGAAGAGTTATGCATGTTGAAGTCACATTGCTTGGCCTTATATTTCTTGTGAACCTGCGTACCACTTCCTTCCGCTAGGGCAAGAGCTGTCATTTTACCTCAAGGGTTGCAAGACTAGGAACACACAAGGATGGCACCCAAGAGACGAGTTACAAGGAGCACGTGCTGAAGTTGCAAACAGAGCTAAATGCAAGCGGAGACATGAATACCACCAACCCTCCAACAACTATAGCTCATATCCAAGTTGTACCAAGATCTAGATTCTTCTCACACATCTTGAATTCTTAAATAGAGGTAGAATTGCATGTATTCGCCATTAAAAGGGCTTAGGATGGGTTGATCTTCTACCCTAAATAGGTAGCCATGATTAATAAGGGTCAAGGTGAAATCACTTAGATCATTTAAAGGATCTAGAAGGAATTTGTTCAATTGACCTTGCAAAGCCCTAACTCAACGGGGAGAGTGAACTTTAGGGTAGTTGATTTATGCTAAGCATGTTGCTTGGAACTGTTGAAATGGTTTTAACGAAGGTTGATCTTGTTAAAGATGGAAAAAGTGATTGCTAGGCAGAGTGGTTACTTGCTGGATTAGGAAAGGATGTTTTCCTAGTTAAAGGATGTTAGGCTAGTTGTTTCAGCTTGATTGTTTCGGAAAGGATACTTAAGGATTGGTTGTGGTTTTGGATGAATATCCAAGTGATTATATTTTCATGGCGGGAACTGTAAGGATAAATTGCAATGGGAACAAATGGGATGTTTTTCCTAGTAAATGCTATTGGGCTGGTTGCTTCAGCTGTGGATGATTTCCTAAAGGGATAATTAAGGAAGGATGGTGCTAGCTAACCCCACGAACCGCCAAACCCTAACCAAGGGGGTTATGAATCCGCACCGAAAATGTGGACAGAACCCGTTAGGAGAGGTCTCTCCGTGGAAAATACTTGGCGTAGGAGGACGCTTGGGTGCCAGGGGGGGCTCTGGCTGTAAATCCCAATGCCTCTGGACCCTCACAAGTGTTCTACGTGACTTAGGATGGGATCATGAGGCTCTGGATACTAGTTACATGGCAGAATCTTGGTAGGATAAACCTTCAGGTTTTTATTGCCGGGAGATGGAATGATTTTTCTGCGGAGGTAGAAAGGGACACTTAATCCTCCTATATGGGCGGGAGACAAACATTAATCTGAAGATAAGTTAAGAAAGTGTTTGATATTGTTTTATCTTGTCTTAATGTCTGTGCCCTAAATTACGTAAAGGAACCTGTGATTAATGGGTTAATTAAGGAAGTTGCTTTTATGTGTCAAACATAATGTGGTAGGTAATTAGATAACTAAAACAACCCTCGAGGAAAGCATGGTGGATATGACCGTCGGGTCCATCCTATGGCAGGGTGGTCTCGATTAGCCTAGAGCTTTCCTCAATGGAATTTATTTGATGCGAATGTTAGATAGACAAGGACCTTAGAACTTGTAAGTTAAAAACCTAATTTATACCATTTTAGGGGACCGAAATGGGAAGAGGTCCTACGGGCAGAGAGGTCGAGCGATGCATCCCTCTCGTTTTCCATTCTCTTTGAACCAAGTGCGGTATGAGTCTACTTTGGCCCAGTTGTGTCTGCACAAAGTGGAGCAGTTGTAGACCGACGGTAGAAGGCTATTAGGAAGACCCGATTACAAGGAACCCATTGGTAAACCCCGTCTCATTCCTTGGGAGTGCTGGGCGGTGTCTTCTAGATATATCTCTCGTTGGACTGCTAAGACGTGTCCCGTGATTTGAGGAGCAGGCACGTTACAGTTGGTATGAGAGCAAAACTTCATAATGATATATGAGTGGTTAATGTTCGGTTCATAAACATATCCTAAACAGAAATAACCTAAGTGATATGGCTTGATTGTCAGGCACCTTCTGCATCCACAAATGTTGACATACAAGAGAAGAAATTTCTTCTCAAGAAAATTAAGGCACCCGAGTTTTATGGCAAGGGAAGGACTGTTCAAGCCGATGTTGAGATCTGGATTGAGTCCATGGAGGACTATTTTGAGGCAGCAGGAACTGCACCTGCTAACCAATCCATGCTTGCCAAACTTAAGCTTACAGACAAAGCAAGACTTTGGTGGAAATAGTGGTGCAGAGACCAGGCGATCTCGGAGGGGATAGTCACTTGGGATAAGCTTAAGGAAGCTGTGCGAGGGAGGTATCTACCACTTGTCTACCGCACACAAAAGATGAATGAATTCTATGGCTTGAAGCAGCTAGGATTATCCCTTGAAGCATATTATTCAAAGTTCGTTTCACTCCTAAAGTATGCACCCCCAATGGATATGACACAACAGGTGTCAAAATTCTGTGTTGGGTTGAATCCACCCATAAACACTCGATTGAAATCAATGCGCCCAATAGACTTGCAAGATGCATTACTCCGAGCAAATCCAATCGTCCAATAACTTAAATTGGGAAATTGTAGCAAACATGACTATGGAGATCAGGATAAGAGATGCCATACATGTGGAGAGATAGGGCACATCCGTAGGAGATGTCCCTACTGTCAATGCTTCCATTGTAATGAGCTAGGACACATCCAAGCAGACTGCCCTAATCTAAGTCCAGAAGACATTGAGCCTCCGAGAAAATGAAGCTACACAGGCGCAGTCTATGGATATATAGACAAATCAGATGAAGAAAAAGATCTAGAGCCCACTAAACCTTATTGGGAGGACTAAAATTCCTAGAAGCTTAATCAACATGTAACACAATTGAGAATAAATCCAACTCATGTACCTATGGTCAATTCAAATAATGTGAGTGCACTACTTGAAACATTAAGAGTAGCACAGCAGATGGATGGTGGGTCTTAACTCACAGGTCATAAGTCCTTTAGTGCTTGTCTTTCCCAGTTTCTTTCGAGATGAGGACATCTCGATTCCTCTTAGGGGGAGAGGATGTAACATCCCCCATGTGCCCCTGTGCCTTCCCCATGCGAACCACCCCCTTTAAATTTTAATTTTCTTTTAAAAAAAATGATCCCTCTCTCTCTCCCCGCCGACAGCACATCGGGGAGAGAGAGAGAGAGAGAGAGAGAGAGGGAGTGAAGTGTGAGATGGGGGGCATGTAGCCCCCCAGATGGTAGGAGGTGCCATCCTCCCCCTCCCCCCCCATAAGCCACCTCCCCCCCTTATAACAGTGTGCCCTCCTCTAGCTCATCGGCAGGCAAATCCTCCCCCCCTGTGGCCATCTATTGGACCCCCCTTCTGTTGCGGCAGCTGCGCCCCCTGGCCGTGACGTAAGGTTCCCCCCCCCCCCCCCCCGTGATCAGTGAGAAGAGAGAAGGAGAAGAAGAAGGGAAGAAGAAGAAGAAGACGAAGAAGGAGAGAAGAGAGAAGGAGAAGAAGAAGAAGAAGAAGAAGAAGAAGAGGAAGAAGGAGGAAGAAGAAGAGGAGAAAAGAAGAAGAAGAGGGAGAGAGAGAGAGAAGGAGAAGAAGAGAAGAAAATAAGAAGAAGAGGAAGGGAGAGAAAGAAGGAGAAAAAGAGGAAGGGAGAGAAAAAAGGAGAAGAAGAAGAAGAAGAAGAAGAAGAAGAAGAAGAAGAGGAAGGGAGAGAAAGAAGGAGAAGAAGAGGAAGGGAGAGAAAGGAGAAGAAGAAGAAGAAGAAGAAGAAGAAGAAGAAGAAGAGGAAGGGAGAGAAAGAAGAGGAGGAGGAGGAGGAGGAGGAGGAGGAAGGGAGAGAAAGAAGGAGAAGAAGAGGGAGAGAGAGGAGAAGAAGAAGGAGAAGAAGAGAGAGAGAGAGGAGAAGAAGAAGAAGAAGAAGAAGAAGAAGAAGAAGAGGGAGAGAGATAAGGAGAAGAAGAAGAAGAAGAAGAGCAAGGGAGAGAAATAAGGAGAAGAAGAGGGAGAGAGAGAAGGAGAAAGGAGGAGAATAAGAGGAAGAGAGAGGAAAAGAAGAAGAAGAAGAAGAAGAGGGATAGAGAGAAGTGGAAGATAATTAGGGGAGGATATAGGGAGAGCGAGAGAGAAAGAGAGAGGGAGAGAAGACTATGAGATGGAGAGGGTGAGATAGATGGAAAACAAATTGGGGAGAGGGTAAAAGAAGAAGAAGAGTTATGCATGTTGAAGTCACATTGCTTGGCCTTATATTTCTTGTGAACCTGCGTACCACTTCCTTCCGCTAGGGCAAGAGCTGTCATTTTACCTCAAGGGTTGCAAGACTAGGAACACACAAGGATGGCACCCAAGAGACGAGTTACAAGGAGCACGTGCTGAAGTTGCAAACAGAGCTAAATGCAAGCGGAGACATGAATACCACCAACCCTCCAACAACTATAGCTCATATCCAAGTTGTACCAAGATCTAGATTCTTCTCACACATCTTGAATTCTTAAATAGAGGTAGAATTGCATGTATTCGCCATTAAAAGGGCTTAGGATGGGTTGATCTTCTACCCTAAATAGGTAGCCATGATTAATAAGGGTCAAGGTGAAATCACTTAGATCATTTAAAGGATCTAGAAGGAATTTGTTCAATTGACCTTGCAAAGCCCTAACTCAACGGGGAGAGTGAACTTTAGGGTAGTTGATTTATGCTAAGCATGTTGCTTGGAACTGTTGAAATGGTTTTAACGAAGGTTGATCTTGTTAAAGATGGAAAAAGTGATTGCTAGGCAGAGTGGTTACTTGCTGGATTAGGAAAGGATGTTTTCCTAGTTAAAGGATGTTAGGCTAGTTGTTTCAGCTTGATTGTTTCCGAAAGGATACTTAAGGATTGGTTGTGGTTTTGGATGAATATCCAAGTGATTATATTTTCATGCCGGGAACTGTAAGGATAAATTGCCATGGGAACAAATGGGATGTTTTCCCTAGTAAATGCTATTGGGCTAGTTGCTTCAGCTGTGGATGATTTCCTAAAGAGATAATTAAGGAAGGATGGCGCTAGCTACCCCCCGAACCGCCAAACCCTAACCAAGGGGGTTATGAATCCGCGCTAGGAATGTGGACCGAACCCGCTGCTAGAGGTCTCTCCGTGGAAAATACTTGGCGTAGGAGGATGCTTGGGTGCCAGGGGGGCTCTGGCCATAAATCCCAATGCCTCCAGACCCTACACAAGTGTTCTACATGACTCAGGATGGGATCCTAAGGCTCTAGATACTAGTTACATGGCAAAATCTTGGTAAGATAGACCTTCAGGTTTTTATTGCCGGGAGACGGAATGATTTTTCTACGGAGGCAGAAAGGGACACTTAATCCTCCTGTATGGGCGGGAGACAAACATTAATCTGAAGATAAGTTAAGAAAGTGTTTGATATTGTTTTATCTTGTCTTAGTGTCGGTGCCCTAAATTACGTAAAGGAACCTGTGATTAATAGGTTAATTAAGGAAGTTGCTTTTATGTGTCAAACATAATGTGGTAGGTAATTAGATAACTAAAACAACCCCTGAGGGAAGCGTGGTGGATGTGACCGTCGGGTCCATCCTACGGCAGGGTGGTCTCGGTTAGCCGAGAGCTTTCCTCAATGGAATTTATTTGATGCGAACATTAGATAGACGAGGACCTTAGAACTTGTAAGTTAAAAACCTAATTCATATCGTTTTAGGGGACCGGAATGGGACTATGCCCTACGGGCAGAGAGGTCGAGCGATGCATCCCTCTCATTTCCAATTCTCTTTGAACCAAGTGCGGTATGAGTCTACTTTGGCCCAGTTGTGTCTGTGCAAAGTGGAGCAGTTGTAGACCGACGCTAGAAGGCTGTTAGGAAGACCCAATTACAAGGAACCTGGACTTCAGGTCGATCCTAGTGGGAATGGTCGGATAAGTTTTGTTGTGGGGTAGACTCGAGAGACCGTAGTTGGCAAACCCTGTGTCATTCCTTGGGAGTGCCGGGCAGCGTCTTCTAGATATATCTCTTGTTAAACTGCTAAGATGTGTCCTGCGATTTGAGGAGCAGGCACGTTAGAGGTACACAGATATAGCCAACCTCTTGGCCACTCAATAGTATCCTCATGGCATCTCCAACCATGAGAAGAAGCTTCTATTGGAATCAATCCCCTACACCCTATTAGGTAGTGCTCTGTACAAGAGAGACAAAGATGAAGTGCTGCAAAGATGTGTTTCAGAAGATGAGATTAGGATAGTTCTAAAATCATGCCATGATGAGCCCTATGGAGGACACTTTGCAAGAGAAGCGACAGCTAGAAAGGATCTGCTTGTTGCAAGATAATGGTGGCGTGCATTACACAAAGCTACCTATGACTACTGCAAATGCTCTGATTCTTGTCAGCGCAAAGAGTTGGATAGGAAAGCCTACCAAAACTAGTGTTGACACTACAACCCATTCTTTTCCTAAATCCATTTGAGAAGTGGGGCATTGACTTCATGGGGCCCATCGATCCACCAACCAAAAGGAAGCAGAACAGATAGATTTTGGTGTGTACAAACCATGATGTGACAAAGTGTTGTGAAGCCAAAGCTCTAAAATGAGATGATGGAAATAGCATGGCCCTGTTTATGTACCAGAATATCATCACCTTCTTTTGGCAGTCCCTTAGAGTTGGTAAGTGATAGAGGTACTCACTTTCTCAACAAGATTATGGAAGAACTGATAGTGCTATTAGGAGAAATATGGACTCTCTTTTTTGTCCCTTAAGGAGTGAATAAACAAATATAGGCCTAACTAATGAGAGAGCTGGGATTCCATATTCATGTAACATGAATCTTCTAGCCATATCTTGGCCCAAATCTTTCCTCAATAATAAAATAAGGGAAAATGTGCAAAATACAATGTTGTCACTTCCTGGAAGTTTGTGACTTGAATTTTCATTTTCTTATTTTTTAATGTTTGACTTTTCATTTCTCTCTTTTTCAGTTTTCCCCTCTTTCTTAGGCGGAACTTAAATTTATCATATCTCTTTCCTTGCTTCTTCTTTTTTACAGCCTCATTGTTGGCTACCCTATCTGTAACCCTGTGAAATTTCATTTTCTATACACAAACATAGATTGAGTTTCACATGTTTTATGAGATCAGAGTTTATTCTACCAAAGCCCTAAGATTTTATTCATAAAATTTTACAAGTATATTGTTCTCTTCCATGGTTGTTCTATGGTAAAGTTTTATCTTGTTTGGACAAAACCTGTGCAAGTTATGTGCATTCTCTGACATGTAATTTCTTTTGTTTTGGTACTCTAGGAGTCTCTTATAGTCAAGAACAATGATAAAGTAACCCTTTGTTCCCTTTCTATTTGTAAACCCATGAAACCTCCTATACCATCAATGACTTACCCTGACTTACCCTCCCGCATCATTATGATGCAAGTGTATTTGGACTTACGTATATTTATGAGTCTAAACTAAGGTTCATGTCTCATCTTAATAGAACTAAATAGAATCGATTTTTGACTTGATAAAAAAGAAGTTGATGCCCAATCGAGACATGACTAAGCCTTAGCTAAGGCTTTTATAGCCATAGCTATAGGCTATTTATTTACTATAATCACATAATTATGGTTGATGATATGAAGCTAATTGGGTGGTGGCATGGCAACCCTCATTGCTATCATTGAGAGGGATATGACAAGACTGCAATGATGATCACAATGATTGATATCAATTGCATACTTGAGGTAGCATTAGTCATGATGAGATTGAGGAGGGTGGTGGTGCATGCTTAGTTGCAACAGTTGTTTGTTTTTATTTTTCACACTTTTTCTCTTATAAAAATACTAAGGGTTAAAACCTTTAAACTTGTCCCCCCTCCTAATGCTAGTTCACGTGGAGGGGGGGAGGAGCATTATAAGTTTTAATAATTTTAGTGATGAAAGATGCGATCAAAGAACCTTGAAATCCCAAAACATAGCACTAATAATTTGGATGTGTTGTTTAATGATGTCTAACTAATCCAATAATAGTGTAGGCAACACACAAGCTAAGAACACAATTATTAAATGGATGTTTGATGATGTCAATAAGGGATCCCTTTAGTGGCTAATATTCACCAACTAGCTAAAATTTTATATATTTGTTTTTTTTTTGAAAGTTAAGTTGAGTTATAACTTTGAGATTTTTTATTCACCCACATTTTAAGGTATATCAAGGTTATAGAAACTCTTTCACCATTCATGTGAAAGAAAAATTCAAAGAAATTGGTCAAATTGACGCCAATGTTTGCAAGTTTTGGATCACACATAGAAAGATTCACCACATTGTCAAATCCTCAACACGAATGCTACCCTTCCCATAGGATAGATTGTAGCTTTCAGACAAACATGCTTTGTTGACACTCCCACTCTTTGGGAGCTTGTTATTTACAAAACAACTACTCACCCCTTTGCCTTCTCTTGTTGCTATAGTGGCATGTTACTCAGCTCTCTTCTAGGCTTGCCACTCCTTCTTTTCCTTCTTGGATATTTTCACTTCTTCTTGGTATTTGATATTGGTTGTCATGCTTTCAATGTATTGATTAGAAGTCAATACAAGTGAACTGTTGTAATCCACAAATGCCTCTCCTATAGGCCTACACACACTCACCTCAACATGAGGCATATTTAGGAGTTTTAGTGTTTGTGGAAGGGTTTCAGCCAAAGTGGATTTCACATTGACATTGGACATGGTCCAACACTCCTCACAAACTCGAGTAGGCTTGATATTCACTATTGAAGATTTGCCAATTTCACGGCAGTAGTAGCCTCTTCATTTCCCATCTTTTATGTGTTGGGTACCTCACTACATGTTGACTACCCAAAGCATCAACATTTTCTTACACGATGGCTTTCATGGCCACAAATTACATGTGCACACAAGGGAGGTGAGAAAAGTTGAGTGCATCTCAATTGAGAGGCCAAATGCCCAAGGCTCTAAATCCCACCTATATATTCTCATTGGTTCTTTAATTGCAAATTTTCCTTCTTGAACGTAGCCTTAAATGGCTTAAAGATGGACACATCCAATGGTTGATGTCGATGGAATGTAGGGATGTGAGAGTGACAATGTCTATGCCCCATGATTTGACCTTTACAACAAACTCTAAACTGGTGTGGCTACTACGATGACCATCCAAGATCAAATAACTTATTGTTTCTCCCATGCTCTTTGAGCTAGCTTTTGAGCCTTCTATTCCTTACATCATTCCTTGTTATCATCAATCTTCATGTCATGCCTCATGATATTGATGATTGTGAGGGTCTTTCTAACAATCTTATCAATGGAAGCATCAATCTCGTAAGCTTTAATGGTCCTTATCATTGCCATAATACCAATCTAATTGGTAATCCATTTATCATGATTAGATGTTAGCCAAATTGAATTTCAATAGTAAAAAAATGCTTGATACCAACACACAGAATCCATTACCTCTTCGAAGTATTTGCACAAACACATAAAAAATCTAGCTTGCTTTGATGTCTTGCATCCCAAATAGAGGATTGGCTAGCTACACTACAAAACAAGCGTAGATGATCTACACATATTGGAAATAGCTCAAACATTAGAAAAAAATTGAGTTTCAAGTTGTCAAGGGTGGAAATGATATTCTCAACAATTGGCAACTATCACCCTATTCTTAGATGCTAGAAAATGCAAAAACTTGCACAATTATAGCAAGATATGTGTGGTCTATCTTTGTAGAAGCTTTGGGGCCTTTCCTTTGGTGATCATACCATGTGAGTTTGGAATGTAAGAGAAACATAAACATGGAGAAAGAAGGGAAGTGAGAGACTATTATGAACATAACTAATAGAAGTAAAATATTGCATTGATTTGAAAATCGAATGAAGAAGATATAATGGACTAATCAATCCTTGCACATAGCCCCATGTGTCAATGAGGGCATGGCATCAAGATAATGATGTGAAGCAATCACATGGGCTAGATAGAGAGGGAGTGTCGAAATATGCAAAATGAATGGAGGGGCTACTTAAGGGCTATTATTATACAAGTATCTCCAGGATGTGAGTTGACTATCTTAATTGCATCTAACCTTATGCACATGGCTACAATTAATGTGTCTAACTTGCATAAACATGTCACCCACAACCCCAAACATCCTCCTATAGAATGAACACAACCCCAATTCCATTAAAACTAAAATGTTTTGGAATTGGTTTAGTGTCTAGTAGTATAAACTCTCAAAACCACATTGAAAATATAGTATAAATTTCATTAAAACTAAAATGTTTTGGAATTGGTTTACTGTCTAGTAGTATAAACTCTCAAAACCACATTGAAAACTAAAATGCATTGAAATGCTAGGGGTAGAAACTAAAATGCATGAACACTCATCAATAATCCAAAAATTACAAAGCAATAGTACAAAAACATGTTAGCACCATAAGCATGTAAATGCCCCCAAAACTGCAAAGTAATGAATGGACATGGCACTATAAACTTTTCCTAGTCCCTATCAGTCACTCTACTTAAGTTTTTGTCTCTCTTATGCAGTGCAAAGTGACCACATAAGGTGTTGCATGACATGATTTTAGACCTAGTATACTTGCATTTATCAATCAGAACCTTTTTTTATCATGATATATCTCCTTCATATGGCTAGGAGACACCTTGGCTAGTTGTACACTTTCTATTTTTTCTCCTAAACAATGGATTTTTAGGTCTGTAGCATGTTCCCTAGCTTTTTCCTTTTTGGTTCTTTTTTCTTATTTTGTTGTTGCTACTGCAATAAAGATTGCAAACCTTGTAATCTTTGCTATTGTTGAATGAAGTCTTAATTCTAAACTTAAAGCATAACAAATATTATCCCATGCAAATTCTTGGTGACTCACATACAAAACATGCCATTTAGACTTATACAAATAAGAGATCCTATCTCTCTTTCTTCCTTACTAACAAAGAAACTCCACTTTCTTGGCATGCAAAGATGCAATAGCCTATTGATTCTCCATCATCCAGCCTCCAACAAATCACTTCTTCAATCTAGTAACAAAGAGTGGAGGAGGAAGAGATGAATCGTGTTTATTAACACCCAAATGAGACCCAAATATATAGCACCCTGCTTTCAATTTGCAACACAGAGAGCTAAATCATTAGTGTTTGTGCAACATGCCTGGGTTGCGACACGTTTTAATAGTCCATCGAGAGTCTGATCTAAAAGACGTTGCCTGGCACTCCCATGGAATGTCATAGGGTTTGTGAGTTAGCAACTCCTGAGTCTACTCCGCAATAAAACGTATCGGCCAACCTTGTTAGGATCAACGCGAATCTTTTTGGGTTTCTAACGGTGTCATGCCACTATGCGCACACCATGTAAAAAAAATCTAGAGTGTGGCTTCCTTTTAGATTTAGAGAGCCAATGCCATTTTAGACATTAGTGTTAGGGTCCATGGTTCAAAAATATTAGATTTTAGTCAATTTTTGATATTCTAAATATTGTCTCTTGTAAAAAATCCATAAAACTATAGACAAATTCTAGATTAGGATGACATGTAAAAGAAAGCATGTAGCTTTAAGCTAATTTGAGAGGATTTTATGTAAAAAGAGAGATTAGCAAAATCACGCGACGCGTGATCGTTGTTTTCAGGCAGTGAACAGCACTCCGAAAGTGGGAGATGAAGAAGGAGTGATCTGGCATGATTCTAGCCAAGTGTCTTAGTATTTAACCCCCCTTTTAGAGCCATTGGAAGCATCAGATTGGCGATTTGAGCTACATAGAGGAAGGTATTATTTTGTACACGTTTTTGTCTATTAGAGTTATATTTTCTCATAATGTTGAAAGAAACTGACAGGCTTTATCTCTATTAGTATTCTTCTATATTTTCCAATTCTTTTTGGGAGCATTCTTCTACATCTTCAATCTCTTCGAACCCCTTCTCTTCCGTCTACTCCTCTCCTTGAATCTACCTACACCCTATTGTCTCTTATCTTCAAGAACTCGGCTTGAAACCTTCAACCCTTCTCTTATCTCTACCATCTTCAAAGTCAAAGCTCTTGAACCCCCATACATTCTTCTCTTGCCAAACCCCTATGGTGACCTTCAACCCTATGCACTGCGACATTGGTGAACCCGATGTGAAGGTCGGTGTAAGAGAACTCCAAGATGGGGGATTCTTCAGGAGATACTCTACAACAATTGGTGTGCATACTGCAGCAGACTCAACAACAACAAATCCAAATGTTACAACAACAATAACAAAGGCAAGACAAAGAGAAGATGATTCCATAGCTATCAAGGCCCTAGAGGAAGTTGGGCGTGAATTAAAACAATTTAATGGTCAAAATGTCTCTGTTTTTATTCACTTATATGTTGAAAAAATGCTCTTCTTTGGTATACCACAACATGCATGGAGCCGTTATTTTGCCAGACTAGCCAAGCATGGTCTTCAAGAAAGAATCCATGGTCTTTTTCAACAAGATGCGGATTGGGCTGCATTCAAAAAAGCCCTACGCGAAGAATTCTTCTTAGAAGACTCTGGTCTAATGACGAAGAAAAGTTTCACTGAATGGGTTGAAAAACCCAACAAAGGTTTAGCTGCAATAGCTCTATACCATGAGTTTGAAAGTAAATTTGGACAACTTGATGCTGAAGACCAATAAAGTATGGAAGGTCAGAAGATTGAATTATTCCTTAAGGCTACAGATCCCATTCTGCAAGAGAAGCTTGCTGATCGCCTAGAAGATGCTACCTCCGAATCAAGAGTGAAGAATGCATGGACAGATGTTACTGATGTAGTTAACATGATTGCTCGAAGAGAGCGGATGCGACTAAGACTTCAACTTCAACAACTCCATTGATGGAGCTTGTTCCACCTTCAAAATCCCCTATTCCTTTGACTAATCAACCAACTCTTTCTTCTTCTGTTCCTTCTAAAAATGATGTAATGGATGAACTCATTAAAAGCATGTGTGACCTTCATCTGAATCTTATAGAAATTAGTTCCAAAGTAGAGAAGTTGGATGTCAAAGTCGAAGAGCAAGGATGAGCATCAACTCAAAGACCCACGAGAGAAGGCTTTAAGAGGCGTTGTATTTGGTGTGACAGCCAACAACATGACAAGAGGGAGTGTTTTGCCTTCCGTGAGGCTGAAGCACATAAGCTCATCTTTTGGAAAGATAAAAAAATTCATGCGGCTGAAACTGGTCTTCCAATGGAGCCAAATTTTGGCAATGGTGGAATGAAGAAAACATTAGAAGATTTAGTTGTAAAGAATGCCTATGCAGCAATTGATGCACCTATGGGCTGCAAATGGAGCCAATTAAATCAAGTTTGAAAGCATGTAAACCTAATGTGCAATCTAAAGTATGGATGCAGGCACTAGATCAAATGGAACATGGTAAAGCAGCCAAAGAAGATTTGGCTAACGCTAGTCAGTATATTTGAGGAATAATTGGTTGGAAAGAACCGGTATATTCTTTTTCTGCCTTTGCACATTTGGCTGATGTCAAGAAGTCTTGATTGAAGAAAAGAGAAGAAGAGAAGATAAACCAGGGCCTTCCTCTTCTAGCCCTCCAAAACGGGTAACTAGAAGAACACTTGAACAACCGAAGCTTGCTGAAAATATAACCCCAGATCAAGATATGGAAGATGCGCCACAAACAAAGAAGACCGAGGAAAAGAAGAAAGGCAAGCAGTTAGGCTACAAATTGCAGTCTGACATAGAATCTACAACCGATCTCAAATGAGTCCTAGAAGAACGAATTCTAGGAAGCAAAATTGAATTCACCTTAGGCAAAATTCTTAGAATTGCCAAATGTGAATTCTATGATGTAATTATTAATGTGATCAAAAGGAAAAGACAATATATTGGTGATGAAGAAATAGTGCATGCTTTTTTGGAAGTTCTTCGAGTTTTTATGCAGGATGAAGAGAAGTTGACTTCACAAGGGATTCAACTTGAAGTAGTTAAAGAATTAATTGCATCAATTGAAGCTGAAGATAAAGAAAACATGAATGCAAAAATTAAAGAAGTGAAAGCTAAAAATGTAATGGTCAGCTGGTCCAAACCAGTTGGACAGCCCACCTCTCAAAAAGAAGGCTATCTACAGCACATGCATGAGGAAGAAGAGGCTCGGTTTATTCCAAGTAGTCACTACTCCCGTATGCATTGGGCAAGAGCAACAATGGAGACAGAGTCATCAAAATTGGAGAAAAAGAAACACCATGTATTGCACTCTTAGACCATGGCTCGAAGATAAACGTCATGGCAAGGAGTCTCTATGAAAGTGGCGGATGGCCCATAGATGTTGATCCAGGTTGGTGAATGAGAGATGCAAACAACTCTTCTAGAGAGTTATATGCTGCATGTCCTAATGTGCAGGTGACTATTGGAGACATAAAAGACAATTTTCACTTTTTTGTTCAAGACTCTTGAAGTTACCCTATCATTCTTGGGCAACCTTACATTTCTGAAGCCTGCTTGGAAACAAAAGCTCTTGATGACGGTTCTTCCTATGCTCGAATCCAAAGTAAGGATAATGAACAAACTGTCCAATTTCTTACTATGTGTGTTAACCATCATCGAAACAGAGATCGACTGCGTGATTATCCTGTGCCTCCTAATGCCCAAGAATTCAAGGGTTTTCAGGCAGCACTACTATAAAGGGAGGCTATGGTAGTGCATCATGTAAAAAGATTGAACCTCATGCTATAGAAATTGTGTCTCTAGCAAATTTGTATGTATGTATAGCCAATAGTACGGGTAGTTATAAGTCTCTTTCGGCCATGATTAAGGCTGAAAGAAAATATTTATGTCATGTAAAAAGGGAGTTGAAAACTTATGACATGATGGATGAAAGTGAAGATATTTCGGGCATTTTTTTTGGACTGATTACTACTGACACATTGGCTGAAATATATACAATTGCTCATGCAGAAAATTAGGCTGAAAATCAGTCCATAGAAGTATGCACATTGGATTTTTATAAAAAATTTCAAAAATTTGTTGGACAAGAAGACAATGGTTTACTCAACAAGGCTGAAGCACAAGTGGAGACAAAATACAAGACAGTGGATAAGAAAGTCAAACCTGTGGCAGTCCCACTGCCTCTTGAAAGTGAAGGGCTCGCTGATAGGGCAGCAAGTTAGCCAAGTCTTCGTGATCCTTTCAACAATGGTCACAAGTTCACATCTGAAAGTATTAAAGAGCTCAAAATAGGTGAAATTTTTTTTCTTTCGTCGGTTGAAAAACACTCTTTTATGCAAATGCTAATGAAACATGGAAAAGCTTTTGCATTTCAACCAAGTGAAATAGGCTATGTGGATCCAAATATTGCGGCTCCTATGGTCATTTTTACGGTCCCACATGTGCCTTAGAACCTCAAGCCCATTCCCATTCCAAGGGTGCATCTGTCCAAATTATTGGAACTTCTAAATTAGAAGATCATAATGAAGATTTTAGAACCTTCTTCAGCACCTTACTCAAACTGATGGTTTATTGTGCCTAGGAAAAATGGATCTTTACGGTTCATTCAAGATCTACAACCTATCAATCATCGTGTCACAATCCGAAATGCTGGTTTGGGTCTAAATGTTGGTGAGTTTGGTGAAGCTTTTGCAGGTAGGATATGACCAATTTCAGCTTTCATTAGAAAGCCGAGACATTACCACAATGAAGACACCTCTTGGATTGGTCCACATGTGCATGCTACCACAAGGTGCAACAAACTCCGTAGCCCATATGATGAATGCCATGCACAAATTCTTAAGGGACTTTATTCCACAACTTACTCGTCCATATCTTGATGATGTACCCATCAAGAGATGTGAAGTCAATGAAAAGAATGAGGAGCTTAACAAAGATGGTTGTAGGACATTTGTAGTTAACCATATTCATGATTGTGATAGGATTTTGACAAGACTAGAAGAGGTATATTTTACCCTTTCTAGAGCTAAGTCAATTTTTGGAGTAGAAGAAGTCCTAGTGGTCGGTCATCTATGTGGTCCCTATGGACACAAACCTTCTCCAATCAAGATAGATGCCATCAGCATAATGCAAGAAAAATGCACAAATGTTTCAGAGGTGAGAAGATTTCTTGGCGCATGTGTATTCTATCTCATATGGATACCACATTTTGCTCATGTAGCCAAAAAACTTTATCAATTATTAAGAAAAGGCCAAAGATTCTCTTGGAATAAAGAGCATAATCTCACTATGCGTAAATTAAAGAAGTTAATATTTTCATCCCCCACTCTCAAAAGGGCTGACTATTCAAATGGTCAACCCATCATCCTTACTGTGGATACAAGTCCCATTGGGATAGGATGGGGTGTTGGCCAAGAGGATCTTGAAGGTAACAAGTATGCAATTCGTTTTGGAGCAAAAGTTCTCAATGAACGTCAAAGAAGGTATGCACAAGTAAAAAGGGAATTGTGGGGAGTTGTAACAGCATTAAAGTGTGATTGTGAATACTTTATAGGTGCTTCCGTGGTGGTAGAAACTAATTGTCTTCCACTCTTGGGCATGATTGCCAACTGCTCTACATCCGATATTGCTATGCTAAGATGGATTGCATATATTAAGTCTCTCAACCCCGAATTAAAGCATATTGTACAAAAGGCAAATCCAGTTGCTGGCATGCTATCACGTGCAAGATATGACAATGAAGAAGAGCTGATGGAAGAAGATGAAGCTGAAGAATCTATACTTGCTAAATTTCATTCCATGGCTGCTGAAAATACATTTTCACTTACTGCATATACTGGTCCAAAGTTGAAAACAACAAGATGGTCAACTAGAAGCCATCATGCTCATTGCATTGCTCAAGTTCTAGTTCATTTTCGATTGGCTAAAGATCGGCCAATATTTGAGCACAATGAACAAGAAGGAGACTTAGACTGATGAGGAGTTCAAACATATCAAGAGGAAAGCTTATGGCTTTTTTCTTAAAGAAGGACATCTATGGAAGCACGTAAAGAAGAAGAAAGGAGCACCTGTCCAAGTTTTAGGTAACAAAAGAGTGCAATAATAGGTAATGAAGGAATTTCATGAAAGCATGTGGGCTGGCCATAGAGGCATATGGGGAACCTTTAGTAAAGTCAAAGAAAAATATTGGTGGCAAAACATGTATCGAGACATAGCACATTTTGTTGAAACCTGTTATGTGTGTCAAATGTATTCTACAGTCAAGCATCGAGATGGGTTACAACCAACTTATCCTTTGTCTATATATTATAGATGGGTTATTGATCTTGTAACCATGCCTACAAGAATATGGAATATGCGGTATTTAGTGCTTGCAAGAGAGGATCTAACCAATCAAGTTGAAGGAAAAGACTTAACAACCAAATCCACTCAAGCTGTTTGTCGTTTTTTGCTTGAAGAAGTGTTTTGTAGATATGGTTGTGTGGGTAAAGTAACTGCAGATAGAGGAGAGTTGGATGCTGATGAGGCACACAACTTCTTTGCTCAATTGGGTATTAAGTTGGCTTTAACATCATCCTACAACCCTGAAGGCAATGGAAAGAGTGAGAGTGGTCATCAACCTATTCTCAAAGGATGAAGACATTGACATGGCAGAAGATACTTCTTTTGACACTGCAAATCTATAAGACTTTGGCACGTGCCAGAGGATGTGCAGGTTAGGATGAAGACATTGACATGGCAGAAGATACTTCTTCTAACACTGCAAATCTGTAAGACTTTGGCACATGCCAAAGGATGTGTAGGCTAGGAGGGGGTGGATGCCGTGCCATTACACACACACCATCTTAAAAAAATCTAGAGTATGGCTTCCTTTTAGATTTAGAGAGCCAATGCCATTTTAGACATTAATGTTAGGGTCCATGGTTCAAAAATATTAGATTTTAGTCAATTTTTGATATTCTAGATATTATCTCTTATAAAAAATCCATAAAACTATAGGCAACTTCTAGATTAGGATGACATGTAAAAGAAAGCATGTAGCTTTCAGCTAATTTGAGAGGATTTTATGTAAAAAGAGAGATTAGTGAAATCGTGCAACGTGTGATCGCTGTTTTCAGGCAGTGAACAGCACTCCGAAAGTGGGAGATGAAGGAGTGATCTGGCATGATTCTAGCCACGCGTCCTAGTATTTAACCCCCCTTTCGGAGCCATTGGAAGCATCATATTGGCGATCTGAGCAGCATAGAGAAAGGTATTATTTTGTACACGCTTTTGTCTATTAGAGTTATATTTTCTCATAATGTTGAACGAAACTGATAGGCTTCATCTCTGTTAGTATTCTTCTATATTTTCTAATTCTTTTTGGGATTATTCTTATACATCTTCAATCTCTTCGAACCCCTTCTCTTCCGTCTGCTCCTCTCCTTGAATCTACCTACACCCTGTTGTCTCTTATCTTCAAGAACTCGGCTTGAAACCTTCAACCCTTCTCTTATCTCTACCATCTTCAAAGTCAAAGCTCTTGAACCCCCATATATTCTTCTCTTGCCAAACCCCTATGGTGACCTTCAAACCTACGCACTGCTACATCGGTCAAGTCATTCTACAGCCTTCTAGCATCAGTCTTCAAATGATCTACTTTGCGCAGAGCATATGAACCGAAGCGGACTCATATCACATTTTGCTCAAAGAGAATGGGAAATGAGAGGGATGCATCGCTTGACCTCTCTACCTATAGGGTAAAGTCCCATTCCAATCCCCTAAAATGATATGAGCCAGGGTCAATACCCTACATTATCTAAGGTTAATATGTCGTCGTGATTTGAATGTTGAATGAGGAGCCTCCCAATTTTTTGGGACCACCCTACCGTAGGACAACGGACCCATCGAGGGTTCCGCCCACACACTTTCCTTGATAGCTTTAGTTTCCTACTTATCTAAGGGCACATTAGTGGTAACACATACAAGCAACTTCCTTAATTAACCCGTTAGTCACATGTTCCTTTACGTAATTTTATGCACTGATGCGAAACAATTTAGATAAATTCCTTGAAAGTCAATTTTATAATAAATTTCAACTGAGATACAAATCCCATCCATAGGACAATTCCTACAATCCATAAGGATGTGTCTTATGTTCCTCCAAGTTTCTGCCCTTGCATTAGTAATAGGGCCTCAAGATTCCTTCCCGAGTCACAAAGACCATCTGAGTAGGACTTGGAGGCAATGGATTTACAACTAGGAACCCAAGCATCCTCCTACGAACACATGTTTCTAGAGAGAGACCTCTCGTGACGGGTTCGATCCACATTCCTGACGAGGCTATCAAAAACCCCCTTGGATAGGATTGGCGGCTAGCAACGGGTGCTCAGCACTCCTCTCCCAGGGTGTTCACCTTGAATCCAATTTGAAGAATTCTTTATCAATATTTCTATTAGATAGCTCCTTTTTCCAAACAGGTGATCCTAAGTACAATCACAAGTAGAAGTGCACAATTTATACTAGACAATTCTTTATTCTTACTATCAACGGAATTTTCGATTTGATGCGATAGCATCTAGTCTCGGCTTTATTCCCCTTATCGTATGAGATTTCCAAAGATAGCCTAACTTAATTTCCTCATTCTTTTGAATGAAGGAGTATCCTCACAATCTTGATTGTAATTTGGGACATTGGCTTCCCTACAACAAAATCCTAAACATTCCTTGAATTAGGGTTTGTCACATAACTCATAAAGTTACTTAAGGGTTTTGAATTCGTTTCAGTTTCAGGCAAGATAGGGCTTGAAAAGAAATCCTTTACTCCTAACATTTTAGGGTTTGTAATCCTCTTAGCTTCCTAGGAGACTTATGTTAGGGTTTTTCCATACCAAATACCCTTCTTGATTTCATAGTAGAAATCATAGCAAACTTGAGGCTTAGTAAGAACAAGATAATACAATCCGCGCATCTTTATCAAAAGTTACATGGGCCACGAGATATTGGCCAACACAACTGGTACTAGCAGTTTTGCATGAGGAAAAGAATCCGATGATTTTCAATCATCAATTAATAGCTAGCTACTATTGTATGGTATGGAACCTAGGTTTAAATCTAAACGTCATAACCCTTATTCCAATTATTCAATTGACTAGTAAGTTTATTTTACCATAGTTTACACATAACTTTAAGGCTAAAATATTCTAAGTTGTGATCAGCTCACCTACTTGCGGGAAATGCATTCATCTTCTTTTCTTTTTCATGGGTTCAGCTTCACAAGCGTGTTCTATCTAATGCATAATATAAGTGCAATTTAAAGGAGTTATAAAAAAGCCTTCAAACCTATTGTAAATTTTCCAAAGCAAAAAGTCTATTATTCATTTTCTAATGCAACTGCTTAAATCATAACTTCGTGAATTTATTTGATGCAAATGCACTAACCCCATACGTACTCTAACACAAGTTCAATCTATATTTTATGAGATGTAATGAGATTTCCTATTATTTCAACCAAGATACGGATGCATACAATTTATTTGGCTTAATTACAGTTTAATGTGTAATCTTGAAAATTTTATATATATTGGCATGAAATCACTATGCAATTTATGTGCAAATTAATGGCTTCTAAGTGTAATTTTAATCGATCACCTAAGATGAATGTGATGAATAAAATTTTCCTAGTATGTTTACTATCTCAGAACATGCTCAATTAAATTGTGAGAATTATGTAAACATTCTTTTCTCCCAATTTCTTTTCCTAATACAACGGGGTGCACCTGGTTTATAAGAGATGTGTTTCTCGTAGTTGCGGTCCCTTGGTCCGCGGTCCTGTTGGTTGTGGTGGGAGTTGCAACATTTGGGGAGATCTTTCGCTTGGGAGCCATGAATGTGTGTGGAGCTACAGAATAACTTAGTTGTGGGCCTTGAGACAGAATTTGTCCTAGAGTGTGGGTCTTCCTTCTCGAGCGATGGCTGCCAAAAATTGGAAAGAATTTCTCTGCTTTTTGGAGTAGGGTACTCTACCCTCGAATGGATTTGAATTGACTGCTGAGGGGGGGGCAAGAGAGAAAGAGCACGCAAGAGGTCTTCTAAATAGAGCATGTGAAAGCATCCCTTGTAAGAGGTTGTTCTAGAAGTTTCTAGAACCTCCTCTCTTCCTCCTGGAGATGTCATAGGTGAGACGAAGAAGACACAGATGGCTTCCTCCCAAGTCGACCGAAGACTGCCGAGACTAATGGGGAAGGGGTTTTATAGGTGAGTGAGGAGAGGGGAGGTGATTTGTGATCTCCCTCTCCCTTGTAGCTAAGTATGGGGCCGCCCTCCTTCCTTTGTGGTGAGCATGGTAGCAGGGCCAATGGGCCATCCATCTGGAATAGAAGGTGGAGTGGGTGGTTCAAAAGGGGAGGAGGTTATGGTATCGAGGTTCTCCCTCCCTCCCCACTAGTCAATGGAAACCGCCTCTCTCTCTCTCTCTCTGAGTTTGTGGCGACGGGGAGACAGAGAGGTTAAAAAAATTGTTTTCAAAAAACAATTAAATGTTTATTAACATTTAACATTTGTTGTTAAGTTGTAGGGGGGTTTGTGTGGGAATGTAGGGTGGGGACATTACATCCTCTCCCCCTTAGAGAAATCGAGATGTCCTTATCTCGAAAGGAACTAGGGGACACTGCTGGTTGAGAGAGCCTTTCTCAACCCAAGTGGCATCCTCTTCAGGATAATCTCTCCATTGGACGAGATATTTCCTAAGAGTTCTACTTCTCAATTGTCTCTCCCTAGTATCTACGATTTTATTTGGCTACAGCTCAATGACTCCATGGCTAGGCATTACAATTTTTTGATCATTCAGTATATGGCTAGGATTAAGCACATATTTCTTCAGTAGACTAACATGAAATACGTTGTGAACTATTACATTTTCAGGAAGTTGAAGTTTGTAAGCATTAGGTCCTAGGATCCTGTAGGACCCCCAATACCTTGGACTAAGCTTTTTAAACTCTCCCAAGGATAAGGAACTCTTCTTGGGTCGTACACAAATGAAAACCATATCCCCCTCCTTGAAGAGCCACTCTTGCTTGTTCAAATCCACATAAGCCTTCTGCCTATCCTTGGCGGCTTTGATGTCTTGCCTAATGGCCTTAACCTATTCATCCATTTCTTCTAGCATCTTCTTGGAAACCTCTACTCTTAAAGTAGGGTCCAAGAAATTTAATGGAGAACGGAAATCATGCCCATACAATGCTTGGAAAGGTGTCATTTGAATGCTTTGCTAGAAGGAAGCATTGTAGGCAAACTCCACCAAGGGTAGATATTGGATCCACTTCTTGGGTTTGCGACAACAATATGCTCTAAGCATATCTTGAATCACTTAATATTGACCCTTTTTGTTTGGTCATCTGTTTGAGGATGATAAGCCGTACTAAAGTAGAGCTGGGTCCCAATAGCTTCAAATATCCCTCTTTAGAAATTAGATATGAAAAGGGAGACTCAATCACTGATGATCCTTTTGGGTAGACCATGGAGTCTAAATATCTCCTTAATGAACAATCTAGCAATATTTGAAGCCTTATAATTTGTCTTTACTGGTATGAGATGTGCAACCTTGGTGAGCATATCTACTAAAACCATAATTGAGTTATACCCACCTGGAATTGGGGGTAACCCAACAACAAAGTCCATGTTGATAAATTCCCACTTCATCTGAGGGATGTCGAGAGGTTCTAGCTTTCTAGGCATCTTGGCATGCTCTGCCTTGATGTGCTGGCAAGACAAACATTACGTGAAATATTTGAGTACATATCCCTTAAGTCTTTCCCCATGATAGATCTTCCTAACCATGTTAAGAGTCTTGGCATATCATGGATGACCAAAGAAAGGGGAATCATGTGCTTCCCAGAGTATTCGTTGTTTAAGTCTTTGGCTTGAAGGAATACATAGCCTTGTCCTGAAGTAGGCTAGGCCTTCATAGACATAGTACTCTTGGTATTTAACTTTGATTTTGGGATTTTGGTCCTTTTCTAGGATCTCCTTTATCATTTTTTGATATTGTGGGTCATGTTTAGAGTCCTCCCTAGCCAATTCGAGGATAGGGTTGCTTGGCATTGACACCATGATGGATAGTGATCTACAAGCCGTCGAAGGTTCCTCCATAATGAGATAGTTGATGAACACTTTACAACTTAAGGCATCAGCGACCACATTTTCCTTGCCAGCTCTATATCTGATCTCAAGGTCATACTCTTGTAGCACCTTGATCCAGCGGCATTTCCTCATGTTGAGTTCAGCCTAGGTGAAGATCCATTTGAGGCTCTTGTGGTCCGTGACCAGGGAGATTTTTTTTTTGAGTAAGTAGTGTCTCCAGAGTTTGAGGGAATGAATGATAGCCAACAGTTCTAAGTCATGAGTAGCATAATTTTTCTCATGGGGTTTTAACTTCCTTAAGGAATATGCCACGAGATGGCCTTCTTACATTAGTACATAGCCTAGTGCAAGTGAGCTGGTATCTGTAACAACTTCGAACTCCTTGCTCAAGTCCAGGGGCTTTAGAATTTGCATTGTCACTAAGCTATGTTTGAGTTGGTCGAAGCTTGCTTGTTCAGTGGCTATCCACGCTATGGCAACCTACTTCTTTAGTAAATCTATGAGGGGTGCCGCAATTAAGGCGTAATCTTTGATGAAGATTCTATACCATCTTTTTAGACTAAGAAAGCTACGCACTTCCTTAATAGCGGTTGGTGGGGGCCATTCTTGTACATCTTTAACCTTTGCAGGATCCACAAAGATTCCCTCTTTTGATACAATGAAGGCTAGATACTCAATATGTCACATTTCAGGAAGGCACACTTCTTCTTTTTGGCATAAATCTTGTGCATCCTCATGATTTCAAGGACAATGCAAAGTTGAGGTTCATGGTCTTCTTCTTCCTTGGAGTAGAGACCAAGGTGTCATCAAAGAAAACAAGTACAAACTCGTCAAGATATGGTCTAAAGATATCCTCCATTAGCCTATTGAATGTAGCAGGGGCATTGGTTAATCCAAAGGACATTACTATGAACTCAAAATGACCATATCTGATGTTAAAAGCTGTCTTTGGAATATCCTCATCCTTTATGCCGATTTGGTAATACCCTGACCTTAAGTCAATTTTTTAGAAGATTTTTTTCCCTTGTAAGCGATCGAGTAACTCATCTATCCTTGGGATAGGATATTTATTCTTGACGGTTACTTGATCTAGCCCTCTATAGTCAATGCATAGCCGGATTCTTCTGAAACAACACAAGAGCTCCCCATGGTGAACTACTAGGCCGAATGAACCCCTGATCTAAAATTTGCTTGAGCTTCTCCTTTAATTCTATGGCTTCAAGAATAGACATTTTGTAAGGTCTTTTTGCAATTGGAGCTGTGTCTGGTATGAGTTTGATCTCATGATCAATCTCCCTTGGGGGCAGTAGCTCCATCAAGTCTTCGTGGAACACATCTGTGTACTCCTTCAACCATGAAGGTTTTTCTTCAAACTCCTTGCTTTGCTTTAGCTTATTCAGCTTGATCAAGTAGATGGGTAAACCCTTGTGCATTCCCTTAACTATCTGTGATGCCTTTGCTAATTGGATTTTGGGTTTACCAGTCTCCTCTTCAGTTGTGACTAGTCCCCCTTCAGAACTTTGGAAGGAAATTTGGCCCCTTCCATAGTGAATGTGGCCCCTAAGTTCATTACTCTGAATTTTACAAATGTTGGCTTTCCACCGAGTAGGAATCTCACTTTGGCAGTTTGTCTAGTACAAGTGATTTCACACCCATTTGCTAATTCTACAAGTAAAGTGGGTGCATCTATTATGGTTATTCCTAGCTTCCTTACACAAGCAGGAGAAATAAAAGAATGCATACTTCCACAGTCAATCAAAGTTTTGAAATTCTTACATTGGTAGTTTGAAGGGGTCTGGATCATTGAGAATTGGCAATTCGGTCCCTTTTTATGGAGAGCAGCATGGACTATCACCTTTTCAATCGTTGCTTTCGTAGTTGGTTCTTCCTCTTCATTTACTTCCTTGATGGTGATATTGGAAGTCCTTGCCCTCCCCATTCCTGCTTGACCCCAACCACACGTAGCTCTGGTTTGCCCATGCAATCATCCTTGGCGGTGGTCCTCACCAAGTTGGGACACTCTCTTTTGAAGTGCATGGGTTCCTTGTAGTAGAAGCATCGCAGGTTTTGGTCATTTCTTTGTGTAGGAACAAATTCACTAACTGCGTTCGCCTTTGGTTTCTTCCACTGTCCTTGACCTTGTCCTTGTACTCTTTTAAATTCTGCTTTTGTCATTGCCTAGTTATGGTCTTTGTAAGACCAAGATCTATTATTCATGGATTTGGGTTGAACTTCTTGGGCAATGGGACCTACTCTTATCAACATGTCTTGTAAATCTAGGACGCATAGATTCCAATCGAGTATTCATTGGTGGATTTAACCCATCGCAAAATTTGGAAACCTGTTGGGATATGCTCATAGTCAGGGCATACTTTAGCAAGGAGACAAATTTTGAGTGGTATGCCTCCAGAGATAGACCAAACTGCTTTAACTTAAAGAACTCATTCATCTTCTGAGTCCTATATGCAGGTGGCATATATCTCCCTTGCATTGCTTCCTTGAGTTTATTGCAAGTTACTATACTTTTAGCTATTGCTTGATCCTTGCACCATTACTTCCACTAGAGCCTAGCCTCACTGGTCAGCTTGAGCTTGGCAATCATGGCCTGGTTTGCAGGTGTTGTTCCTACTGTATTGAAATAATCCTCCATGGATTCAATCCATACCTTAGCATTGGCTTCAACAGTCTTATCCTTCCCATCACATTGTGGTGGTTTGATTTGTTTGAGAAGAAACTTCTTCTCTTGAGCCTCTGTTGGTGGCTTAGTAACACCATATTGGGGAATATGGTAATTTCCCATAAGTTTGGGACACATGGTCAAATCTTTGGATTTTTCATAACTTGAACACTATAACTCCAAATTGAGTGCTCTATAGCTCAATAGATTCCATTTTTCAAGCGCTTTCCAATGATAGGTCACATCATATAGTTTTGAGAAACTTATGGGCATGTTATTCGGGTGCCACCTTTTTAGTATTCAAAAAATGGGAATTGGGAGATTCCCAAACTCACTAATATTGTGTTTAGTGCTGGAACACAATTTTGATTCTATGTTTAGGGTTGTGTCTGAATTTGATTAAAATTTTCATGTTAAGATTGCATTTACACATCTCTTCGCAACTTGTCTCAATGCACAAATTATGATTGAATCACACATACTTCAACACTATGCAACAAGTCAGATAATCATAAAATTCTCATTTATTCAAAAGAGGTATAAGCCTCAAGTACAATCATTTGGGGGAGACAGAGATAAGTTGGATAATTGTCCAAAAGATACATCAATGCTAGGATAACAATTTCTTACTGGATTCTTCTATAGGGACATGGATAGTCCATCATGAGGACTCCTGATGGATAATTGTCCAAAAGAGTAGTAATATGGATTTGAGGAATGGATTCTTAGGAAGCGGTAAGTTATGGAACGTTTAAGAAATCCTGGCTTCTGATAGCCATGACGTTCGTATCACCCCATTACTTTAATTCTATCTGCCGAGAAGACTTTGACCGCCTTTTCATAGATGTAGCAAGTCTGTTCTACCTGCCGGCATCTGATGTGCAGGATCAAGTTCACACGTGCCTCATGGAAGATGAATAACTTGATAATCTTCAATTCCTCCAACCATTTTAGCCTCTTCAAATTGTTTTGAAGATAAGAAAACCGATTGGCATCTATGTAGCAGTAACCTGCACTCCAGGTTAAACACTTTTCCACATACAACGGTGAAGGGTTGTAGAGGCAATCCAAGATCCCCATCATGTAAGTTCTTTGGCGATAGCTTGAGGAGCTCATAGCAATCCAAAAAATGATATGAAATATGAGGAATCTACTCCACGCCTCGTAGGTTTGGACACAAAAATAATCCTCATGTGAGTAAACAAAAAAAATATTTTCTAGTGAAAACCTTACTTCACTCTATCTGATTTATTCTTATTTTGAGTATGTTATTTGTTGCTTTGCTCTGATACCAATTTAGTAGTCCATTAGGAGTCTGATCCAAAAGACGTTGCATGGCACTCCCACGGAATGTCACAGGGTTTGTCGGTTAGTGACTCCTCAGTCTACTCCATAACAAAACGTATTGGTCAACCCTAATAGGATTTGTTTGAAGAAGAGAGAGAGACAGGGTTGAGCTATGTCTGAACCATTCAGGTTCCATTATCTTCTTCTCATACTATCATCATAGAGTAAAGACACACATACAAGAGTAACATAGAGTAAGTGACATGCTGACTAGACAGACTAACCATAGTCAGGTCACCGACTAGCTAACCGACTTATTTAATGTAGTCACATGCAGGAGACAGCTGTACACTAGCTGTCATGTCGGTAGTACATAAAGACAGTCACACACTACACGGGGAGCTTGACTTCTAACACTCCCCCTCAAGCTCAAGACAGCATCTGCACACCAAGTAGCTGTCTAAAACCACAAAACTTATCTTTACCCAGAGACTTGGTAAAGATATCTGCTACCTGCTCATCAGTCCTCACATGCATAAGATCAACCTTTCCTGCAAGGACCATCTCACGAATAAAGTGGTAGTGTACCTCTATGTGTTTTGTCCTGGCATGGTAAACTGGATTCATGGCCAGGAGTACACTACTCAGATTATCACATAACAGTTTCACTGGAGCATCAACCTGAATATCCAAGTCAGCCATAAGCTTGAGCAGCCAAGCAATCTCACATGCTGCCAATGCAGCCCCCCTGTACTCTGCCTCAGTACTAGATAAAGCAACCGTAGGCTGCTTCTTGCTGCTCCAACTGATCATGCCGCTACCAAAGCCAAAGGCATAGCCACTCGTAGATCGTCTGTCAGTTGAGCATCCTGCCCAATCTGCATCTGTGTATCCAATCAGTATCAAGGGCTTATCTCTGACATAGAACAGCCCATAGTCTACAGTGGACTTAACATACCTCATGATGCGTCTAACTGCATCCAAGTGCGGCTTTCTCGGCTTTTGCATAAACTGGCTTATCAGCCCTACTGCATAGCTCAAGTCAGGCCTAGTGATGGTTAAGTAAATCAGACTGCCGACCATCTGCCTGTACATAGTCACATCTTCTACTTCAGCCCCAGTGTTCATGTCTAGCTTTACATTCTGGTCCAGAGGTGTATCCAGTGGTTTGCATTCAGCCATGCCATACTTCTTAAGCATTTCCATGGCATAGTGCTTCTGCATCAGCCATAAGCCATTTTCAGCTGGTACGACCTCAATACCCAAGAAATACTTCAGATCTCCCAGATCTTTCATGTCAAATTCAGATTTCAGCATCTTCATAGCATGCTGAATTCCCAAGTCATCATTTCCAGTGATTATCAGGTCATCAACATATATGACCAGCACTACCAAGCCACTGTCAGTCTTCTTTGTAAACAGGCTGTGATCAGCCCTGCCAACAACAAATCCAAGACTCTGCAAGTAACTGCTGATCCTAGCATGCCAGGCTCTCGGAGCCTGCTTCAGCCCATACAGTGCCTTTTTCAGCCTGCACACATAATGCTGAAAATCAGGGTGCTCATACCCTTCCGGCTGAACCATGTATACATCCTCTGTTAAATCACCATTGAGGAATGCATTCTTAACATCCATCTGCTGCAATTTCCAGCCTTTTGCAGCAGCCAAGGCAATAACAGTTCGTATGGTTGCCATTTTTGCAACCGGACTGAATGTTTCATCATAATCCAAGCCATACTGCTGAGCATATCCTTTAGCGACCAGCCTTGCTTTGTACCTTTCTACACTGCCATCAGACTTACATTTGATTTTATAAACCCATTTGCAGCCAACAGGCTTTTTCCCTTCAGGCAGTGGTACCAAATCCCAAGTCTGATTTTCAGCCAAGGCTTTCATCTCTTCGTCCATAGCCATGCACCAGTTTTCATCCTTTGCTGCTTCAGCATAAGTACCTGGTTCTTTGATCTCCATCACTTTTGTCATGTATGCATAATGCTTTGCAGAATAACCAGAGTACGTCAACCTGTCAACAGGGTATCTGACCCTCTGCGATCGTCTAGGCTGTGGTGCACTACTCGATTCACCTCTCTCATGAGGCGGAATGTACCTGTTCTGCCTCGTGCCAGGCGTATAGACAGTCGGAATACCAAGTTCGCTGTCTAAAGTATCACTAGACTCATAGCCCGAAGTCATTCTGCCAGGTGTCATCATACCATCCTCACTAACTTTCTCTTTTCCTTTGCTGTCCAAGACATCATGTCTCCCCCTCACTGACATACCCGTGTCAGTGGACGGTGAGCTCCTCAATCTCCCTGTCCATGGGGATACTGTCTGACTGATAGGTCCTGTCATAGCAGTGCTCTGCTGCATATCAACTGTAGAGACATGAGTGGAAGGCACATCGGATGACACTGCAACTGGTGAGACATACCAAGAGCCCAGCTCATCAAAGATGACATCCCTGCTTACCAAAGTCTCCCTGGTAGAGGGATCATAACATTTGTATGCCTTCTTCTCCTGCGAGTATCCAATGAACACACTCTTATGCGCTTTGGGATCCAACTTTTTCCTTTTCTCATCTGGAATGTGCACATAAGCAAGGCAGCCAAAGACCTTCATGTGTCTTACATCCGGCTTATAGCCATAGAGCCTCTCAAACGGTGTCATGTCATGAATGCCTGCAGTGGGAGTCCTGTTTAGAATATATGCGGCTGTCACAACAGCCTCTGCCCAATAGTAAAGAGGCATATGCTTCTCATTCATCATGGCCCTAGCAGCTTCCATCAGAACCCTGTTCTTCCTTTCAGCTACTCCGTTTTGCTGCGGAGTGTAGCTGCAGGTTAGCTGCCTACGAATGCCATTTTCAGCCAAAAAATCAGCAAATTCATTGGAGACATACTCCCCACCGCTATCAGATCTCAAGCAAGAGATGTAACACTCAAATTCCTTCTCAACCTGTGCCTTAAATTTCTGAAAAACAGCAAAGACCTCATCTTTTGTTTTCAATATGTGAAGCCAGGTATATCGACTATAGTCATCAATGAAGGATACATAGTATCTGGAACCCCCCATAGATGCATTATGAGCTGGTCCCCAAACATCAGAGTGCACTAACTGCAGTGGTCGTGTACTCTGTCTTACATGCCTGACAAACGGCAATCGTGACTGCTTACCAAACTGGCAAGCCTCGCAGACATGACCAATATCTGAATATTGGAATCTAGGGAGCCCTGTTACCAGCTGCTTCTTCTGCATGGTCTGCAGCCTCTGCAAATTGACATGCCCCACTCTCTTGTGCCAAATCTCTAAGTCCTTGATAGTGCCAGAACCCTGAGCAAACATAGCGGAATTCAGCTCTGGCAGTGTAGCATCAAGAGTGAACATTCTTCCATTTCTGTGGCCTTTCGCGATCAACTTGCATCCATTGCCAAACTCTTCAATAAAGCAGCCATGCTTATTGAAGTGAACCTGCAAGTTCTGCTCTGTCATTTGACCCACAGACAATAGGTTCTTCGTAATCGAAGGAACATGCAAAACATCATGAAGATTCTTCTTCATGCCATCATGTACAACCAGAGGCACTTTGCCTTTATGCTCAATGCTATGTTGCGTGTCATCACCTGTGCATACATAGCCATGCTTTTCAGCCACCATATCCGTGAACCAATCACCATGAGGGGTCATGTGATTCGACGCCCCCGAGTCAATGTACCACACTGCATCATCAGATGATTTTTCAGCAGCCTTATCTTTGACATATTGCATGGCAAACAGTCTATCACCAGAGTCATCTGCCTGACTGGACGTAGCATAATGTCCATGCTACTTGCCCTTCTGATTTCCCTGCTTCTTCCAGCAATCCTTTGCAATATGCCCATACTTTCCACAGTAGTGACAATCCTTATCTTTATTTGGATTGTCTGACTGACGCTGCTGCTGCCATGAGCCTCTGCCACGGGAGTTAGATCTCCCCCTTCCTCGAAAGTTGCCACTACCTCTTGCATGTGATGACTGCTGATTGCTATTACTATAGGATGCATTCTGCTGGCCTCCTCTGCCAGATCCATAGCCTCTACCACGGCTACCACGACCACGCTGATTCGAATAAAAAACTGCATCCTTATTCTTAGAGCTGCTTGACCCTGTAGCTAAGCCAAGCTTCACCTCTTCATGAATCAATAATGCAACCAGCTCATTAAAATCAGGCATCTCAGCCCACACAGATACTGAAGTGTCAAAAGACTTATACTCCGGACCCAAGCCATTTAAGGTCACTGCAACCATATCCTCATCTTCTACCTGTGAGCCAACAGATGCGAGCTGATCTGCTAAGGTTTTAATCTCCGTGACATAGTCCTGTATGGATCTGTTCTTCCTCTCTATGTTGTTGAATTTTTGCTTCAGTTGTATCTTCCTGGCACTCGTAGTTGTGCCATAGTACCTGACCAATATGTTCCATGCATCTGCTGGGGATTTACAGTTCATGATCTGCATCACCATAGCATCCGAGATACATAATGACAGCCAATGTAAAACTCTGCGAGCTCTTTCCGTCCAAGCTCGATGTGCTCGTCTTTGATCAGCTGTAGGATTCCTATCTAGAACTTCAGGTTCAGCCTCAACACCTGTCACTAAGTCCCAGTATCCTTTGCCTATCAGAAAGTTCTCCATGCGGAACTTCCATATTGCATAATTGTTGCTATCAAGCTTTTCTCCCACAATCTGGGTTACATTATCAGTTCTATCAGCATTTGCCATGTTGCAGACCTTGCCTGACTACTTGCAAACCAAGATTTTCTTAACAGTTCAACTTCAGCCCGGAACTGTTTATGACAGTTTTCTGCAATTAATTGCAGGAAAAAAACCAGTAAATTTCAGTCAAATATCAGCCCAAACAACGTCCCAATCGGTTGATCCAACTCATAAAGACAATTGCCAATACATATGCCTGATGTTCGGTTCAGATTTAACTCCTGCAGATCCACTGCCAGGTTCCAAAAGCATGCAGTCCAAACCTGTAAACTGCAATTACAGCAGCCTTTCCAAAGTCAAACTCCACCTGGATACATGTAATGCATGTTCCAAAGCTGCTAAATTGACTCCTGGTACATATGCCACTTCAGACATAAGCATAGAGACATCAGCCAGTGTATTCTTAACAAGTGCCAATGCTAACAGTTTATGTAAAGATTGCAGTCAATAAACCAGCATAACCCGCTTCAACTAGCTCAAAAAAGTCCTTAAATCAGACCATACATTTGTTTCAATATGTCACCGTCAGTACATGACTATGTAGTGACAATACCCTGTCTATATCTGACAAGCAAGTCAACCAAAAATGTCTGCAATTTATATTCATCCCAAGAAGACAAGATTTCTTTTATTTCAGCTGCAAACTTCCAGTATTCAGTGGCTTTTGATGCTCCTCTCAACCCAAGACAATTCTAACATGCATATGACAGTATATATGTCTTTCAGATGTCTGCATCTGTCACTCTGTGCTTCAGTAGAAAGCAAAATGCTTACTGCCCACAATCCAAGACAGTTTCCAGCCACAAAAGAAGCTTCAGATCTGTGTATTTCAGCCACCAAACTCAGCTTGCAATTGATCAAGACAAGTACATGTAGCCTCCAGCATGTACCTATACTTCACAGGTGCTTCTGGGCATACTCAAGAGCTTCCAATGCTCTTCAAAGTGTTGTAGACTCCATGTATGCTGTGTATACAGCAGTGCAGACAATTTACATAGTTCTGCCCACTCTGTTTCAGCTCATATCAGAGCTCAACCACAAGTAGTTACTCCATGTACTTCACAAAGACCTTTTTCAATAGCCATACATGCCTCTCATGACCCATTTATGGTCACCAGTGATTGCAGTAGACAGTGCAGGCCTTCAGCCCAAACAGGCACAATCACGTTGATTGCAGACCTCTATTTCCAGTTCCTGCTGATGAAGATGATGATGGTGATGTTGATGCCACACCCAAATGCACTCTAACCAGCCTCCTCAGGGCTCTCAAGAAGCCACAAGCTCTGATCTTGACCCTGGAGTGTGTAATGAACAAATGCCTACCTGCAGTCCACAATGGCAGCCTGTCTGCACAAAAGAAAAATGAGTCTTCACTTCCTGGAAGTAGATCTTCACTTTCTCCAACTCTCAGAGATCCACCAAGTCCTGCTCTGATACCATGTTTGAAGAAGAGAGAGAGACAGGGTTGAGCTATGTCTGAACCATTCAGGTTCCATTATCTTCTTCTCATACTATCATCATAGAGTAAAGACACACATACAAGAGTAACATAGAGTAAGTGACATGCTGACTAGACAGACTAACCATAGTCAGGTCACTGACTAGCTAACCGACTTATTTAATGTAGTCACATGCAGGAGACAGCTGTACACTAGCTGTCATGTCGGTAGTACATAAAGACAGTCACACACTACACGGGGAGCTTGACTTCTAACAGGATTGACTTGAATCTTTCTAGGTTTCTAATGGTCAAGTCATTCTATAGCCTTCTAGCGTTGGTCTTAAGACGATATGCTTTGCGCAGAGCATCTGAATCAAAGCGGACTCATATCGCACTTGGTTCAAAGAGAATGGGAAATGAGAGGGATGCATCGCTCAATTGCTCTACCCGTAGGGTAAAGTCCCATTCCAGTCCCCTAAAATGAAATGAGCCAGGGTTCTACCCTACATTATCTAAGGTCAATATGTCATCATGATTTTAATCTTGAGAAGCCTCCCAATTTTCTGGGACCACCCTACCATAGGGTGGATCCATCGCGGGTTCCGCCCACCCACTTCCCTTGATAGCTTTAGTTTCCTACTTACCTAAGGGCACATTAGTGGTAACACATACAAGTAGATTCCTTAATTAATCCATTAGTCACATGTTCCTTTACGTAATTTATGCACTGATGTGAAACAGTTTAGACAAATTCCTTGAAAGTAAATTTTATAAACAAATTTCAATAGAGATATAAATCGTGTCCATAGAACAATTTCAATGGAGATATAAGGGCACATTAGTGGTAACACATACAAGTAGATTCCTTAATTAACCCATTAGTCACATGTTCCTTTACGTAATTTATGCACTGATGTGAAACAGTTTAGACAAATTCCTTGAAAGTAAATTTTATAAACAAATTTCAATAGAGATATAAATCGTGTCCATAGAACAATTTCCGCAATCCATAAGGATGCGTCTTATGTTCCTCCAAGTTTTTGCCCTTGCACTAGTAATAGGGCCTTGAGATTCCTTCGGGAGTCATGCAGACCATCTGAGTAGGACTCGAAATTAAGGGATTTCTAGGCAGAGCCCCCTGGCACCTGAGCATCCTCCTACGAATAGACGTTTCTACAGAGAGACCTCTCATGATGGGTTCGGTTCACATTCCTGACATGGCTATCAAAAAATCCCTTGGATAGGGTTGGCGGCTAGCTGGGGGTGCTCAGCGCACCTCTCCCACGTGTTCACCTTGAATCCAATTTGAAGAATTCTTTATCAATCTTTCTATCAGATAGCTCATTTTTCCAAATAGGTGATCCTAAGTACAATCACAAGTAGAAGTGCACAATTTATACTAGACAATTCTTTATTCTTTCTAACAACATAATTTTTTATTTGATCCGATAGCATCTAGTCTCAGCTTTATTCCCCTTATTGTTTGAGATTTCCAGAGATAGTCTAACTTCATTTCCTCATTCTTTTGAATGAAGGAGTATCCTTGCAATGTTGATTGCAATTTGGGACATTGGATTCCCTACAAAAAAATCCTACCCATTCCTTGAATTAGGGCTTGTCGCATAGCTCATAAAGTTACTTAAGGGTTTTGAATTCCTTTCAGCTTCAAGCACGATAGGGCTTGAAAAGAAATCCTTTACTCCTAACATTTTAGGGTTTGTAATCCTCTCAGCTTCCTAGGAGACTTACGTTAGGGTTTTTCCATACCAAATACCCTTCTTGATTTCATAGTAGAAATAATAGCAAACTTGAGGCTTAGTGAGGAAAATTTAATACAATCCGCGTGTCTTTATTAAAAGTTACATGGGTCACGAGATATTTTCGTCGTGTCTTTATTAAAAGTTACAAATGGGGCCACCCTCCTTCCTTTGTGGAACATAGCGCGTCTATAGAGAGGGACTAGGTGACCTATTAAAGTAGTAGCTACAAAGTTGAGAGTGCTAGAGGTAGTAAGCAAAATTAGTTGGGAAGCAATCAAATAGATATGTAGCAGCTAAGAAGTGTTCCAAACCAACAAGGAAAGAGTTGTATACTTAGGACATAGTAGTAGGATGGTTGATAATTAGGTCATGTGACACTGTAGTGGTTGTGGACAATAGGGTAGCACTTCAACAAGGCTCTACAAATTGGCAATGTCCTCCAAAAGGGGTGAGGGCAATAGTGGCCAATAGAGGGCTGAATGATGGACTAGTTAAAATAAATAGATTATGGGATGCACTCACATGCACTCCTATTTATAGAGGACTTGATATTTCACCTATTGCCAAAAATAAGGCATTTAAAAAATAATAATGTAGCACTAATTAGCTCTTGAGACTAGTTTAAGTAGACTAAATAATGGGTTACTGGAAACCCAAAAGTAGTGGCTTAACAGTTATTCCATGGCTACAACAACATTTTATGCCTCAATAAAGCACCTAAATCTTGCCAAGTAGTCAGCCATATAAGCAAAGTAATCTAGAGTAGGTTTCATGTTTGGTCTCTATGCACTATCTTGAAGCACTTCACCCAAGGGGCACTTTGTTGTGGCATGTAATTAAACTATTGTTTAAACATTTTACCCTCATGGTTTATACCATAGGTCTTAATCATTGCTATCCATGCCACCACATTTTGGGAAGGCATCTTGTCAAACACTCCACAAGCTTCTAGTTGCATTTTCCATACATGTCTATCAATATACTATCCACAAAAAGATCATTGTCCTGAATTTCCCTAACCTCATGGTGTCATGGTGGTAAATGAATCGAGTGGTTGGCCTCTATCAACCCTCAATTCAACATCATATGAGAAAAACCAAGGAAGTCAACACCTTAACGGCAGCCAGTGGAGTCATGGAGAATTCAATGGAACTCTGAATGTCTTTACGTAGGAAAGGAATGGCATCTCCCGATACTAGACTGTTCAGTGAGGGAACTGATATATCCAACGAACCTTCTCGATGTGCTCTGAATAGGTTATTACATGTGAGATAACCAGGGAGATCACTGCCAGAGGTAGTAGGAATGGGCACTTAAGGAAGAACTGAAGGAGCTTTATCCGCTACCCGCTTCAAGCGTTTGTGCTGTATGACCAGGGGAGGTGGAGAATCATCATCCTCTATATCAATTGGTTTTGACTCATCTGAAGGTGGAGGAGGAGGTACTGGATCAGATGGAGGAGGTGGAGGCACACTCTTCTATAAACTTGAGTAGGTCAAGAAGGCAGACAAGTACGATCCATAGGTGACATTGATAACATTGCCCCGGGTGACTTTGACGAAATGTTGATCCATCTTAGTGAGTAGGTAAGTGCTCCAATCAATAGCTACTCCTTTTAACACCATCCTTGAAGCTGTGAAAAGCTCTTTGGACAAGTAATGGGATGACGTTTTTGCAGGCATAAACCTGTCCTGGAGAAACTGACAGACCAACTTCCACACATGATCAGTGATCATGGAAAAGGAAACTCCTGAAGAGTTGATCACCTTCTTAACATCTAGAATTTCCCTGGTCTGCTTTTGTAACAGCTTCAAAATCTCTTCGTTAGAGAAAAGCTGGCGATGAGTGGTAACAAAGGGTTCACCTTTGGAGGGAAGAGACAGAGCCTTCTCTAGGCCTCGAGGTGTCAAAGTCAGAGAAGTACCCTGGACCAGTCCCGACTTCTTGCTGTAGGAGGCCAAAAACTCATCACACATCGATGGATCCTCTAGAAGCAATGGAAAGGAGGCAGCCACAAAAGCAGCGAGTCCCGCCTTCGTAAGAGGCTCAAAAGTGAGTAGGGAAGAGTAATCCCTGCTGACTAGTGGGACATACTGGATAGGGGGAGGAGCGTGAGAATGCGCCATTCAGATGGTTACACATACACCACAAACACAGACAAACAAGGAGAATGCATGCAAAGCAATAGACAAAAACCAAGGATAAGAGATCAACCAATATGATAAAAACGTAGGTCTCTAAATGCAAGTTCATTTATTAAAAATTAAAGTGATGTGGAGTGCTTTTTTGCTAGTGCGTGCTCTTGTGATGGCTGATTCATTTTAATTAAAAAATATTAAAGTGCCTCTTAAGCGCACTTAGCACGTGCTAAGTGAACGGTGGGTTTATTTTTATTAAAAAATGGTGTGTTGAGCGCGAACGCGCGTGCCATGGTGGTGTTTAGGGTTCATTTTAAAAAAAAGTAATCTTGAAATTTGGGGTAGCAAGAAAAAATAAAAAATAAAAGGGAAAATACCTGGTAGTGGGTGTATGTAAATGCAAAGAATGCACTCTCCTCAATCCAAAAATATCTGGATTTGTTTCGATATTTTTCAGTGTGTGTTTTGAATGAAAAAGGATTTTTAAATTAATTTAGGATTTAATAAAGTATTTTGACAGCTTAGAAAATAGGTAAAAAATAAGTAAAAATATCAATGGAATTTTTAAGGAATTTTCCAGAAATTAATTTGGAATTTTTTACAATTTTTAATGAATTTTTGTTCATTTTTTGGGTATTTTTAAAAGAATTTTGAATTTTAAAATGGTCTAAATGTTTTTTTTTCTTGAAATTTCAGTTTAGAAAAATATGGCAATTTGTTGCAGAAAGATTGGAATTGTTCTAGATTTTTCTGTATTTTTTTATGAATTTTAAGTGGTTTTTTGAATGATTTTTCAAATTTCAATGTTGTGTGTTTTTTTAAAAAAAGGTTTGCAGGTTTTTGAAATTAAAAATCCGGGAAAATACCCAGAAATAGGCTGCGTGGCAACTGCATGTCAGCAACCAGCTAACAAGCTCCCGCACACGCTCACGAACACGCATAAGCACACTCGCACGAACAGCCACGCGTGCGGACGCACCCTTGGCGGGTGATCGGGGACTGAAAATGGGCTGCAGATTTCTGCGGGTTTCTGGGGGGAACAGGGGTTTATGAAGGGGTTGGCTGGTGCGGGTCTGCAGGGTAGGACAGGGGGCTTACAAGGGGGTAGGGGGGTTTTGTGTGTTTGGTTGCTCGGGTGGAGGTGGGGTAGGTGTGTGTATGGGGAGAAGGGGGGCTTAGAGAGGTTTGTGTGTATGTGGGGGGGGAAGGGGGGCTTAGGTAGGTTAATGGGGTTGGAGAGTAGGACCGGGGGCTTGGGTGGGGATGGGGTGTTTGTGATGGGAAAGGGGGCTTGTGTGTGGGGGGTGTGGGATTGTGTGTTTGGTTGCAGGGGGGGAAGGGGGGCTTAGATAGGGGGTGTAGGTGGATGTGTGTGATGGGGGGCACGTGGAGGAGGGCGAAGGCGGGGTCAACGGGCGTAGGGTAGGAGACCGTGGTGGGCGGCCACGTCAGCGGATGAAGGGGGCGTTGCGGCGGCAGCGGGGCGCCACGTGGCGGTGCTCGTTGGCGAACAGGGCGGCACCTGGCGTAGAGGCGGCACGCGACAGGGCGCAGCGTCACAGGGGGCGCAGGCAACTGGCGGGGGCCACGAGGGCTAGAGGCGGGCGCCAGTCGAGGTGGGGATGCGGGCGCAGAGGGTAGGGCCATAGCTGGAGGCACGGCGGGCAGGAAGGCGCCGACAGCGAGGAGGATGGCGTCCACGGAGGCAGCGCGGGCGTCGAGGTGGCAGGCGGCACGGCGGGCAGGGCCAGAACTGCATGGAGGAGAGGAGTGAGGGAGGAGAGAAGAAAGAAGAGTAGGAGAGGGAGAAGAAGAAGATAATGGAGGGGAAGCGGGAGAAGAAGGAGGGGAGGAAGGAGCAGAGGAGGAGGAGGGGAGAAGAAAGAGATGGAGAGGGAGATGGAGGATCAGAGATGGAGGGAGGGGAGGGACACGCAGAGGGAGAGGGAAAGAGAGAGAGGGCGGGAGGCGGTTACGGGGGAAAGGGGTCGGGGTAGGGGGGGGATAGGGAAGGGTGTGGGTAGGGTAATGGGCGGGAGGGCCCATGGGCAGGGGGTGGCCATAGGGGGATGGGCAGGGGTAGGGGCAGGGGTATGGGCACGGGCCCAAAGGGGTGCCCGAGGGAAGGGGTAGGGGGAAGGGGGTCATGGGGTGGGGTGCCTGAGGGATGGGGCGCCCAAGGGGAAAGAATGGGCGGGGGGGCCCATGCAAGAGAGGCGTACCCCGTCCCACGCGCGTGCGCGGGGCGGGGTAAAAAAAATTTTACCGTGACGGGATCGAAATAGCACCGGGATGGCAGGACGGGTCACGTGGACGCGACCGGGGCGTGTGGAGACGCGTAAAATCGAAAACGGGCACGTTCACGCGCGGGACGAGTCGGGTGAAAACACGGAAAAATAAAAAAAAAATAATATCTCCCAATCCAAACATCAAAACAAAATGATGTAAAAACAAAAAGTGGGCAGGACGACAGGGGGAAGACAGGGAAAATGTGCAACGGGAGTTCCGAGGGAAAGACAGGGCGTTCACATGCAAAAAATATAAAAAACGGATCCAAAAATGCAATTAAAAATTAATATCGAAAGATCCATGCATCGAAACGAGGTGTAGGAAAAATGAAAAATATGCAGAAAGATGTGCCCGACAATCCTATCACATCAAAATATAGTTCCGACGGAGATAAGATGCGTTCACATGGAAAAAACCCAAAAAACAGACCCAAAAATGGAATCGGAAATTAATATTGGGAACCGCTCGTCGGAATGACAGGTAGTAAAAAGGAAAAATGTCCGCAGGAAGGGGGGTACAGGGTTGTCATGTCAAAACACAGTTTCGGTTGAAGTAGGAAGGGTTCACATGCAAAAAATACCAAAAATACATTCGAAAATACATTTAAAAATTAATAATAAAAAATACAGAAGGCAAAAGTGGATGGAGGAAAAAGGAAAAAGGTGGGGGAAGGCACGGTGGACACGGCTATCAAATCAAATTGGAATTCTAATGCAAACAAGGCAAGTTCACATGGAAAAATGTCAAAAAGACGCACGAAAAAGTCTTAAAAAACCGCAAAATTAATATTGGACAAACCGTGCATCAAAATGACACGGAGTAAAAAGGAAAAATGTCAGGGAGAAAGTTGTTATCAGGGCTATGATGTCAGATCACCGTTCCGAAGCAAGAAAAGTACATTCACATGGAAAAGCAACTAATGGGCGCAAAATGCTTCAAAAATTAATAACTCGAAAATCGTGCACCGGAACAGGGGTAAGTAAAAAGGAAAATTGGTCAGTTCAAAGGGAGGAACAAGGCTATAAGGTTGGATGTGGATTTTGGTGAACGTAGGGTGCATTCACATAGCAGGACCGCAAAATCAGGGAATGAAGGAAAACTGGAAGGGAACAGTCCCAAGGGTGGGTGGAAAATGAACGGGTGGATGGGAAGGGACCCCATCAGGGTAAAAGCAAGTCATGGCATAGAGGCATTAGCAAGTTGAGGTATATGCAAAAGGATATGCAATGTAGACGCGCAGGGACGCGTCCCCACACCTAAAATCTTAACGGATAGGGTTAACCGAGCAACATGGACCTAGGACCACATAACAGACCATCCACTAACGTCCCCACACTTAAAACATGAACATCATTGAGAATCAGAAGTTGTAGGGTTAGAAAAACTTGGCCCATATTATCGAGAATCAAGGTTGATTGTCGATGGCACGTCCTGTGTCGTTGTCGGCTCTGCAAGAGGAGGTACCAAGGCATCTTCACAGCACACATCCGTCATGGCAGGGACCACGCGACAACACCCAGGGAGGTAGCTGGTTGAAGAAATCACAGGAAATTCGTCGATGATGAGGGATACTACACTCAACTCATAGTCACTCAAATGGAATGAAAGAATTGTCACTCGCCCCAGGACTAATATCACTCGAGGAATAATGATTGAAACCCATATCTCATACCCGGTTTAGAAATCGAAAGGGGGAATGGTGCAGAGGGAGTATGCCAGGGTGCACAGTTGATGGTGCATTAGTGCGTCCAACCCGTCTGGCATAAGTGCAAGGAGGAAGGCAAGGGAGCCTTATAGTGCAGTGTACAGAACATAGTGACGTGTCCTGTGATGATGGCAGAGACCCATCCCGTGGGTGCATAGGGAAACGGGAACATACCTGACTCCAAGTGTCGTAACGTCCCTCAATCTCACCTGTCGATAATTGATTGAAGAAACTCCAGTCACACTCAACCCACCCTCTGTCTCACGCTCTGTTGATAGATACAGGAGGGCAGCCCTTTCCTGAAACCCATTGATGTAATCCTCACGGTCACTTGTGCAAAGGTTGTATGCCTTGTGTGCATTTGATGGTGCAATTGTGCATCCCGCCCTATGCCGGCATACGGTGCGAGAAGGAAGGCCATGGAGCCTTATAATGCAGTGCACAGAAACAAATTGTGCTTTGTGCATTGAGAGGCCCATCCTGTGCGTGCAACACTTCATTCACACTGCTCACCTCTCATTTGATTTGAAGGGAAAAGACCAGTCACTCGCCCCACCCTCTGTCTCACTCTCTGATAGATACAGAGGGCAACCATACTCACTTCCCCATCCGGTTAGGATGAAAGCTCGTGTCACTTGATTATTTGTCGATGAAGATTGCATCGTCAGTTTGTTGAAGAGGCATACCCAGGGAGGTAGCCAACAAATCGAACGTTGTGTTGGATAGGAACACGTCGTCTGCTAGAGGACAGTTAGACGTTCTGCAGAGAGGCCCAGGACACAGCGTACCAAGGGAGGTAGCTTTGGAATTGGATCCTGGGGATATCAATTGATGAATCCACTTTCTGAACTGCTGGGTGTTGCCACCTTTTCCACAACCAGCTTCTCGCCCAAGGGTGTTTGCCACATTTTCTTGGAACGATGCCTGCTATGACAGGGAATTGCTTCCTTTTCTCCCATAACAGTTTTGTTTTTTTTTTCTTGTTTTTTTTTCTGTCTCTTTTTCTCCTACTCCCGAGGGTGTTTCCACCTTTTCTCGAAGATATAGGTCGGCATGACAGGGACCTAAGTCCTTTTCTCCCATGACCGATATATATTTTTTTTCTTTTCTTATTTTTGAATTAAGCAAGGGAATGGTAGAAATACCACTTGTCAGAACCCACCTCACCACTGCCGCTGGTGGAAAATAGAGGATAAAAGATCAAGGCTAGAAGGTGGGGTTGAGGGGACAGAGGGTTGTGTCCATCTCATCAGGAGTGGCTGAAGAACGGATATCAGAAGTAGCATCATAAGAATGACAGTGCCACGCCAACGAGGGAAAGGATCAGGTGACCATGATTGTCAAGATCCCCAAGGAGAGAAGTACTTCTTCAAGCGATATCCATTGATCAGGAAGGGATCATCAGAGGCATCAACGGTCTGCACTTGGACAGAGCCATTAGGGTTCAGCAAGTACCTTATATGGGCCCATCCACCGCTGTTGAAGCTTGCCAGGAAACTTGCCAAATCGTGAATCATAGGCTAGGACCAAATCACATTCTTTGAACTCCTTGTGCTTGATGAAGCTGTCATGGTAAGCCTTACATCGAGCTTGCGTGGCTTCCATGCACTGTAGAGCCATCCTGCGAGTTTCGTCCAAACATTCCAGGTGCAGGAGACGGCGTTGCAGTGAATCATCATCCCCCAAACGCTCTTTGATAGCCACTCTCAAAGAGGGTAATTCTAGTTCAACAGGGAAAACAACGTCTGTACCATACACCAGCTGGAAGGGTGTCTGTCATGTTGCTGCTTTATGGGAGGTTCTGTACGCCCAAAGGGCCTCTGTAAGTTGATCTCCCAATCACGACGATGTGCGGCAATCGTCCTTGTCAGAATCGAGGAGAGGATGCGATTGGTGACTTCGACTTGGCCGTTGGCTCTGGGGTAATAAGGAGTGGACTTGCAATGGCAGATCTTATACACCTCTGTCAACTCTTCCATGACTTTATTAATGAAATGAGTGCCTCTGTCACTTACCAGCTCTAAGGGACTGCCAAAACAGGTGATGATATTCTCGTACATGAATAGGGCCACGCTGTTACCATTGTCTCGTCTTAGGGCTTTAGCTTCACACCACTTTGTGACATAATCCGTACATACGAGGATATATCTCTTCTGCTTCCTTCTGGTGGGAGGATCGATTGGGCCTATGAAGTCGATGCCCCACTTCTCAAACGGCTTCAAAGGAAGGATAGGTTGCAGGGCATGGCACTTGTCTTCGTGGGTTTTCCCATCTCTGACAAGTATCACATCTTTTACAGTAATCATAGGCATCCTTATGAAGGGTAGGCCACCAGTATCCTGCTACTAGCAGAGCCTTCCTGGATGTGGCTTCTCCTGCAAAGTGGCCTCCACATGGCTCGTCATGGCAAGCCTTCAGAACAATCCCAATCTCATCTCCTGCAACACATCTTCTGAGCACTTCATCTTTGCCTTTCTTATACAGTGCACCACCTAGCAGGGTGTAGGGGGCTGATTCTAACATAAGCTTCTTCCTTTTCCGACTAGAAATACCAGGAGGGTACTGTTTGGTTGCCAGCAGATTGGCAATGTCTGCATACCAGGGAGTTACAGTTTCTACCAGGAATAGGGAAGCATCAGGGAGGTCTGGATCATCCTGCTCCTCATTTGCAATTTGTGGGATACGCGACAGATGATCAACCAGAACATGGGAACGACCAGGTTTGGTAATTACCTCAAAGTCAAACTCCTGGAATAGAAGGAGCCATCTCATCATTTGTCCTTTCACATCCGCTTTGTTCATCAGGGAAGATAGGGCCTCATGATCCACATAAAATTTAAAGTGGGTAGATAGGAGGTAGTGGCGGAACTTCTCTAGGGCAAACACCATTGCCAAGCACTCAAGCTCTGTCACTGTATAGTTCCGTTCCCTATCAGTGACTTTTCGGCTTGCATAATAGATGGGTTGATCTAGCTTTGAGGAGCCCTTCTGGCAGAGAACTGCGCCTAAGCCTTCAATAGATGCATCAGTGTGTACATGGAACTCCTTCGTCCAATCAAGAGGTTGCAGAATGGGTGCCTCAATCAGACACTGCATCAGAGTGTTGAAGGCTGTGTCACATTCTTCCGTCCAAACAAACTCTGCATCTTTCCTCAGAAGCTTGTGCAAGGAGGTTGCCTTTGTTGCAAAATGGGCTATGAACCTTCTGTAGTAACCCACATGGCCTAGGAATCCCCTTAACTGTTTGAGGTTGGTGGGTGCTGTCAGAGCTGCGATCTTTTTTATTTTTGCAGGGTCTGTTGATATCCCTTGTGCAGAGACAATGTGGCCCAACAGAACTCTAGAAGAGACCCCAAAGATGCATTTGTCGGGGTTGAGGGAAATCCCATACTCTCGGCATCGATCAAAGCATTGTTCCAGGTGTCCCCAGTGTTCCCGGATCAAACTAAAGACACAGAAGTCATCCAAATATACCTCAATAAAGTCGTGCAGATGATTTTGGAATGCGGCCATCATGACTCACTGGAAAGTAGCAGGGGCATTGCAGAGCCCAAACGGCATCACTCGATAAGCATAGGTCCCCCATTCTGTGGTGAAGGTTGTTTTGGATTGGTCTTCTTTTGTGATTTGGACTTGGTTGTATCCGCTGAATCCATCCAGAAGGGAATAAAGCTCATGTCCTGCCACTGTGTCCAACAGTTGGTCTGTGAAAGGGATAGGAAAGTGATCCTTTTTCGTCTTGGAATTCAGCTTGCGGAAATCCACACATATATGAAGCTTACCATTCTTCTTGGGTACAACCACGATGGGTGAGACCCATTCACTATTTGCCACTGGATAGATGAACTCGGCTTCCAGAAGCTTCAGCAGCTCTGCTTTCACCAATGTGGAATAATTCGGGTTCATTCGCCTCTATCGTTGCCGTGCTGGCTTGGCATCAGGCTCCAAGTCAATATGATGCTAACATATTGTGGGATCAATCCCCTTTAGGTCTTTATAGGACCAAGCAAACACGTCCAAATTCTCTTTCAACAAGTTGTACAAGGTTGACAACTCCTCTTCTGGGAGGCTGCTATCCACCTTCAAATGGCGTTCAGTGCCATCTGCATCCACAAAAGTTAGCTACCTTTCACCTTCTACTTCACGGATGAAGGTCCCACGGACTGCTTCTGGATACAGATCCGACTCCTTCAAGGGAGTGGTGTCCTCTTCTGATGTCCCACTAGAACCAACTTCTTCTTTTGGTGGAGACTTAGGGTGCTCCTTGAGATGTTGGAATGGGATTAGAGCCGTTTCGGGTTTGGTTTCACGATTAGTTACCTCTTGGCTTGAAGACTCATCTTCTGATGACACATCCAGGAACGTCACATAACAGGGACCCTCTGATGCCTATTGGGTTTGTGAGACTGGTGCTTGTTGGCACGGTGCATCATCATCATCTTTTCTTAGCAAAGGTGGTTGAGGACAGCAAGAGCCACTGCTGAAAGACAGCTTGGTCTTCTTAACCCATTTCTTATAAATATTTTGCATATGAGAAGATCCATTTACCAGACCAAATGGTACCATCGCCATTCTACCCATAGCATGAGCTCGTCTGCTTCCAATGCTTCTGGAACTTCTTCTCCATATGTATCCTCTTCGGGTGGGATAGATTCTTCCATCTCGGTTTCATAACCTCTCCATCCTCTTCTATTTCTGCCTCTGGCTCTATCTCTGCCTCTGTCTCTGTCTCTGTCTCTGTCTCGGTAGGAGCTCTGTAAGAGAAAAACAGGTTCTCTGTTTCATCTTCTGCCTCTGTCTCTGGCTCTGATATGGCCATGTAACAGGGAGAGCAGTACATCCATGCTTCTATCTCACTGTCAGAAGTGATTTCGAAAATCGTTCCTAGTTCAGGCAGGAAGTATTCACCCATTGATAATGGCTTTGCATCTTTTGGGAGTTGGCTTACAGTATCCACTGTTAAGAAACGTGCCACTGTTTTCTTGGGAAGGATCTATTTGACAGCATCTTCGTCTGCTGATGTTCCATCTGTAGCCTCATTAGGGGAGTCAGAAGATAATTCCAAGGAGGTGGATCCATGTCCTTTTTGAGCACCATATAGCTTCAGCACCACTTTATTGGATCCTCTTCCCAAGGTCAAGGTTCCTTTGAACCAATCCGTCCTTGCTTTGGCTTCAAAAAGCCATGGTCTGCCCAGTAACAGAGGGTAGGATGTACCATAAGAGTTTGGCTTCACCCCCAGATAGATTAGCCAATAATCTTTTCCAGCCACTGTAGTCTTCACATATGGGAGAATGCCCAAAGGCTTGATTCTGCTATGATCCACCAGTCTAATGAGCCATTGGGTTGGTTGCACACCTTGTAGGCCTAGATCTTTCATTGTCACATCCGTCATAATGTTCACTTATGAGCCACCATCAATCAGTGCATTTGCAATGAAGCAGCCTTCTATCCACACGCCAGTCTCTGGGGTACCCAGATCTAGGAAGGCGTTAGCTACGTCCACTTCTTTTACAGGCTCTGAAGCTTTGTTGGACCTTGTTGCTATTAAGGGAGCAATCCTTAATCCACGTCTTCTTGTCAGTATACTTTTGAACATTTTTCGGCAACTGGGAGACAATATCAATAATTGTCGGAATGTGAGGTTTGGTTTAAAGGTATCTAGATATTTGACCAGATCGTATTCCTTAATAGGATCCACTGGCTTCTCTAACCGGTTAGGGAATGGGACAACACCCATTTTCATTTTCCTTTGTTCTTCCAACAGGGGCATCATGGGGACTTCTTCTGCCACTTGTGGCACTTCCTCCTCTTCTATCTCATGGACCTCTGGTCCTGTCTCTGGAACTGTCTCTGTAACTCTCTATGGCACTGTAGTGCTCTGTACGGCACTGTCAGGCTCTGTTCTGTTCTGTTCTTCTGGTGGAAGATTGAACTTCATTGTTCTGGTAGGAGGATTGTTTTCTTTCTGGATAGGTGGTTCCTTCTTCTTTGCACGTGTGATGGCAGCAACTTCCAATTCCACTAAATTGGAGGTAGGCTCTTGGGTTGGCCGGACTATCAGTAGCACTGTTTTTTACTGGGGCTGGGCTTGGATAGTCTTTTGCGGTGTGGAATTCTCCTTTGCATCGACTGCATAAGGGCTTATAATCCACTGACCTTCTGGGATTTGGACAATTTGGTGAAATGTGTCCCTTTTCTCCGCATCTGTAACACTCCACTTCTGATCTCTGACCACCGCCAGACTGTCTTCCTCTGTAACTTTGGGATGGAAATCTTCTGGGTCCGAAAGTAGGACCAAACTCCCTAGGCTTGGGTCCAATATCCTGTGTTGTCATTTTGGATTCTAGCAAGTTGAATCTTGCGTCTTTTTCCTTCCTTCTCCTATCATGCATCTCCTTCAGAGAGCAAATATCCTCTATATGGTTCTTCCGCAAACAATAGGAACAGAAAGCTCTAGGAATGGTTGGTTTTCGCGTACATTCAATGGCTAAATGGCCTGCTTGATGACACTTCCCACACCAAGTATTTGACCGCATCACATCTCTTCTTGCTCCTGCAACGTTGGATATGCTGGCGGTATTCACTTTCAGCGTCTGTAGCTGCTCTGTAATCACATACATCAACTCCTTTTTTATAGTTGCAACTGAGTTGGATAAATAATCCTTCAAGCTTTCTCCTCTTGAGGTACTGGCAGTAGGGTTTTGAGGAGTCTCTGCAATCACTGCATAAATAGGTTGGGCTGGCACAGAGGGGTCTCTATTCTGATTCTGATTCAGAGCTCTTGTTTGAACTGTTGGCTGTTGGCTCCAATTGGTAGGGTTCCACTGTTGCTGCTGATTTGCATTGGGGAAATTGGTTGGGACCATTGTTGTTGTGGTTGAAGCATCATTTGAGGCATGGATTGTGGCCACTGTGGATTTGGTGCACTGTACTGTGATATTGGGGGCATCTGTTGGTAGGGGTAGGGGACTGTCCCTGGGACTACATTTGGTGGGTACATCATTCATGGCATTAGAGGAGGTAGGACTCCTATTCCTGGATTCATCGCCAATCTAGCTTCCACTTCATCGTACAGTCTTGCACCTTCTGTTGCAGCTTGCAGTGTGGCTGGTCTTTGCAGCTCCACAAACTTACGGACTTCTAGTTGTAATCCTCTGAGAAACACCCCCTTCTGAATGCCATCATCTAGATTATGATTAGTCCATCTCTTCAGGATGGATTCCATTCGTGAGACATAAGCTTCTACTCTTTCTCTAGAGGACTGACTTAGGTTCATAAATTCCTCTCGCATTCGCTCTTCAAAACCTTTACGCCTGAATTTAGTGAGGAAGGCCATCTTCAGGTCGTCCCATGTGCCAAAAGTTCCTGCTGCTTGTCTCTCATACCACTGAAACACCGTGCCCTTGAAAGTGGTGGGGAATATTACCAACCAATGCTCAGGGCATCTGGCATTGTTAGCTACTCATGCTACCATAAACTCTGCTACATGAAGATCGGGGTCTTCATTGTACTCTCCCTTAAAAACTGGCAAACGGAACTACATTCGCTGGCCTGTCATCAATATTTCCAAGACGGATCTGGCTTGGAAGTGGACCTCCAGCAGGAGGAGGAAGGGCTTGATGTGCCATTGGGACTTCTATAAAGAGTTCCACAAGGGCGTCAAAGGTGGCTTCTGCTGCGAGCTCGTTCTCAACTTTGATTTTTGCTTTCTCTCTTCTCACGTACCTCTGGACTCGTTCTAACGCTTGCCTCTTTATTGCGTCATTCATCAGGGGGTTGGCTCCACTATGTTGTTAGTGCTCCATAGAGGGATAACACAAGGCTTTAGTCTCTGGAGGCTGTCTTGCCAACATTTCTTCTACTTCTTCCTTTTCAACATCTCTGAATTCTGCTTTCATGCCACTGCACAGAGGAAGGTATTCGGTTCTGAAGGTGTCAAAATGCATACGTCTAAGCATTGTGGTGGTGCCATCATCATTGTAATGCCAGCTTCTGATGGTTTCAACAGTGTATGTTGTAAAGAACACTCTGTCTACCAACTTCCAGTGGGTTGCTAATTGGACAAACAGAAGATTATCAGTGCACCAAGCATCCCATGTATCTTGCTGTTGAGCATCTATGAACAAATTCCAACTCTTTTTCTTCTTGTCTTTGTGAACCTCCACAGACCAAGACTCCCGAAGCTTCTTCACAATCTCCCACTTGATGATGTCTGGAAACTTCTCAATGAATGTCAAATCTTCCATGTATGGTCATTCTCTCTGTTTCTACTCTTCAGTTTGTTCCCAAACAGTTTACCACTAAGATGCAAGTTTCTGTTGCTTCATCAGGAAGAGGAAACTGTCCACCACATAGAGCATGCATTATAATGGTGATGTGTTTCCGCCATTGTGGGATGAACTTCTTGTGGAAAGTGGCTTTGATTATGAGAAATTCCAACTCTTCAGTGGAAGAAGGAACTTTGCAAACATCCATTGAATTCTCCTCTTCTTGGCAATGCCATTTCCTTCATTTTTAGCCTCTTCTGGTGCTTGTTGATGGCAAGTTTCCCCGGCTGCGCACCAAAAACATGGAGCCCCAAGAGGAACACCAAGGAAAAGGGAATTCTCTTGCAAGAAAATCTATCTTGTAACATCAACAAGCTTGTTTATTAGGTTTTATATGATCACAATGAAGAAAAGAACACCAGGCACAACAAATCTTCATGCAGCATCATGTAGATCTCCCACGGATTTGATAGAATCAACCATATTCTTCAATATCTTCACAAAATCCATCAATATAACAAAGAAAGCAAAGGAATACACCATCTTTGAATGGAAATACATCACATAGTATTCATCTTCAATATCTTCATAGTCTTCTCTCTCAATCTCTCATATACAATCACTTTGTTTTAGTAGAATTGGCTATCTCTGACTCTCTCTCTCTCTCTCTCTCCATCAATAATGCATCATCTCCTCACTACAATCTCTCATAATCACTCTCAACAATCCTTCTTAGGTCGTGGATACCCCTCCCAAGAGATATGTCTGATATGAAGAGTCACCAGAGCCACTACAGTGTCCTTTCATAGCTCACTACTGTCACTTCACTTCAGTTTTTACTTGAGTCTTCAGCAACTACTTCTTTCACTTCTTTTAGCTCTTTTGCACTTGTATTCACCTCTTTCCAAGGCTAGAAAAATTTCCCAAGCTACATATACATTCTATAGAATATATACAGAAGCATACAGAAGGTCTACAGAACAGTCACAGTACAGTACCAGAACAACTACAGTACAGTCACAGTACAGAGACAGAGGCTCCACATAAGATCTACAGAAGGTTACAGAAGGTCATCAAAACCACATAACTCATACTCAAACCATTCCAAACTCTTAAAAAATATTCAATACGCTTTCAAAAGATCTCAATCTTCATCAATCATCAATCCATCCCTCCTTATAGAGAGAAAACATGACAAAACAGAACAAAACAGAAGCTATACAGAACCAATCAGAACCTATCAGAACATATCAGAACCTCATATCTCTACTAATAAACATCATGAACTTCCAAAACACAATCAATATCATCCAAAAAACTCTCAAACCACTTTCAAACCAATCAATCATCTCATAAAATCAACCATTCAGCTCTCAAAAACAACAAAAATCAGCCAAAAAAACAAGTCATTTCAACACTCAACACTAGGAGCCTGAGGTAGAATGTAGAGATACAAGAGATATAGTGAGTGTTGAACCTAGCATGCAGGAGTCAAATTGACCATGAGAGAGCGCTAGAACGAGACTTGACGCTGAGTGAGCTTCTCATGAAGCGATTGCTAGACAACACAACAACAGAGTAGAGCACTGCAACATTATTGACGTCACTACTAGTAGGGTTAGGGGTAAACCAAGGCTCCAAGTGCCAGTCTAAGATACCAGTTGTTGCTAAGCAACTTGATAAGTACTATCCTACCTAGGCCCTCCTTGCACTACAAGAAGCTGCTAAAGCCTACCTCATCGACTTGTTCGAAGACTCAGTCTATGCAACAATGCATGCAAGGAGAGTTACCATCACAAGGATCGCGGATAGTAAGGTTCTTCCAGTGATGGAAGGATAGTCCTCACAGAGATCAACAATGATAGAGGTATACTACTTAACATATAGGGAATGTAGCTTGCAAAGAGATTTTGTAAAACCTTGGTTCTAATGGATCCCATGTAAAATGTTATGAATATGAATACAAATTTTTTGGTGCATCTTATTTTTATTTATTCTCTTGTTATTTGTTTTATTTATGTCTTTGAGTTCTCATTACATGCATTCAAATGAATACATGTTGTGCACAAATTTGATAAAACACTGCGTATTTAATTTAGGGTACGAATCGTGTTGCGTATAAAGGTGACAAATAAAAGAAAAAATAATAATAAATGACACGTACGACAAAGTACATTTCACGCAAATCCAACAAACATCGGTTTTTATTACTTCAAGAGAAGATTACAAAGTGCATTACATTGGTGATGAGATATCATTTGGCAATAAGCACATCTACTCTCTCCTAGGCTTCTTCAAGCTACACTCACCATGGTCAGAGCTATTCTTGATCATAGGCAGCAGCAACACATTTTGCCCTAGTAGTTCCTACCTAATGACATTTTGGTCTTGAACACCAGCAACCATGCCATGGGCTATCATGGAAAAAAGTGGCCCAAACCTAGTACTAGAGAATAAGTAGAGGAGCTTTGAATGTCAAAGCAACACTACTTTCTCCAAGTTGGAGTTCATCGGGATGGTCTTGAAGGGCAGTGCCCTCAACTTTAGGAAGTTCTCAAGTGAGAGCATGTCTTATGAAATAAAATAATATCGCTCACAAGATGGGCGATGTACTCCTTCAATGTTGAGTCCTACACCCTTCCTTGGCTACTAGATCATCCACCTTGCTGCTTAGATGTAAAATCATCTATATAGACAATCTCCTACATCACACAAGTTCAGTGCCAGACTCACTGTGTGAGACTCACTATGCATGCGGCGTGCAAATTCACTAGTGGAGCCTCTAGGACATTGGGACCCTTGGGGTAACGGGATTGGGCCCCCAAAGCATCCCTAGCTAGACGCTCGCATCTGGGGGACTGAATTTGACCCTTGGGGTAAATTTTTATCAGGATTGAGCCCCCAGAGTACCTTGGCCACGAATTTTAGGCCCCCAGATGCGAACCTACGTCTAGGGTTGTTCTAGGGGCCCGATCCCAACAAAAATTTTCCCTAAGGGTCCCGATGCCTTAGAGGCCCTATTGGTGAATTTACACGTGAATCTGATAATATTACCTTCTCTACATCATCTATCTGCTGTTGTAATGGAGCATATAGGACTCCTCTTGCAACCAAGCCACCCTCATCTCTCTCCTCTGGGAAGCAACTGTGTAGTTGGGGTCGAGGACCAAATAGGATTTCTTGCAACCTCTCGAAATTTCTTATCTGAGATCTCATGCTGTGGTGCCGCATCCTCAATCTGCTCTTGGATGCTCACAATGATAGAGATGTCGTCGACACTCATACCATCATATTGATCCACCTCATCAATTTGATGTGGCATCATGTATATCAAAATCTATAAAATCATCAAGTGCATCATGCCCCATGATACATTATAGTTCTTCTTCTCTTGGCTCCAAAATTTCTAATACATCCTGCATGAGTAGATATTCCACCCCCTCTCGATGGTGAGAGTGTGGAGAGAAGCAAGGGGTGGCTCATTGCTTGTTAGTGTCTCATCAAGGGAACATTAGGGCAGGGATTGTATACTTGAGATTAGACACGAGTACCAAATTAAGGGATGGAATGCTACATTTGGTGCATGAATAAATACATTATTTTATAGTTGCTTTCAAAGGGTTATTTTGACATTGTTGTTTGTATGTGATCATAAATTACGTAAAGAAACTAGTATTTAATGGTTAATTAAAGAAATTGTCTTTTCATATCAAACACAAACATGTTAGGATAATTAGATAACTAAAACAAACCCCTAAGGAAAGTGGGAGGGTGATATTCCTAATGGGTTTGCCATCTTATGGATGGGTGGTCCCAATGAGCCGAGAGTTTTTTTTTAAAGGTAACGAAATTAGGGAAGAATCAAATGTGTGACTACCTAGTGTGTTCTCTTAGATTCTGATCAATGTCATTTTAGGGGAACGGAGTTGAGACTATACCCTACAGGTAAAGAGGACGTCACATATTGCTCCTCTCATTTCTCACTCACTATGAACCAAGTGCAACATTGACCTACTTTAGTTGAGTTAGCTTAGAAATGCAGTGGCTCTCACGGATTAATTAATGCTAGGTAAGTTTTTAGGTGACCTTATGTTGAATTAGAAACTCGAAATTAGGTCAATCCTTACAGGTTATAGATGAAATCTTCCATTGTGAAGTGGACTTGGGAGAGCCTAGGCAATAAACCCCATGTTATTCTAAGGAATACTAGGTGGTGTTGTTTAAGAAAAGTCTCTTGATGGACTACTAAATCGTGCTACCACAAGGGCCCCTAAATTGGGCATGTTACATGTGGTCTTAGAGCAAAGATGAATAAGTTTGCAATAAGTTACGCATGTGTTGCCTTAACATTTTTACTTGTGAGTTCAAGATAAGAAGAGCTGAAGTTATCCTAAACCCAATAGCCTCAAGACACACTCTGTTAATGCTAAACTCCAAGAAAATAAGTTCCTCTTGAATAAAGTCAAGTCGCTTGAGTTCAGATAAAACAATCCAATATTGAGACTATAACGTTGAAGTTTGGATCAAAAACCTTGAAGATTATTTTAATGTGTTATGTATAAGCACAACTAACAAGGCTTTGATTACAAATATGAAGCTGGTAGGTGATGTACACTTATGGTGGAAGTACTAGTGTTGAGATGCTCCCTTCGAAACCCTTGTAAGCTGAGAATATATCAAGAAGGCTATAAAATAGAGATACTTGCCGCCTTCCTATTACACTATCAAGATAAAAAAGTTCTTTTTCTTATGCCACCTACTAAGTCTAGAAGCCTATTATTCCCAATTTGTGAAAATTCAACAAATCAATTGTTGGGACATTGCTCTAGAATCCTTAAGGCCAATAGACTTGCAAGATTCTCTCATACTAGCCAAAGCTTTGATAAGACCTAATGGAGAAGAACTTCTTGAAGATGACTTTAAAGGACCAAGGAAAGAAGCATCATGAGTACAATGGGATAGGGCACAGCTAAAGGGGATTCCCCAATCATCGATGCTTGCTTTGTAATGAGCTTGGGCATATCCAAGAAGAATGCCCTGAATTGGATTAGGAAGAGGAGGAACCAACAATAAAATGAAGCCGCACAAGTTCAACATTTGACTTCCCTCAAGAATTGGATATCGATGAAGCCCTAGAGCCCATTATAAACCTAAAAGATGATTAGAAACCCTAAAAGGTGCTAGAATATCAAGCTCATACTATTCTCTTGTTAGTATATATGACCGACATTAACCTAGTCTAGCTATATCAGCAAGTGTGGGACATTAAATAAGTCGATGGTCTTAGACCCAGTGTGAATGGTCCTACGGACCTTAGTACTATTGTATACACTTACTCTATGTGTGGTTATGAATTAATGAATGAATGGAAGAAGGTGAGAGCATGTTAGCTCTTCACTGTGTCTCTGCCTCTCTCAATATTAACATGGTATCAGAGCCTCATCCATGAGGCTATGGGAGAATGGGCATGACCACTTGCAGTGCAGAGGCAATGAAGTTAGAAATGAAGAAGGAGCTGGATACCTGCAGATGAAGCCATAGCCAAATGGAAGATAAGTATCAATGTTTGTATGCATACGATTGACAGGAGGTCATCAAGGCTTGAAGGAAGGGTTGACGAACTTGATTTGAATCATGTTATGGAGTAGATTATGACTAGCGTTGGAAGCAACATATAGTGGAAACATATATGAAAATCAGCGCCGCCTGTAAAACATCGTGAACAGTCTGAAAATCTGTGCCTATTTTTTATGGTCAAAGTGATGAACAGACTCCATGCTTGGACATATGAAAAATATCTTGCATACATTGAAACAAGTGGACATCTCTCTCCACAAATAGGAGGCTACTATACTGATCTGTAGACAGATGACAATGTGATCAAATTGGCAAGGATTTAGCTCAGATTTAGAGGGGATTCAGCGCAACTGATGGCGTAGTTCTAGGCAACTCACGTGGATACAACAAGTGCAATCAGAGTGGCGATAGATTTGACCTTCCATTTTTTAGCTTATCATTGAAGAAGGGCATTGAAAGTTCAACCCGATGAATAAAAAATGGGGTAGTCACTCGAGCTCATTGAAGACAAAAGCTAGCAGTAATAATATGACAGCTCATGTGGCATATTTCAACTTGCTATCTGCTCCAATTGATAGTGGGCTTCCTCCATAGTTGTTGGCCCTAAAGAACAGGACAAGTGGCGCCTCTCTTGCCAGCGTGAATGAGCTCAACAGTGGCACCCTTGTTCAACTACAAAACAAGACCTTCAGTAGTAGCAGCAACAACTCAATACAGCAGTCCCATAATAGTAGCAAACAGGAGAGATGGGCAACAACAGGAGCTCATGGAGAATTATGTATGATGTAGCAAACTTATGTAAAGAAATCTGAATGTGACAATCAAACTTGTGTAATGCAGGCTGAATACACTTGTTGTGTATGGTAACTCATAGACAACAATGAAGTCTTAATAGACATTGATCATTGAAGAGATTATACTTGGTTGATGCTTGACAAAGCATATGTGTTATCTCTTATGTTTTTTATCTTCAATTGGGAGTGTCAAATGCTCAGTGTTTGAAGATAATGACATGTTGAAATATGTCCAGAAGTTTTTCAGCACTAATACAGGGCACTGGTTGATCCACCAAGGCTTTGGAATGATGGATATGACTATTAAGAATGCTTGATAAATGTCTATGCAATACCCATGTACACTTGGGCATGATTAAAAGGGATTAAAAATTCAATTTTGAAATGCATTTATAGATCTAGAAATTACAGGCTGAAATTTGTAATTTGAATGTATAACAATTTTATCACTTGAAGGTTGAAACATACTGACATCCATTTGGTACCTGCTTTGCCGAGTACCATGCATACTCAGATCTGTGCCCATATGTATACGACTCAGTTTTGGCTTTGAATAAGATGCTGGCCACTAACAGTTTACAGTTTTCAGACTGTATGTATTTACCCTGGCAGTGAGGTTGTAGGAGTTTAAGCTAAAGCAACTCCAAAGTATATGTATTGACTATTATACTTATGAGTTAGACCACTGGTTGTGGACTATTTTGAGCTGTCATTGGGCTGAAATACCCTGGTTTTTTACTACAATTAATTGCAGAAAACTGTCATAAACAGTTGAGGATTGAACTTGCTCAGTCATACTTGTTGGCTTGCACGAAGTCAGGCAGTGATTAAATAGTGTCTGGTACAACATGGCTAATGCAGAGAGGACTGACAACATAACCCAGATAGTGGGGGAAAATCTTGATAGTAATAATTATGCCATATGGAAGTTCCGCATGGAGAACTTTTTAATAGGGAAAGCCTATTGGGAGTTGGTGACTGGAGCGGAAGCTGAACTTGAACTCCCAGATCGACCTATGGCTGATCAGAGATGATTACACCGAGCTTGGATAGAAAGAGCTCGTAGAGTCTTGCAATGGCTCTCTTTATGTATCTCAGATGCCATGGTAATGCAGATAATGAGCTGCAACTCTCCTAAGGATGCATGGGACATTTTGGTCAAGCATTATGGCACAAACACAAGTGCCAGGAAGATACAGTTGAAGCAGAAGTTGAACAACATGGAGAGGAAGAGCAGATCTATACATGATTATGTCACGAAGGTTAAGACCATTGTGGATCAGCTGGCTCAGCTATGTTTGCTCATGGTTCTGGCACTATCAGAGATTTGGAAATTTGGCACAAGAGAGTGGGGCATGTAAATTTGCAAAGGCTACAAATTATGCAGAAAAAACAGCTTGTTACAGGTCTAACCAAGTTCCAATATTTAGATATTGGTCCTGTATGCGATGCTTGCTAGTTTGGTAAGCAGTCAAGGTTGCCATTTGTCAGGCATGTAAGGCAGAGTACACGTCCATTGCAGTTAGTGCACTCCGATGTTTGGGGGCCATTCCATAATGCATCCATGGGAGGCTCGAAGTATTATGTGACATTCATTGATGATTACAGTCGCTATACTTGGGTTTACATTCTGAAGACAAAAGATGAGGTGTTTGCTATTTTTCAGCAGTTTAAAAAGCAAGTTGAAAAGGAATTTGACTGCTATATCTCTTGCTTGAGATCAGATAGTGGTGGGGAGTATGTGTCAAATGAGTTTGACAACTTTCTGGCTGAAAATGGCATACATAGGCAGCTTACTTGCAGCTACACTCCTCAGCAGAATGGGGTAGATGAAAGAAAGAACAGGATCTTGATGGAAGCTGCTCGTGCCATGATGAATGAGAAGAAGATGCCACTCTATTATTAGGCTGAGGCTGTTATGATAGCCATGTATATCTTGAATCGTACTTCCACTGCAGATATTCATGAAGTGACACCATTTGACAAGTTGTATGGCTATAAGCTGGATGTAAGTCATATGAAAGTCTTTGGTTGTCTTGGTTATGTGCATATTCCAGATGAAAAAAGGAAGAAGCTAGACCCAAAAGCGCATAAGTGCATTTTCATTGGATATTCGCAAGAGAAGAAGGCATACAAATGCTATGATCCCTCTACCAGGGAGACCTTGGTGAGCAAGGATGTTATTTTTTATGAGATGGGTTCTTGGTATGTATCACTGGCTACAGTGCCATTGGATATGCCTTCCACTCATGTATCTACAGTTGATATGCAACAGAGCACTACTATGACAGGACCTAGTAGTCAGACAGTATCTCCATGGACAGGGAGATTGAGGAGCTCACCATCCACTAACACCAGTATGTTAGTGAGGGGGAGATATGATGTCGTGGACAGCAAAAGAAAAGAGAAAGTTATTGAGGATGTATTTGGGAAGATGACACCTAGTAGAATGACTTCTGGATATGAGTCTATTGACACTTTAGATAGTGAACTTGGTATTCCGACTATTTATACGCTTGGTGCAAGGCAGAGTAGGTACATTCCGCCTCATGAGAGAGGGGAATCGAGTAGTGCACCATAGCTTAGATGCTCACAGAGAGTCAGATACCCTGTTGACAGGTTGACATATAGTGGCTACACTGCAAAGCATTATGCTTACATGAAAAAAGTGATGGAGATCAAAGAACCAGGTACATATGCTGAAGCAGTGGAAGATGAGAACTAGTGTGTAGCCATGGATGAAGAAATGAATGCCTTGGCTGAAAATAAGACATGGGATCTTGTGCCACTACCTGAAGAAAAAAAGAACATTGGCTGCAAATGGGTCTACAAAATCAAATGCAAGTCGGATGGCAGTGTGGAAAGGTACAAAGCCAGGCTGGTTGCTAAGGGGTATGCCCAACAGTATGGAATTGATTATGAGGAAACATTCAGCCCTATTGCCAAGATGGCAACCATATGCACTGTGATTGCTTTGGCTACTACTAGAGGCTAGAAATTACAGCAGATGGACATTAAGAATGCATTTCTTAATGGTGACTTAGTAGAGGATATCTATATGATTCAGCCAGAAGGGTATGTTCATCCTGATTTTCAGCATTATGTATGCAAGCTGAAAAAGGCACTTTACGGGCTAAAGCAGGCTCCGAGAGCTTGCCATGCTAGGATCAGTAACTACTTGCAGAGGTTGGGATTTACTGTTGGTAGGGCTGATCACAGCCTGTTTACAAAGAATACTGACAGTGGCTTAGTAGCGCTGGTCATATATGTTGATGATTTGATAATCACTTGTGATGATGACTTGGGCATACAGCGTGTAATGAAGATGTTGAAATCTGAATTTGACATGAAAGATCTCGGTGAGTTGAAGTACTTTTTGGGTATTGAGGTAATCAAGGCTGAAAATGGTTTATGGCTGATGCAGAAACATTATGCCATGGAAATGATGAAGAAGTATGGCATGGCTGAATGTAAACCATTGGATACACCCCTTGATCAGAATGTCAAGTTGGACATTAGCACTGGAGCTAAAATTCAGGATGTGACTATGTACAGGCAGATGGTTGGAAGTCTGATCTATCTAACCATCACTAGGCCAGATTTGAGTTATGCAATTGGGCTCATAAGTCAATTTATGCAGAAGCCCAGGAAGCCACACTTGGATGCTGTTAGGCAGATTATGAGATATGTTAAGTCCATTGTAGATTATGGGCTATTCTATATGAGAGATAAACCCTTGAAACTGGTTGGATACACAGATGCGGATTGGGCAGGATTCTCATATGATCGCAGATCTACGAGTGGTTATGCTTTTGGCTTTGGAAGTGGCATGATCAGTTGGAGCAGCAAGAAGCAACCAACGGTTGCATTGTCTAGTACTAAGGCAGAGTACAGGGGTGCTGCATTGGTAGCATGCGAGATTTCATGGCTGCTCAAGCTTATGGCTGATTTCGATATCCAGGTGAATGCTCCAGTGACCTTATTATGTGACAATCTGAGTAGTGTACTCCTGGCAACGAATCCAATCTACTATGCCAGGACAAAACACATAGAGGTACACTACCATTTTATTAGAGAGATGGTTCTTGCAGGGAGAGTAGATCTTATGCATGTGAAGACTGATGAACAGGTTGCAGATATCTTTACCAAGTCTTTGGGTAAAGATAAGTTTAGTAGTTTGAGACAGCTACTTGGAGTTCATCAGATGATTTGAGCTTGAGGGGGAGTGTTAGAATATCAAGCTCATACTATTCTCCTATTAGTATGTATGACTGACATTAACCTAGTCCAGCTGTATCAGCAAGTGTGGGACATTAAATAAGTCTGTGGTCTTAGACCCAGTGTGAATGGTCCTACGGACCTTAGTACTATTGTATACACTTACTCTATGTGTGGTTATGAAATAATGAATGAATGGAAGAAGGTGAGAGCATGTTAGCTCTTCACTCTGTCTCTGCCTCTCTCAATATTAACAAAAGGGATCTTTCTAAGATGTAATAAGCCCTAATATTTGTAATAAAACTACCTTGTAATGGTTATTCTACCTTGTCCTTGTAATCACTGTATCACTTTTAGTTTGAGAGCTTACCTTTAATCAAAGGAGTGCAATGAAAGCATGATGGATCCTAAACCACAAGCCCTATGATCCATCTTCCTCTCTAGGTTTCTTTTGAGATGAAGACATCTCAATTCCTCTAAGAGGAAGAGGATATAAAATTCATTCCCCCCTCCATGGGATCTAGCATTAGGAGGGGATGAGTTTAAAGGTTTTAACCCTTAGTATTTTTATAATATAAAAATCTTAAAAAATAAAAAAAACGATCATTGATTGAGCATGCACTGCCACCCTCCTTGATTTTATTATGACTTATGTTGCCTAAATTGCGCAATTGATATCAATAATCATGATCATCATTGCAGTCTTTCCATCTCTCTCTCTCTCTCTCTCTCTCTCTCTCTCTCTCTCTTATAGCAATGAGGGTCACCATGTCACCACCTAATTAACTTTGGATCATCATCAACCATAATTATGCAATTAGAATAAATAAATGACCTATACCTAAGGCTATAAAGGCCTTAGCTAAGGCATAGTCATGTTTTAATTAGGTGCTAGTCTCGTTGATTCACATAAAGAGAGAGAGAGAGAGAGAGAGAGAGAGAGAGAGAGAGAGAGAGAGAGAGAGAGAGAGAGAGAGAGAGAGAGAGAGAGAGAGAGAGAGAGAGAGAGAGAGAGAGAGAGAGAGAAGGGAAGAAGAAAGGAGAGATGGAGTAAAAGAGAAGAGAAGAAGAGGAAGAGAAGTAGGGAAGGAGAAGGAGGAAAAGTGGAGAAGAGAAGGATGGGAAGATAAAAGAAGATAGGGGAGGAGAAGAGAGAGAGAGAGAGAGAGAGAGAGAGAGAGAGAGGGGAGAGAGAGAGAGAGGAAAAACAAAGAGGGATAGAAAGAAAGCAATAAATGAGGATATCGCCTAGCAAGGATCGGAAGGAAAAATTTTGTATGCACACCTTGGAGTCTTATGGAGGCGCTATTGGGATCAGAAAGTCAAGACGACAATATGAGGATGACTAGTAGTTATTGACTCCATCAAGCAAAGCAACATTTGATCCACAATGCTTATAATGCTAAGGACCCTAGGTGCTTTGTAAAATCTATTCTAATTTTGATCATTACTCTTTTTATCAAGTCATAAATCGGTTCATTTCTATTTGATTATATTAAGATGAGACATGAACCTTATTTCAGATTGATAGAGATACATAAGTACAAATACACTTACATGCCAATGATGGGGGAGGGTCGGTCATTGACGGTACATGAGGTTTCTTGGATTTAACAATAAAAAGGGGACAAATGGTTACTTTTGTAGTTAGAATTGACCAGCTCATGGCACAAATGAATCTAAAATCCCCACTTGTAAGAATACTTGCAAGGGTAAGGCCTTCGAGACCCTAGTCATTAAGTACATGGAAATGTTGCACTCCCGAGATGAGGTGTGTAAGGGTAGATACCTTGCGAGATCATAAGAATTTTATACATAAGTTACGCATGGTAAAACATTGAATATTGCATCTTATTTTACAAAGCATCCAAAATATGTTGTTTGGGTTATTGAATTTTTTCTTTTAAAAAAGGCTAATTTTTATGGAATATTTAAAGTGATTGTTGGATTGATATTATAGAAAATTAATGTTTTCCTTTTCTGGCTGACAATGATAGGCTAATTATTTGATTGTGTGTTTGCACAAAAGTTCTTGTGCCCTCTTAGGTAGATTTATATTTATGCACTAAACCTCCCCCAAGGTTAGTGGCAAAAGACTTTTACCAAGGGGATGTTTGACCCTGTTAGAGGTTAGGACCAAGCCCAAATGTGAGAGGTCTCTCTGTTGAGAGGAGGTTATAGGCTAGGAGGTGATAAGGGTGCAAGGGGGGGGGGGGGGGGGGGGCTTTGGGTGTAATATCTTAGGTACCCCTATGAGCCCATGATGGAATTCTTGGAAGGTCCTCATGCTAGATAAGCGTGGATTGGTAGATCATATACTTGAGATTGGACACGAGTCCTCAATAAAGGAACGGAATGTTGAGTTGGCATTGCATCTTGAAAAAGGCACATGAATAAATACATTATTTTATAATTTCTTTCAAAGGATTATTTTGACATTGTCTTTGTGTCTGTGACTACATAAATTGTGTGATGGAACTAGTATTTAATGGTTACTTAAGGAAGCTATCTTTGCATGTAAAATATATATGTATTAGGATAATTAGATAACTAGAATAAATCCTCGAGGAAAGTGGGAGCGTGAGATCCTTGACGGATTAGTCCTATGGATGTGCAGTCTTGATGAGCTCACCATTTTCTTTAAGGTGATGGAATTAGGAAAGAGCTGAGTGCATGACTACCTAATGTGTTATCTTAGATTTCAATCAAAGCCATTTTAGGGAGTTGAGACTATACCCTATGGAGTAGAGGGGTTGATGCATATTTCTACATCTCATTTCTCACTCAGAATGAATCAAGTGTGGCATTGATATGTTTTGGTTTGAGTTGGCTTACAAATGTAGTGGCTAAAGGACTGGCGCCAGTTAAGTTGTTATATGATCTTAGTGGTGAATTAGAAATCTAGATTCCTTACGGGCTATGGCTAGAACCTTCCATTGCGAAGTGGACTCAAGAGATCCTAGGCAACAAACCCTATGCTA